>NW_020448741.1:240332-609234 GCF_003343035.1 Apteryx rowi
CTGAACATGAGGAAAAACTTTTTCACTGTGAGGGTGACAGCGCACTGGAACAGGTTGCCCCGAGAGGTTGTGGAGTCTCCTTCTCTGGAGATTTTCAAAACCCGCCTGGATGCGATCCTGTGCAACGTGCTCTAGGTGACCCTGCTTGAGCAGGGGGTTGGACTAGATGATCTCCAGAGGTCCCTTCCAACCTCAACAATTCTGTGATTCTGTGATTCTGCAATAAATCTAGCATTTGGGAATTAACCTATATATTTTAATACCATCATTTGCAGCTGGAGTCTTATTATCTTCTGGTCCTTCTTAAGAATCATAAAAGAGATTAAATTCAATTTATTGAAAGGCAGGCCATTAAGCCCTTGATATGTGCTGCATAGTGTGCATCAGATTTCATAGTGGAAAATGGATTTCTCATGGGAGATAATAAAAGATAATGAAGGTAAAAACAATTATAGAAAACTAGGGTCCAATGATTATCAGCACCATCAATATTTGCATATTAGGCCCTAAGGACTTATTCACAGGACATCTGGTTTATGAGTGAACTTGCATGAGCCAAAAATAGTTTTGCTATGCATTAATCATTTTTTCTAGAAACCTATATGAAAGAAGAAAAGTGCACCTTGAAATTTTTAGGCTTCCTGTACATCAGCCAAAACTGATATCAGGTGTCTTGCAGAGTGAAAATAACCAATATACCATAAAATTATCTTAGACAAGAACAGCATATGGATAAATGTTTGCCTTTTGCTTCTTAGGTGATATAATAGCAGTGAACTGAGACTAAAGAACTGTAAATCTTGGATTTTGCTTGGGGATGTGTGTGCACAAGGAAAAAGTCAGAGACAGAATCAGTCTAACTTGTATTTTCAAAATAGTGTAAGCTCTTTTTATTCTGTAAAGTAAGACTCACCATCCAAAATTCAGTCATCTCACTTATCACTCTGGGTGATTCTCATCTTCTTCTCTTGTGGTTCATGTCAAAAAAGCCAAGTTTGTTGGTACAGACTCACTGATGTTAGAGGCAGTCAAGGTTCCTGGCTTGCTCTGTGGTCTGTGATTCTGCTTGTACAAACAAATCAGGCCTGTTCAGCACGTAGCTTTCTGAGGTCAGAGAAAAGGAAACAGTAAGGACAATTCCTGCTTCTTAAGACATCTTAAAACATCTTACTGCTTGTTTGGAAGTATTCTGTGTTCACTGGCATACACTGCCAAAATTTTTTTACTTAGGTAGATATTTATTCCCTTTCTTTCAAAGGACCAAGAAATATGCACTGCTTTTTGAAACTACAACTGAAATATGGGGTGGTTTCCGATGGTCTCTCTTTTAGTAACTTTCAAATGAGTGCTGTAAACATTGAGTTCAGAAGTCAAATTCTTTCTTTTTTGGTCTTGCAGAGCTTCTTCAAAGAATGGTCCTAACAGGAAAAAATTGTAACCTGGTTATAAGAATACTCTAATAAAAGGCAATATGTGGTTTTGAATTCTGCCCTGTGGAAAAAAACTGAACTTCCACTTGCTAAAGAACTACCAGCTAGGGAACTGGAGAGGCAGATGTTTTTTAAATGTTGTAATTTGTTTTCTGGATTTGACCAGTAAGGGTCACCAGGGAATTTAAAACTGTGTACCTTAGACAGTTCTAGGAACCCATATGGGTCTGCCTGGAGTGTGCTTAGATGAGAGTCTGCCAGTAAGAGTACTTAGATGAGAACTACCCACTTGTCTCATGATTGGCGTTGCATGTCCAAAAAGTCAAATTTAAACTGCTTGGGACCTTGACGGTCACAGACAGAAGCCCTTATACAGGCTAGGTGGCAGCTCAGGGTCATTGCTCTAGATTTGCAAAACTAAATTCCTACTTTAGAAGCCTAAATCTTGTTATTTTTGTGATCCTCGATTACCTATTTGACATTAGATTTGATAGGATTATTGAGTCCCTCAGTTTGCTGTGATGAATTCTGTTACAGCATTGAAATTTTTGTTTTATAAATCTTAGGGATCCATGTGGCCTAGGTGCAGGTTTTTATATATGCTATTGTATGTGTATTGTGTTTTAACAATAACAACTGGAAACTCTGTAGAGACTATGAATCTGACAGTAAAGCCAGACACAGGTATTTTTGTTACATTTTGAGCAGATTTTGCTCTTGAATGTCATAACCAGAGCAAGAGATTTAAGAGGTCTTACAGGTTAATGCAAAGAACTGAAGTTTGAAAGAAGATAGGTCAGCTCAACTAACAACGTGCACAAATCTTCATGGGCTGGTTTCTCAACTCTTTACCCTAAAATGTTTTTCTCTGTGATCATTAGGTCTTGACTTGCTCATAAAGCTGGATGAGCTTTTTTCTAGTACCACTTTTTTCAAGATTTGGTATGAAATTCATGCCATTTGAAGTAGAGTGACAGGACAGATACATTTTCCATATATTCCACTAAAAAGCAATTTTCTTTTTGAGAAATCTAAGAAATGTCATGGTCTTCAGAGATAAAGCTTCTTGGAGTAATGTACATCATTTCATTTCATGTCTGTTGTGTAGAAAAAATTGAATTAAGCTTTATTCAAGAGAATGAGTCCATTCAAAACTTCTACACTACCCTGACAGCATATTGATTCAGTGACTAGAAGCTTTGGAGAAAGCCGGTGAATAAATCTTTGTCGTGGAGGTGGTAATGGAGCTTTAGTGAATTGTAGCAGTTTAATATTTAGAAAACCTACACCTTTATGGCACAAGCATAAAAGCCTGTGGTGGTTAGAGGTGGGTTTAAGTAATCATTTAAGAATGGGAAATGCCTTCTGTAGCCAGTAGGACATAACTTCAGCTATGGAAGCTATGTGTTTACTCATATATCTGCAAAATTGCATCCTTTCCCTCCTGGTACCTCTCCCTCTCCATTTCAAATCCCTCTGGGAATATCCAGGAACTTCAGAGGAAAGCTGTAGAGATTAGAAAGTAGATAGGTACAATAAACAGATTAAGTACTTAGAATTTAGCTGCTGGAATACCTAACCTTCAGGTGTTTCCACTCTAAAGTGCAACATAGAAGAACATTGAGTATGGTGTATATGCTTGCTTTCAGTGCTTAGGTGGTTCAGATATAGAGGGATGCTTCCCTGCTGCCTGAGAACCAAGAAGGCTGTTAGAGAGGGGGAAGTTCAAGTTCAATTTTCTGCTCAGGCTGAGAAGATTCCAGCTTATGTTTCTTCACTTCCAAGGGAGTGCCTGAACTACCATACTAGACTTTCAGTTATCTTCTCCAAAAGCTCTCCACAAACCCTGTCAGTGGTGGGAGTGATCCCCTTGGTAAACTCAGCACTGTGCCAGCACATACAGATGACCTCTTCCACACCCATATGGGAGATGCTTAAGATATCTCCAGAAATTCCTCGCTGCTTGCCAGTTAGGTGTCAGCTCAGCCAGTTAACTCAAAGCATCAACTCACATATGTAATCTATCACAGCTGATTTTAAAAGGAGCAGGTAAGGTTGAACTCACACAAATGTTCTYATAACAAGCTCTGGAAGAGCAGAGATAAATTAGTGAAGGATTGTAATGTCTTAAATTAGTGCAGTTGTTTACTAAGTGAACATCTGCCTCAGCGTTAGTCTTCCTCTCCTAATATAGAAAGGACTTCAGCAGTCCATAAGCACATACAGCTTTCTCTCACTGCTCCACTCCAGTTAGACTGGAAAATATCACCTGCTGTCCTCAAGGCAATCAACTTCTCCTTGCAAAATCAGATAATCCTAAGTGATTACTCTGCTAAGCTCTCCTGCTAGAACTAGAAGACGGCATCTAAAAAGAAACAGCTGAAAAAAATTACTCAGCAGAAAAAAAAAGGGGGGGCCTAGAGCAGATAAAAAGCAACAGAATGCATAGTAATGTAACTGCTTATAGGTTGAGTTTTATGAGGTGAGTGTCTTTGTGGATAACTGTTTGTAATTAATGCTATTCACATATTGTAAAAAGCTAATTTCTTATACTGCCATAATCTGTTTTTATAATAATAAAATAGAAGAATATTCTACAGCTATTAAGACTTCAGCACGTTAAGTGACAATAGAGTTTTCAGTCACTTTTTCCTGTGAAATCCACAGGATATATTTTTTGCATGGTATTTAGATAAGAGGTTAAGTTTGGAAAAACTAACTAAGCTACTGTAGAATAGCTAGTAGCATTTAAGAAAAAAAATCTTCAAAAAACTTAAAAACATGATATTTTTTGTCTCTTGGCCTTGATAAAAATTCTGTGACAATATTTTTGTATTTCATGAGTCAAGTTGCTTGTTATTTGGTAACTCTTCTAGTCTAAAGACAAACAGAAGAAACCATGTTTCTAGGAATAGAGATAAGGACACTTTGAGTATTTATAAGGAGATAAAAAGACAGGTTAATTCCTCATTTCTTCTGTCAGGTTTTTGCTTTACCTTCAGTGCTGTCTGAGAGAGAAGAAAACTCTGTAGTGAGATAAGCTGGAGTCTTGGGAGAATTTAGAAGATTTAATTTGGATATGTAAAAAAGTATCTCTTTCTTTAGATGTCCAAACAAGCTCTGGAGCACTACTAACCAGGGGTGAGTGGGAAAGGATGTAAAACATAAGGAATGTATATAGGGTGAGCATGAAGGAAGATAAGCATCTGAAATCAGGCACTAACTTTTCATGTTTCCTGGGATAATAAATTCCCAGTCTCTCCAAGTACAGTGTAAAATGAGCTTCCAGTGAAACAGGGAAGCTACATTTCAAATTCAGATCATGCAGATCAGCTTGCATAAGGAATTCAGAGATTTCAGGCCTGGTTCTAATCATCACAGTTTCTCTTGTCTAGGGAGGCCTTCCCACCAGATGTTAGTGTATTGGTTTGAGTTTATCTCCACAATTTAACAGAGTGCTCTTCTTGTCTTTCACTACACACTGATGAAATATAACTTGTAAAGGCAGGGAGTGGTGGAATCGTAAATGCTCACTTTCTTAAAGAGAGTGTGTCAGAGTAATTGCAATAGCTCTGATGTAAAGAGCGAAAATAAAAAAGGAACACACTGATTACCGTATGCAGTCCTCTGTCCTATGGCTAACTGCATACTTCTGGGAAATGCATGGAATTTCAGAAGCGCATTCTTGTCTTCAGAAGCCATACAGAAAATTGAGATCCAGGCTGCAAAGGTAAACACACAGGGTTGAAGTGAAGTGCGTGAACACTTCAAGAAAATTCAGTGCAGTTAAGCCTTCCCTTAGACCTTCAATATCAGGCTGGTAACAGAAAAGCAACCTCTTACAATCTCTGGATCCCATTAAAATCAAAGAAATACTTGAACATATAAGTGAAATTTAAACCTAGATTGTTAGATAACTCAAAACTTCATTGCTAGATGAAATCTATTAAACCACTTTCCTTTGTGCTAAATAGATTCACCATTATAATTTGTTATCTTTAATAATGTCCCTGCTAGAAGACTCTTCTGAGGTTTGGAAAGCATGTTGAAGAAAGAAATCATCTAGATACACAATTCATAAAATCAAAAATGCAATATATTCAGATCCACCCAAAATCAATAGATAGAAATTAAGGTCTTAATGTGCTTTTATTCCAGTTATTGTTGGAATCCTAACTTAAAGTATTTAATGTTTTAAATGAGAAATGTTTTATGTTTTCAAATAGGTTTTAGATGAAATGAGACAAATGCTTTGAGGAACCATGTAGGCTAGTGGAATTGGAGAGGTGGATCCATTACCTTCTCACTCTTGCTTAATTCCATGCTGTCAGGTTTTGTAACAATTGCTGGAGTAATAGTGAAGGATAAATACCSTACACAGGACCTTCATCTCTTACAACTTTGGCTATATCAGCAAACTGCAATGTTTTGTCTCCTCTGATGTGTTTCATTATAAAATCTTTCTTGGCTTTCAAGTTTACTCTCTCTAGAAAGCCATCTCCAGTCCATCTCTATTCCACATGGAATCCTGTTCCTGATAAGTCCTGAGTTACAATCTTGGCTTTTAGGAGAGGAAAAAAATGTTAAGTTTACGAAGGAAGCAATTTGTAGATTTACTTAATTAAGGAAATACCTTTGCACTGTTTTATGTAGCTGGAATGATCTGTTTTATTGAACTAATAATTTAAAAACAGTGGACATGAATCCTCTCCCTCATTGCTACTCATAAAATTATGAATCACACATCTAAGAGAGGTTTGTTGCTTGAAGATACAATATTTTATTTTTTCCCCTTATAAGGGTTTCTGTGTTTGCTTTGGTAGAGTGCTCTAAAATGAGCCATATGTAACAGGGAATTAGATTAGCTCTAAATTACATACCTATTAGGGAAGAACAGAAAGGTTCATAATGGGTCACCCTTCTTCTCACTGTTGAAAAACAATGTAATAACATAAATGTCTAAGAATAGCCATATACCCTGGGCCAGACGACAAAATCCTTCCAGCCCAGTCTCTTGCCCCTGAGAGTGGACAGAAGTAGATATTCAGAGAAGAGTATGAAAGAACAGCACTCATAGATGATACATCCCTCTTATTCTGTATACTCCAACCATTTTCACTTTTGAGATTTTCTGAGCTCTATTTTGACTAGAATATGCATAAAACCTTGCTGAGCCAGATGTCTTGCATGTTTTTAGTGTGCTTTAATGAAATTTTCAAGTTTGTTCAGTCTTTCCTTAAACCAGTTTAAACCTTTAGCATCCACCACCTTTTCTGGAAAGGAGCTACACATTTCAACTACCTTTTATATGGAGAACCATTTCCTTTGGAATTTGCTTCCTATTAGCTTCATTCAATGGTCCATTGTTCTTGTTTTGCAAGGGAGCACAAATAGTTGATCACTATCTTGTCTCATTCATGATTTTGAAGACCTATATCACATCCCCTTCAGTTGTTTCTTTTTCAGAATAAAGTTCCAAGCTTACTTGGGAAAAAAAAATATCTGTCCCATATTTTTTGATCATCCATATCATTCTGTTTTAAACTTTCTCCAATTCTACTATCATCTTTATGAGATGGAGGGGAACAACGCACAATATTTAAGATACTGTGTATCTTAAATGTATACTGTATGTGTATGTAGTAAAGTAAAATCATAACAAGCAGGAACTATTAGAGAAGAAGATGAAGAGAAGTCAAAGGTGATTGGAAAAAAAGGCTTTAGTGTCTTAGCACAGTCTCCTTTATACCTTTCTCATATGTGGGAATACCTCTTTGGTGTCCTGAGCAGGACCAGAACATATGGATTAGTTTCTCTGACTTTCAGACAAATAGCTAAACCAAACTTCTAAACATTTTGTGATTCATTAATGGGATTGGAATTGTTTCTTTTATCCCAGAGGTCATAAGAGAATCTCTTGGGTTGCATACCATTGCTGAAGGTATGATTTCTGGAGTAGTCACACCTGTAACAAGCTCTGCCTCCCTTCCCCTGGCCATTCCCTCATGCCACTTCCAGCTGAGTAGTCTGCAGGCTGCCTTTTGAGAGGTTGTTTGGGTGTGCTCAGCTACAGGAAAAATATGCAAATAGAGCCAAAGCACTTCTTACTGCAGTGATGCTGGCCTAGTAATATTCAAGATGTGTCTGATTTTTAAATTTTGTCAAAAATGAACACAAAAGAACAGAATGCCTTTTCAATAGTGTGTACTGGGGGTATGTATGCCTCATGTCCAAATATTCATCAAGATTTTTGTTTAACTAAAAATGTTCCTGAAAGGTGGATTGAGTAAAGCTAAGCATATCTGTTCTTTCTGCTGCTGTTCTTCAGTCTATACAAACACTTGCCTGGTATCTTGCCATTGACAGCTTTGCTGCTATTGTTCTTAGCATATGTCATCTTACAGCTTGAGGAATAAAAATGCACAAAAATAATGTCATATGGCCTAAAAGCAGAGAAACATCAGGCCATAAACAAAAAGTAAAAAGTGCTATTTAGTCTGCAGTATAAACACAGACAAGATGATAAAATGAGCCAACTGATGGTACTTCATAGGTTTATACAAGCTGAGGAGAACTAATTCTCCTCCAAACTCAATTAATCACACTTTTTTCAGAGCTATTTATAATGTTACCAAGTTCTAGAAAAATTCAGATAAAAATCTGATTTTTTTTCATGTAGGTATTATTGCTTTAAAAATAAAACTGAAATATAGTGGCTAACGTGTTTTCATAAACCAATTTATAATAAGCATTGAAAGCAAACTTCCCACTACCATAGACAATTTTATAGTGATTCTGTGGCTATTCAGAATGTTTCAAAAATAACAGCAAAATATATTATAGGAGCTTGTAATTATGACACACTCATTGTAAGCAATATGGGGAGGTTTACGTACAGATTGTAGTTGAAAATGGTGACGGGCATATGAATGCTTTATAATGCTTATACAGTTTGGCTCTTGTAATGTTCAATTATTTTAAGAAGGAAGATATATATCTTTAGTAATTGTCATCATATTACTTGGTTATAGGAAGCATGTGTTTTATATGAAAGGCAAACACAGTATTTTGTAGAGGAAAAAACTACATGAAGAAAGATGAAGTGATTGTGATACTCTCTTCTGAAGGGAATTAGGTTATTATGATCATTTGATGGAGAAACTAGACCATAACTGGCTAAGCTAAGGAACTGTGCCTTGCTTATTAGTATGATCTGATTTTCTAAAAACTTCCTGAAGCATAAATGTTCATGAATTTGCAGAAGTACAAATGGAACAATTTTTGCTACAGTGAGTATAAATATTAACCAGCTATTAAGCTAACTGGGGCGGAGAATTTAATTTAAAAATTCCTTATTAATATATCTTGATCTCAGAATGAAGCATTTGTTTCAATATACCTTTTCAGTGGAAGACTTTTGCCACTGTAGGAGATGACAGCTACATTGGACCTTCTCATTCACTGTAAATACATAGACTTTTCCAATATTCTGCTAATGCTTCAGTAACATGTAAAAGGAAAAACAGTGGGATGTTAAATACATTTTAATTTATCTGCCAGTCTTAACCAGGCTGGAGGGTGGAAGTGGGTACATGAGGACATTAGATCAAGGCTAAAAAATTCCATGAGTGGTGAAATAGTGCAAATATTAACAGATATTTTGAAATGTTTTCATTAGAAGAGAAATACAGCATCCTGTTGACTGGAAATGACAGAGTACTAAGTCACAAAAATTCAAGTTGCCTGAAAACAGAGCAATATTGAATTGTATTAAAACTTAATATTAACATGTTAAATGCTATAGTGTTTTTTAGTATATTTTGAAGCATGTAAACAAAGCATTACACCTGATCTGTCAATCATTACCAAACATTGGAAGTATTCTTAGAGTATTGACCTGCAGAAGTCATTTTATCCCAGTAAAAATTTTCTTTTACCATTCTCTCTATTTTCTTTTCTTTTGAAGAATGTGAACCTTGAACATATCATTAATGATGGTCTTTGTTTGAATAGATTTGGCTTTTTTTTTTTTTTTTTNTACAATTAAGACTGTTGGGTGAAGGTAGTAGGATTTGATCCTTTTTTTTCCTTTGAGGAAGAAGTTAGGTTTTTATTAAAACATTAACATGTAGGCTGAAAATCTTTAGAATTTCTCCAGAGAAAAGACAAACTTTTATTAAAATTGTTGTTGGCTTAAAACAAAAGAAAGGAGAAAAGAACAAGAAATAGGTTTTACAGTAGTTATGAGAAGAAAATTATCATCATTAGATGTCATCATTCTCCTACTGACCCACCTTTTTCTAAGGGACAAGATCTGAATTGCCACCTGCTTCTTCATCCACATGAAACTTCTGTTGCTCTGGCAGCTTCTGAGAAGTGCTATGCTAATAGCACTTACAATGAAAAACCTTTTCCTAATGTATAAACTAGGGTTTTTTCAACTTTAAGAATGGTGAAATTTAAGACTTTTAACTTTAGCATTTTCTGTCAACTTTTTTTTAATCATTTGGGGGTTTATAAGTGGGTTGCAGCTCAGAATAGCAGCCAGCAGGTATAAATTCCTTCATGCATGCACATGAGTTTCCAGGTTCAGACATATTGCATATAATTTTGTACATTTACCACATATATTCCACATCCATCTAGGTATCCCCTGTAGTCAGTAGACAAAAATGTGTGCCTCCACAATGTGATTCAAATCTTAGGGGGGATCTTTAGTAAACTGGCCTTTGTTGATACCTATCCTGTTCCATTGCTATAGATGAAACAGAAGGCAAATAAGGCGTGAATTTAGGCACTATGTACTTTTTGGGAGATTAGCCTCAATTTTAGTGGCTTAGTTCTGGATTTCATCGGGGGATGAAGAAATTGAATCCTGATGCAATTAACTTTTAAGTGTTTAAGTACTTTATTGGATTTGCTCTCAAGTCAGCTGTATGACTATGACTAAGGTACCCTGGCATGTTTGTGGGTGTGTTTTTGTTGTTTTGTTTTGTTTTTGTTTTTTGCCAAACATGTTCAGATAAAGACTGAGTCAAATACTTCATTGCAGCAGTCAGCTCAGTACCAGATGAATGATGATCCACTCTTTCCTAGCCCCTGACACCTCAAGCCAAGGCTGTTTTTCTTTCACATTTTATTTCTCCAGCACCTGGCATCATTAATACGAACGCATTTAACATATCAAGAAATGCATACCCATCACATCAGCTATTACATTTTGTCCCTTTTCTTTTTCTGTTTCTTTCCTTGGAAAGCAGGGCAGTTCATTGTGATTCTCTGATATATTTATTAAGACCCTTAAAAGATGAGAGATGGGAGGCATCAGGATAAGTACTGTAGACTTCATGGCCAGAAATGCAATGAGGCTCTTGAGAATATTTCAGGACTTTACTTTATTCATGAGCTAAAGACAGTGACTGCTGAGTGAACAGTGATCATAATAGTGTACCCAATGGGTTTGAAGCCTCTTGCAAGGATATACTAAAAGCTTTTAATATTCTCTCAGCTTGTAGCAAATCCCTCCATTACTTAGTGTATTAAATGAGTGCGAAGTGCACTCATCTAAAAATCTGTCTAAAAATAATATTTTTTGGAAGAGCTACTTGGAGAATAGCAGAGGGGAAAAAAGACCCATGTGCTTTGACAGAAAGTTATTTTACTTCATATGCATTAGCAAAACTGGAGTTGGCATAGCTTTTTGTTTTGTTTTAACATAAGAAAACAGTGTTGTAAGTTAGAGATGTTGTCAGAAAATATGGTGAAAGAGAAATAGTGAAACAGTTACCGCAATACAACAGAGCTCTGAGAAAAAACAATGAATAGGAAACCATTGAGAATGGCAGCTCATTCTGCAGTAACTCTTGTCTGATGTGGGCTATCAGTGCAAAGTAGGATACATTTTGAAATACTTCTATACAGTAAGTTTCTTCAGTTGATCTCAGAGGACTTTACTACCTCTTACTTTAATGTATATAAAATTAGAAGTAAACTGGGGAGAAGAATGCTTATTTAGCTTTCAAAAGACTATTCAATAACAATCAGATTTCTGGAATCATGATCCTGGGCTATGTCTCTTTGGCCACCTTCCTCCTTGGTGTACCATGAAGGACTGCTATTACCAAGAGGTGTTTTTTCCTAATGGATTGCTGTAAGACATGTTTAGATGTGGGTCACTGCAAACAGGGAGTTGCCAAGCCTAATGGCCTCTTGATTTACTGGTATCTGTTCATAAATAGGCCTCTCAGTCTGCATGCTTTTAACCTAGAGAGAGCAATTTGTTAACACAAATAGGACATGCTAAGACTATCCTTTGCCTCAACAGACATTTCTTCAAAAATTCTGGAAAGAGCCTGTCCTGTATTAGTCTTTAACTGCAGCTTTGAAAAAAAAGATATATGCACTGCTGTTCTGTCTAGAAGGAAAGAAAATGTGATGTCATTTTAACATTTTTTCGTATCACCACTTATCTACTTAAATTTGACAGCATGATGGGGCTTTTTTGCCTTCAGAACTGTTGGCATTCTTCAGCTTAAACTCCAATCATGTGCAGTTCAGAAACGTGCAGAATTATCAGTATTTTGGAATTAGCAGGCAATATCAATAGGCCGACTATATAGCTGTCTCTGAGCTCCTTGCTAAGCAAAGCATATCCATGGCATGGGGTAAAATATCGGCTGGGGTTTCATTTTCAGCRCCTTCAAAATCTGCCTGTAGCACTCATTTGTTTAATTTACTTCTTCTGAATACATAAGGCATTTGTTATTATTTATTATTGATGCAGTGGATTTGCAGAGTGTTAAGATGATGATACAAGTCATTTTACATTGCTGCATCTGTAAAGTGTTAACTGTGCTGTCCCCATAACTGTGGTGCATTTCTACTGCCTTGCTATCTGARGAAATCCACCACCGGCTCTCTGTGGCTGGCCAGATGCCCTCGTACAGACTAGGATACAACTAGGCTTGTGTGCTGAACAAGCTCCCGACTTTTTAGTATTGTGTAAGCCTGCTCTGATGCTAAACACTTCTCACACTGGAAGTTGGGCTGTATACTAATAAGATAGAAGATGACACAGTGACTTTATACTAACCTAAAAAATTAGGTGGTGGAAAAGATGGTGCAGAGGGGTTGATTTCACTCCAAGAAAAAGAAATGGTATTAAGTCCTGTGAATATACACAGAAGGGATTGAGGTTTGTTCCAGAATGCCACGTACATATGTATATAGCATAGTTATATTGCTATATATTCTAGCATACCTAGAATAATTTTCATGTACCCATGTTGCTGGGGAGTGGAATCCATTGCAAAGACTGCACAGAGCTTACATATTATATGAATTTAGGCCCAGATCCTCAAAGATGTTTAAGTGACTAATTCCCACTGAAATAAATTATAGTCRGGTTCTTTTCCTTGAAGCATATCTTTTGGGGCTTGAGTAAATACAGAACTTGAGTATGTTACTGATGTTCAGCTTACATTCTTTCTGGGATGGGAACTTAATACACCAAGAGATAAATATTAGCAACTATGGACATGCAAAGTAAGGGTTATTTATCTGCAATATCTTTATCCAGCAATAGTTAGGAATAATGGAAGTAGTGAATGCTCTGAATTTCAGACCTACTACGTAATATATTGCAGCTAGTGTTAAGCCAGCAAGCCAAAACACTAGAACATTTGAGAGTGCTTTTATATCTTTGCTTGAGGTCTCTGAGAAGTTAAAATTCATATCTCTCAGGAAATTCCATCATTTACAAAAATAACTCATTTGAATTTGGAACAAACTCAAAACAAAAATCAAACCTTAATGTTCCAGAAGCAGGAAAAGTGATTATTTTTGTTTTGAGTCTATTGGTATTTTTAGACCTTTTAAATATGTTATTGATAAATACTTTTTAAAATTAAATCATCCTGAACAAAAGGAAATACTATATTTTTGATATCAATAAAATGAGGGGGTTTCAGACTGTATTATGAAAACCAAGGAAAAAGTGTTTTTAACAAACGGTGTGTTATTGTGGAAAAGAACATCATACAGAAAAAACAGTGGACAGCCTTTGTACTAGCTGGCTCCACTTTGTTAACATCTTGCTCTTTCCTGAATATCAGTTGAAAAATAATCTTACTTTCATACAGGAGAAAAAACATGGAACAAGATCAGGCTACAGACATTATTTGCAGGGCTAGACTCATGTCAGAATTTGAATTTGGAACCTCACAGATGAAAAGGTCTCTGACTGATATTAGTTCAGAGAGATTAGTTCTGACTTCAATTAGTTACTGCAAAAAAGACATCATCAGTTAATTTTGGTTGTGTTCTTAAAGGATTTGGGTCAAAGAGTTTCCACTAGCATTGATTTTTTTATTTTTTTTAATATTATAATACATTTAACTTGAAGTCTTTGAGGTGAAGACAGAAGAGTCAGGAGAGACCAGACTTTTCAGTGACTTTTGCCCTTACCCATTTTTTTTCACAGGAGTTTCCTGAGGTGTAAATAAATAGAGAATTTGCCCCAAAAGTGTCAACTCCTTTGCATCTATGGCCTTCTCTGGACTATTACATATCATTAAAAATATGGATGCTCCATTCTTAGATAAGAGTCTTGAATATGCATTTGTTATTGGCCAAAACGTTTTTATGAAAAGAAAGTTGGCCTATAAAATGTTGATTCAGCAGTGACAAACAGAAAACCAGAAGTTGTTCACTTCATCATAGCAGCAGTCAGGGAACATATGGAAATGAGAGTTTTAAATACACGAAGAAGTCAAAGGTGCAACCTTTCAGGAAAACATTTGATTTTGATCTTCTCTCATAATTTAATGATGTACATCTAGGAAAAACCATCTCCCCTCTCTAAAAGTTATAGAGGACATCCATATTTTATTGTAGCAAATTTTTCACTGGTTAAACAAATTTTACATTGAGTGCCACTATTTCCTGCAGCGTAATGCAAGTTTCTGTGTTCTTAGCTTCTTATTAATATGAGGGAAGCATAAAATGTTAAACACATCCCAGTATTCTTTTACAAGTGAGTACGAGTATTTCCAATAGATAATGTTCAAATCTGATATTGCTAAAGAAATGCATTAAACTACTGTTAGCTATAGGAACAGTTTGTTAGCACTTTGAACAGTTTATTCCTTGCATAAGAAAATAATTGTTCAGTGTCAGTCACTGAATTTAAAATAACTTTTGAATTAAAAAACAGTCAACAGCTTGATGAACTTCAAGGATAAACTCCCAGAACAGTGCTCCTATAAGCTTTCAACATTTGCTTTAGGCTTTAGAGTAACCTATGTAGCCTGGAATATTATATAACAGGAAACAAAAAAAAACAYTTTTATATACTTTCTAAAGCTAAAGAAGGATCTCTTGATGTTACAAGCCAAAAAGAATACAAGGAAAATAAATCTAAGTAAATATTAAATGACAATTAAATGATAGCTAGTTTAAATCACCACTTTGTTTTTACTTAAATCACTTTGGATACAAATTTAGCATTCTGCAAAAATGAATTTGAAGTTTGTAGAAGACTGATGGAATTCAAAGAAAGAGGTGAACTTTGTTCTGCAAAAATCTTGGAGAAATGTAAGGGGTTATTCGCCCTAATTCAGGAATGAAGGAGCCACATAGAGCCAAGGATTACCTGACCCTTCAGGAGCATTAACATTTCAGTATTTGTGCTGGTGGCACACTGTATCATCTGTATTTTTTCTTTTGTCTCAAGAGAGTTTGGGTCAGTTTACTGAACATTGAAGGCTTTATGTGGGTATTTTCATTGACATGCCTGTACTGTAAAGATAGTCCTTCTGAGTAGGTTCAGTTAGATTTCATTAATTTGTATCAGCATAGAAGGGCATTTTATATTGACTTGACCAGAAAGTATAGCTTGTTGCATAGGTTGGTAAGCTAATGTTTTGTTTTTCAGAATACCGTACCATTCCATTTAATACCTCATATCCATAAGCATGATAGATGTGTTGGAAATATCAATCAATCATGTGTAAAACAAAGCTTTCCTGGATGGAAAGCCTTAGAAAATTATAAAGTCTGGTTGTGTATGACTGTTTATTACTCTTTCCATTTCAGAGGAACTCCAGGTATTTTATATGGCAATAGGAATATGAAGTTCCCATTCATAAAAGCTTGCAGTCAGGTGTTGAGAGCGTAGCAAAATAAATTTGTTTTGTTTAAAGGAACAAGGCATTAATAGAAGAACTAATTGTCCAAGAAAATTGAGAAAAACTGACAGCTTTTCTTACTTTGTCTTTTCTTTATTTTTTTTATGGTTTATAGGATATTCAGTTCATGAATTTAAATGGATGCAATTCCCTAAGTGTGTCATTTTCTTTTGAAGAAGGTATTTGAAGGGGGACATTAGACAGTTGTAAGGTCATCATCATTGTCATGTTCCCTGCTTCAGTTATAACACACAGTATGAAGAAAATGTTTTTTTAATAACTTTTAATGGTATAGATCTCATGATCCAAGTAAAGTTTTGTACAAAATGTCAAAACAGGAAGTATGAAATGCCTGACTGCCCACAAGTTTGAAGTTTGGAGATCTTTGCATCTCCATGGGTGGCTCAGCACATCTGGACTTYGTTAGTAGTCTGTAGAGACTCCCAATTCTTTTCTCCCAGAGTCTTACATTACAAATAAATTATTTCTAAATTATAACCAAGTTCTCAGGCAATTCATTTCCTATTTCGTAAGGAATTTTGAGAAGATCTATTGAATTAACTAACCTAGTAAGGAGCAAGTGGCACACACACACACATATGCGTACACCCTTGTATACTGGAAATCAGAGTAAACATCAAATTTTGGGGTAAACTCATCACTAGTATGGATGAGTTCTTGTGTCCTCTGTAGAGTTCAAACCAAATGAAATTAATGATATGTCCCAGTTTTAGACAATGTCATTTTATAGTGAGTGTTAGTAAGTAAACATTTTGGAAGTTTATTTTTCATATTACAGAATATAATACTGCTAATGGTAGAGCTAGCACATGATAGACAAACCTAGGCGGATTCAAATTCAGGTAGATTAAGTTTGTTTTGATTTTTCTACAGCCCTTAGGCTGATTTACCAATAGATACAGAATTCATCTACTCATGTATCTTAAAGTTTCTTCTAGCCTAGTAGTGGCTAAGAGCAGGTATCTTTCTGTATACATCTAGAAAAGGCATGTTTTATGGGTGACATAGAGTGAAATATAACCCATATTTTGATATGGGACAATAATTTAATTGTGAGGCTTTGATGAATGTCTGTTTGGTTAGTAACAGTGAGAGAAATTCCTTTGAAACTAGGTGACAATTTGCAGGAACTTGCTTAGCAGAGATGACAATTTGAGACTTAGCTGGAGACATCAGAAAAGAATTTGATGATGGCAGCAGTTACCTGAATCCACAGTAATGACAATGGTGTTTCTAGGAGATCTGATAAAAGCTATTATTCTTTTACATTGCTGCTGGTTGTATTCCAAGTTAGCTCATCAATCACACATGTTTACAGGCTGAATAACATTAAGCAATCATCTGAGATCTCATTTTATCCTGAAGTGAAGGAGTGACCCTGTTTTGTGTAGTGAGCAATGAGGAAGATAACCAAGTGACAGCACTCTTTGTTGTGTACAACTCTAGCTGGGTGTGATGTGCACCCTGGTTACACACAGCTAACATGTCCAAGTCTCCTCTCACCTACCACAGATCTGCCAAACAAGGCTACAGCTGTCAGGAACCATTTGTGTCCATATGTTCTGTGAATCAGGTCTTTTGGGGAGATGAATTTTCTTCCCAAGAAGAAGTATGCACTTTCTCATTCAAATATTCCAGTAAAACTACTTACTGAAGAGAAATGAATTTTGAATTGTTCTTAATCTCACCTTCATCATGCTGTACCACCAAGCCCTTGAAGCCAGTGGAAATGCTTAGTACCTAGCCCCATCTGCTCCCTATTTAGCAATCTCAAAATCCATGAATTATAATTGCAGTCAGGTTTTGCTAGACATAGTTCCTTCATATGTGGCTCACAATTTACTCCCAAGCAAGCATTTCTTGGGAAATACACATTTATCTCACAGTTATTTCTTTTAATTGAGGGCTAATTTATTTTTCCTTTCTATCTTTCCTCTTCCCTTTTTTACAGGAATTGCTTTAATAACACATTCTTTTTAACACAAAATGAAAATAAAGCAAAGGAAAATAGAGTAATAAAACATGATTTCTTTTTGAAGAAAAAAAACTTCATTGATTTTTTTCTTAAGACTTTTCCTTTTTTTTACTTTCCTATTTGCAAAGCGTTCTTTTTCAACTTATACAGATTTCTGTCATCTGCAATGAAAGTGTTACTGGTTCTTTCACATATAAATATATCCAGTGCCTTGTGCCTCAAAATTCCAGCTTCAAGTTAATATCAGAACATTGTGGAAAATACAGAGTTGCTTCTAATTCTCAAGAAAACTCCCACAGATTTCTGTGTCGCCATATCAAATGCTCTATCTTTAAACTGATGAACTGTCAGTTCTTGCTACTTGATGTCAGGTGGAAGATTTTTGGAAAGCAAATGAATGCTTCTAGAATATCAGAATTAGAAATGGCTGTTACTGTCCTTGCCCCTCTCTTTTTCTGATAAATGGGTATTTTCACCCTTCTCTGTATCTGAAAATTATTCCTACAGGCTGTTCAACTGAGAGCTCATGCTAAAAACAATAAACCTACCCTAGAACAAATGCCAATTTGAAATAACACCTGTGCAGGTGCCAACTGAGTATTCAAATTTACTAGAAAGCATGAATTTCTGAATATCTGAATGATGTTGGAAACTTGTATTTCCAGTTCTTTTATTGTCAGCTCTGTGTTGGATGGCATTGGTTATGGCACTTTTTTAGACAAGTGACTCTTTTAAGGTGCCTGCTTATACATCAGAAATGTGTCCCCATGTACTGTTATTAAATGTATAGATGATCAGATATCTAGGAAAAAATGAAGAGAAAAAGTGTGAGAGTGAGAGACTGTAAATAAGGATCAATTAAATGTATTTAAAAATTAACTTAATTTAGGTCTACAAAGGTAAGCAATTATGCTGAGAAGGTACTTTCATTAGAAATACATGATATGCAAAGAACATTTGTGGGGTTCATCTGCTGAAATGTAGGAGTGTGCATCTGAGATACTTCTGGCTCTGTCTAAAGTCAGTGAGAAAGTATACAGTACAGTTAACCACATTTAAGGTTTGACTCATCTTTAAGTATATGCCTGCTTTGGACAGATGACTTATTTCCTAAACTCCCCTGCCTCTGTGAAACTGGATCTCTGTTGGTTGTAATGGGACCCAGTGAACCTAGTTCAGATATAAAACACCCATATTCCAGATGTCTGAAGTGAAATGAGATGAATGCCATTATATCAGAATACCTTGTATTGTCTGGGGAGAAAAAGGAGTACAGAAAGGGGAATGCACCAAAGATTTAACTGGAGACTCTTCTCCAGATTGGGAGTTCATCACAAGAAAGCTAATCACCTTTAAAGCTGAGGCTGATAGGTATATTAAAGGAATTGCAGAACACATTGTGGAGAGAGCAGAGAATAGGACTTGGCCCAGTGTATCCTTTCCTGTCCTATGTTGTATTCAAATAAGCCAAAAGAAATTGGGTCAGAGTTGCAGTAAGCATAGGTTAAAGTTTTCTCCAATACTTATTCAAAACTTGCAATTTCCAGGAAAAAAATCCTGCAAGTAAATTTAGACCAAGAATATGCAGATAATGTGAATGCAAACATTATAACACAACCAGTGAATGCAATATTTTATCCTGGCTAATACTCATGGAAAAGTTTTTGTTTGTTTGTTTGTTTTAACATATTAATGGCTGATTTATGTGTGCATTAGCTGACTGCCCTTATAATTTTCATCCTAATTRTTGTTTTTCATTCCTTATCAGAGCTGGTCAGATAAAATATTCACGATGGAATTTTTTGTTTATGAATAAACAGAGTGAGTTGCTATGGTGTTATTCTATGTACCTTATTATACATTATTTGACAGTATTCTGACAACTGACACTTTGTTCATGAAAATGAGTGCAAATCCCACAAGTGTAAGCCAGTGTGATTGCTCATCCAAAAATCCACACCAGAAATCTATTCTGCGTTATTCGCTAGCTGTCATTTGTTACATTCCTGTTTAAAAAGATTCAGATATCCATTGGGTTCCAGATACAATACTATGAGACTCAAAAGATAAATACTATGAAGAAATACCCAAAGTTAACTGATTGTTCTGAAATGTGGAAGACTGCAATTCTTTTAAGTAATCTGATGATCAATGATTAAGTATTTACAGTATAAATAAAGTGATTAAATATTTACAGTATAAGTAACTATGGCCTTGATCAAAGCTCAAAGAATCATTGAGGTAAGTGGGACATTTTACATCGTTAAAGTGAAACACATTCTTGAGTGCCTTGCTGGCTYGTAATAAAATTTGTTCACAGATTCTGGCCCAGTTTGCTGATGATCCTAGCATTAGTAAGCAGGGGTGAGAGGGACAAGGCAAGAAGCAGATATTTGTTCTGCACTACTTCTGTTTTATGCAAATGCCAACTCTACTGATTGGAATGGCATTATAGTGAGATAGTCTGGGAGTAAACTGTGAGCTAAACCTATTATTCACAACAGATAATTCAGAAAATCCAAGTATTTGAACAAACACAAATTATAGAAAATCTCTGCTGAAATAACCTTCTGTTTTACCCTCAACCACTGCTAGTGGTGATTTCCCCCACTCCAAAACAATCTCTCTGACTTTTTCCTTTGATTCCTCTATCTCTAGTACCTCTGTTCCAGCTGCCAGCTCATCTTTGCTAGAGCTCATAGTTGTGATAGTGCTGCTTTTAAGATAAATATTTCACAGATTCATTACCCTTTGTGAAACAGGACTTTTAAAAATCTATAGACTATCATTTTGCTCTCAAAAATTAAGGAATTAGAGAACAATCTCTTTAATGTCTGTTTCTTCATCTTTAAATGTAAGGGTTTGTCTTGGATTTGATTTAATCTCCCTTATAACTTTATAAACCTTGCATGGATTACTTTGATGTTCCCTTGCCTCCAGTGAGCAGACATTCAGCTTTTTCAGTCTTTTTCATAATACAAATCTTTGAAGCTTGATATCATTTTGGTTGCAGTAGGATGTACTCAATCAGCAGCAATTATACTACTTCCAAACTATGGTGCCTTGGCAGAGGGAATGCACTGTACTTTAGTTGATTTCCATTGCCTTTCCTCACTTGCAATGCGAGGCATGAGTACTTCACATTTCTTTTTCTCGGAAAAATCATTTCCTGAACCTTTTTCTAGAATGGATATTAAAGAAATTTAACATCAAATCAACCCCAATCCCCGAGCTTCATGGAAAAAAAAAAAGTTGCTTATAATATTAAACAGATTGTTGTTATTTTTTAAAACAGGTGGACTAGGCTTGTGTTTATTTGATGTATATATCTTTGAATCATGAGTCATTGGAACAGCTGATCTTGGGAAGAGGTAAATTCACTTGTACTTGCAATCTGTCTTTACATCTGTGCTTTATACTAAGTTTAGGCTTGCTTGTAAGAATTACATTATAAACCATATTAATGCCGAAAATCACACACAAAAGCTCCTGCAGGACCCTATTGTTTCTCCTAAGTTACACTGCTTAGTGATTTGTCTTCCTTTATTTCCTATCAACTCATCCTCCTCTTCATTTTTAAAGATAGGTGTTGGAAAATGGTCCAAGCAGCTGAAAGCCAGTTTACATCCAGAATAAGTGACAAAACTCTGTCAACTTATACCAGCTGAGGATTTGTATTTCAAATATTCCTACTCTCTCCATGTTAGTTAGTCACACTGGTGCAATGACAGATGCATATAAGACAAGCATTTAATAATTGCACCTCATGCTGAACTACTGTGAAAATAAACAGAATTTCACACCTCTTTCAGTATGAAATTTTTCATGAGCGCAAATATGCATTTTAAAATGATATAGGCCAAGACTGTCCCTACTGTAGGAGTTTCTGGAACATCTAGAGATACATGATGAATTTAAATTCCACCTTGGCCTTAACCTGTCTCTCTTCTAGACGTGATGGTGTCTCTTCTTAAGAGTTCACAGATAGAATACCAAAATTTCTTTCCATGTTAGAACTAAAGAGGTATTTTTTTTCTTAACTTTGACCTTTGTAAAAGTTACAGAATAGCAGAATTTAAAAAATGAGTATTTTATTCATTTTATTCATTTATTAACTCTAATTTTTCAAAGTTTCTCCAATTCACAATTACAAAGTTTCAGTTTTCCTGTGATGACTTCATGTACATAAATACATCTTCACTAGCCAAAAGAAATAAAGGAAAATAAAGAAAAAAATTTTATGTTTGATTAAGAAGAAAAAGAAGGAAAGGTTTTTTTTAAGAAAAAAAAACTCAGAAATCTTTTTAATTAAAAAGAAGAAACAGAAGAAACAAAATGAACATAAATCATCTAAAACTAAATGAAAGAAAAAGAAGGCAGCAATTTTTCTGGTAGTGTTGACGATGACAGAAACAGAAGAGGCTTCAAGAGAAAAACAATTGCAACAATTCTTTTGGGGAGATTTTCTAATTGATTGAGGCTTTCCCATAATGTTTACAGACTTGGAGGGTTTGGGTGCAGACAAAGCTGCAGTTTCAAACCTACTGGTTCTCRTAATACATGCCCCAGTTTGGTAGAATACATGCAGAAGGTGACTACAGGTTAAGCCTCAGTTCAGCAAATGGAAGGAAGAAGTGCCACAAGTATTAATGAGATTAAGCGCATGCATCTTTGGCCTTATGTATTTAGTAAAGGCTTGTTGCTGAACAAGCTTTGTTGAATATGAACTATACTCATTCTAGGAAAAAATAGGAACCTAAGCTTCTTTTCTCTCTGCTGCTGGTGACATTTTTGTCTACAGCTCCACCATTTAAATCAGTGAATACATGCAGTTTATTTAAGGGAGTTGTGTAGACTGTACAAATAAAGTAGTTCATAGCAATGGATGAATTGTCTATTAGCTGCCTGCTTTAACTGGCTTAACAAATTGTAGGTTGCATGCACAAATAGAGTGACAGGTGAACAACACTCGAACACTAACTAGTTAGAACTCAGGATAACAAAATGTGTCTACTCTTCATTTTAATGATTAATTCTTGTTTAGAAATACCTTTGCAATCCTCATGTTAAAGTCATTGTATTGGCATAGTCTGATAAAGTTGCAATGCATACTTGCAAATAAATGTCTAGGGTTAGACATTTGCATGTGTAACTGATAAAAAGCACAGTGGAGAAAATTACCATTTTCTTTTCACTTTATACCTTATTATTTCATTGGTAGACATACGATTGCATCCTTTACTTAACAGAACATGAATCTTATCATTAAGGGCCAGGTCTGTGTAAAGGGTGACTTAGGCAGTCCTTCAGTGCCCAAATCTGCAGTACTGTTCTTGAAGTCTCATGTTCATCCATAACCTGATCCTAGAAACCTAAGTGCCTTAGGTTTTTAGAGTTTTTATCCTAATGTTTCCCAGATGCCTTAAGTGTTCTACACATCTAAAAATGCCACTTCTTGACTGCCCTGATATAGCCAAAACCTTTGCACATGCAAAGGTTAAGCAAGGTATACTTAATATTGGCTTGCCTTAAACCTAGATGTAAGCACATTAGAATAGTGACAGTGTACAGACATTTTTTAGTACTGTAACACTACTAGTAGCAGAACTAGCAACAAATATTTTTGTAACACAGCTAAGCATAAAAGTGATTTGTAACTGCAAAGAGGCAAATGGAGACTTGTGGTATAGTTGCACAAACAATTTGTGCGAGTAGTAAAATCTKCAAGATAAGAACAAAGGAGAGATGTCTGATAGAACCAGAATAATCCTGCAAAATAAGCAGGAACGATGCTTGGTGAAACCAGAACAAGTCTTGGTTCCCCCACAAAGGCTGAACTATGTCAAGAGCAAATGAGTTCACCCCATACTCTCCATGTATGACATGGAAATTTAACTGCTATGAGGAAAGACTGAGAGAGCTGGGCCTGTTTAGCTTGGAGAAGAGAAGGCTGAGAGGAGATCTTATCAACGTGTACAAGTATCTGAAGGGAGGGTGTCGAGAGGATGGGACCAGACTCTTTTCAGTGGTGCCCAGCAACAGGACACGAGGCAACGGGCACAAACTGAAACACAGACGCTTCCATCTGAACATCAGGAAAAACTTTTTCACTGTGAGGGTGACAGCGCACTGGAACAGGTTGCCCAGAGAGGTTGTGGAGTCTCCTTCTCTGGAGATATTCAAAACGCACCTGGATGCAATCCTGTGCAACGTGCTCTAGGTGACCCTGCTTGAGCAGGGGGTTGGACTAGATGATCTCCAGAGGTCCCTTCCAACCTCAGCGATTCTGTGATTCTGCTGTTTGTCCTCCTCCAGTCTGCCTGTCTTGCCTATTTGTTCTGTGGTGAAAGAATTGTCTCTTAATGGGCAATCATAGTGGGCAAAAATCTGAGCTAGTACTTCTCAGTGCTACTGTAGCACAGTTAAATAAGAATTATTTAGTATTATATTAAGACAGTCTTGAAATCTCACCCCAGACAATTATTTTGAGATTTCAATTCTATTATAAGGACAAATAAATCCTGAAAAAGAAATAGCATCTACCAAGTGCTTTATAGGAAGATGTCCTTGGAATGGATCTTTGTTCCTCTTCTGACATTTTTTTTGCTTTTAACTATATACTACGTTCTGACAACAGCAATGCAATATGTGGATGTGTTTTAGCTGTGCTGCAGATATCAGCATATGGTGTATATTTAGCAGATCCATAGCACTTTACTACTCATCTCAGTACTTTTAAAAATGTATAAAGGTGTGAAGATAAACTCCCTCAGAGAGCCTCTCATCTCCAGTGGAGCACAGTAGCAGATCTGTGGCAGTCTTAGGCAGCTTATTCCTTGCATTTTGCAAATCAATTTGTCTAATGAAATGCAGCAAGTCAGACACTAGAATTGGTGAAGTATAAAAGAGTGAAAAGCCCAGGACCATTTTCACTTAGTTCTTTTATTATTATATGTATTTTTGGAATGTGTACATAAGGTGAAATCAGCGCTGAACACTTTGAAGCCCATTGTGCCCAAGTGAAAGAGGTTTGTCTACACTCATCCCCTGGGAAAGGTCTCTGGTCGTGGGTAAGGGTGATGATGGAGGCAGGAAAGGGTCTGACTTCTCTGTAGATGTGTCCTTAAACATTACAGAATAGCTGAAGCAGCCCATACAGAAGTGACTGTCTAATCTCCAGAGCAATGCCACCTCCTCCTTTCCCCTTGCTTGCGAGTTCTGGCAGCACAGTATTACTGAAAGACTCTTAGCCAAAAACAGATTCTCTCTGAAAAGGCAACCTTACAGTCTCCTCTGGTTTTTGTGGAAGCTGGATGATGTAAGCTTTAACTTGCAGAATCAGTCAAAGTATTGCTCTGGCAGATTCTTCAACCATTTTTTGAATATACAAGATGACAGATTCTGGATTCACAGAGAGGAAGAGACTAAGTTATATCTAGTCAAGTACCACACCTAAAGGCCCCATTCAAGGAAAATGCATAAGTACAGGCTTTAATTTAACTGCATAGTTAAGATCCAATAACGTATGGAACATCCTAAGTCTATGTCTAATGTTAACGAGTGCTTAAGTGTTTTGCCAAATATAGATAAATTACTTAGGTTGGGGTGATGAAAGGCTTTGCTATACAAGAGCACTTTGTAGAAGGGAAAGACAGAGGCATTACTTTTTGCATTAGTAATGTGCCATGATTTACTTCTGAGAATATTTCATTCAGCATCCTGAAGGTAGAAAAAGGCTTCTGAGGTCTGCTGATAAAGGAAACAAATACCTCTATTCTAGTAAGAATTAGAACAGATCATTTTGAAAGACCATAGGAATTCAGAAAATGCCTGGAGAGCACGCACTTGACTAGTGATCTCTGTAAGACTGTTGCTGAGTTCAATTAGGTCCTTATTTTAAAGTCTCCTGTTTCCTCTATCTGTTCTTGTCTTATTCTGTGTCCTTTTTCTTCTGCTTCTTCATTCTTATCCACTTGAGCCCTTGACTCATCTTCTTTCTTTTCTCTCCTTGGATTTAAGAGCTATCTTTTTTTCTTAATTTCTTTTCCTGCCTTTCATAGCAATTTTTCTCAGAATCTACACCAAAATATTCCTGCTCTCTATTGCCTATTTAATTTCTTTCCTTGCTATCCAATGCCTGCCCTACTTTTGCTCCAGCAATTCTGTCTGCACATGTGAGGAAGACTTATAATATCTTTTGCTGTTTCCTTTACTTTGAACATTTGTCCAGGATGATGATCACGCACAAGGACTTTGCTTGGCTTAGTGTCACGCTGTCATGCTATGAAGGTTCGATAGCAACGACTGAGACAGTAATATAATAATAATAAAAAAGATGTTTATTTCCTCACACAAGTTCTTGGATTAGTAACATCCATTAAAATAATGCGATTACTAATTTAGGAAGGATAACACAAAACCATCAGTTACTAATTTAGAAAGGATAACCGAAACCGTCGATTACTGCGCTATTAATTGGAAGGACTGCTTATCCCTACTTGAAAGCTTTCTTGTTCACTCTCCTAGTGAGAGGGCTCTCAACCTCGAGGAGTTACCTTAACCCAGCGTCCCAGGAAAAGGGGAGGGGGGGATACTCACGGTCCAGCCGGAGAGGATGATCAGGTCACGTTCCCGTCCCTGCTCAAACTCTCCTAGCTGCCAAGTCTCTTTTTATACGGCTGGGGCTCTGGGCAAACACTGCTTTTGCTGACTTTTAGCAAGTTTCGCAATCGCAGGACTGTTTGTTTGTCTGCTTGGGAGGACCCTGCTAGCGAGGCAAGACCACAGCACCTCCGTATTGCTTCTCCCCTCCCCGGGGGTCCGTGCAGATTCCAGGTGGCAGACTTCACTTCTCCAGTCTTGTTAATCATTCYGCAGCCTTGCGCATATCAGTCCTTGCGCATATCGGTTGGCAGACGACTTTAGTCCTGTTAAGTCCTCTGTTCAACAGCTTTGCGCAGTCAGCTCTTGTGCTATCAGTTCTTCTGCATATCAATTAACAAACTTCAGTCCTGTTAACTCTTCTCTCGCCTGTCACTTAGGTCATGGATAGGGTTGAAGACATAAAAAGTGCATTAAACTAGACAGCTGAAGTTGCTGGACCCATTCCAAGTGTAGCTTGGAGCAGTCTAAATGATTTTACTGACAGAGGAAAGATAACTATGGCATGGACTCAGACACTGGTTCGTCATCATCAGTGCTGGTTAATAGTCACCGTGCTCCCGTGCTCCCAGGCACAGTTTGGCTCATGCCTGCTAGTACTTTTCCAGGCAGTATCCAGGCATGATTCAGGAGATAGCACATGCCAAGAACATTCTCTGTAAATGAAGGCCACACCAATTTGGTTTCCTTATCCTACACAGTCGTTCAACACTGTATTACTTGGCTTTGCTCCCTCAAACACCTCCATGCGCTGGTGACACAGCTCAGGGTATGCATCACACACCCATGCTTTCCTGCTATAAAAAAACATCACTCTGACGGGTTGCAGTACAGTCTGTACATTATTTCAGACATTTTGAACTGACCATATATATATGTATATATAAATATATATATATATTTATATATATATATATATATTTTTTTTTTTTTTACAGTGCCTTAGGGCTGCAGCAGTACTACACATGGCTCAGAGAAGGCCCAGGGCCAGGCTCTGTGTAATGCAGGTTTAGATACTTTGCTTTAGAAGGTGCAGCGTGGCTGTGAGCCAGTCTGTACCACTCGGTCTCAAGTGAGAAGACGTCCTCAGTTTGTTTTAAATATTAATACAGATGTGTTGCAAGGATGGCCAGGGATGAGCTTTGCAAACACATCTTGTTTCCCCAGGTGCATCATCTGTTCGGACACACCTAGGAGGAGTGATGTGCTGGTGACTCTGCACATCACCAAGTGCCTCAGGGAAAGATACTTTGCTCTTGCCTTGTGCTACGAAGTGGCTCATACTGGTTGGAGCAGGCAAGGATATAGTTTATCTTCAACTAGTAACCCTGAATGTTAAACTTTACACATCTAATTAGACCTGTCACTGAACAGGCCTTGCAATCCTAATGTGTGATTGCAATTAGGCTTACCACAAAACAATTTTGTGAGAGATATAGAAATGCAACAGTCATGCTGCAATGATGCTTATCTATGAACAACTTTTCCCTTTCAGCCTCCACTTAAGCTTCAGCATTTCATCATTTATCACCCAAACATGTCCTCATTTTGTTAGCTTTATTACCATCTTTATGAATTTTGACAGGTGAAATGTGGTTGCCCACTTTTGCTTCTTAGTTGTCTCCCTAAAAATCTCAATCAAAAAGGCAAACTTCCCCAGTTTCATTTGGATGAACTTCATTTTCTTACAGTTTCAGGGCTCAATTCATTTGTATTTTTCCCAACAGCATTAGTATAGTAGTTGACATAGGTATAAAAAAGCACCAGTAGATGGCTCTATAATTCCTGAATTATAAGCAAGGAAACAAGTGAGACTTTGATAGCTTTGACTTTTGTGAACAGATTTGATTTGGTCACACCAATGACAGGAATAAACTTCATGCCGACTTGCTGAAATGGGACACTTCCATTTGTTATGTCACGGAGTCTCAAAATGGCCAGTCTGTCCTCGACCGTCATCAACCTTGAGGACTTCCGGATAAAACCGAGCGAACCAACAGCAATGGGAGTGCTGTCATCCTAGACAGGGAACGTTTCCAAATAAAATCGGCAGCAGGATGACACCCCGCTTCTGGGAGAGGGCAGAATTACTAAGCATTGCCCTGGCCTGCTCACCACAGAGTGATAAACATGAAGATCTGAAGGCTGCTGCGGATGCCTGAGCCCAGCAGTGCAGTACCATGGGAAACGGGAATAAATCTGAACATACCAGAACAGTGCTGAACATATGCCGGCACTGAAATTAACTACTGAATGCTTCGAAAAGATTATTTCTATTTTCCTTAAAAAAAAAATAAAGCTGGCTGAGAATGGGAAAGTGAAACAGGAAGGAAATGCACTGTAAATAAACTGCTTGTATTAATCAAGGACTTGACTCATGTTACAGGCAATTCAGATGAAGCAGCAGGATTTCTTTGCTGCACAGTCCCTGTTTGTGAGCACAGGGCCAGGGCTCAGAGACGTGCTTGCAAAGGAGCTTCTAAGCTTCTACCTGCTTGCGTGCAGGTAGCTGAGGTCTGCTGGGACCCCTGCTTACACCTACCACAAGTGAAACTCCTTTGGAGAGTGTGTAACAATCATTGTCAAAAAAAAGGGATTTTGAAAACTTATGTATGGGACTCTGCACTCAATGTAAATGCTGGCTTTATCCAAATGTTAACTGAGGCATGTAAGTTAAAAGCATGGGAACCAAGGGAATCCCCCCTATAGTTCGAAGAAAAGTAGCAGAGAGCAATTCAGTTTCTAGCAAAGCTAGGATGTTTCATCTGTGCTAGCTGAGATTATTATTTTGTGTGTTTTAAATAAATGCAAAAACATATGAAAACAATATAGAAAATTTGGACTGATTGTGTTCTGCCACATGGCATGGTATGTAACAGTGCTGTGTGGCATGTCATGAATTAAAAGAACAAAATAAGTTAAAGAAGAAATTAAAACTTCACTTTAAATCTGTTATTTTCCCCTAAAATAGATCTTAGAAATGACAAGTATTTCTTCTCACACTTCATAACGAAAAATACTATTTGGTAGAAAACAGAAAATAACCTTAATGGTACTTCTGATGGAAATTATTTTATGGACATTTTCCAGCTAGTCCTAGTGTACATTTCAACAGCAGATAGATACTTTACTTTTTCTGCTATGTTTATTCCTTATGTTCCGCTTTAAAAACAGATACAAGCTGGGTTTTTTTTTAAGAGTCCATCCCATTAATACAAATGGCAAAAATATGTGAGGATGTTGATATTTAAACATCAACATTAAGCATGATGTGTTTATGTCAATAATTCACACAAAATAATAATCTGTTATGGTTGTTTATAACAACAAGATATTCTCTAAGCCCCTTATTAGCTTCCCTTTCCATTGGCAATGATTTTCAAGTAAGGAAAGTAAAATTAGAATGGAAAAAATTCATACAATTCTGTTCTATATTTTATTGAAAAAAGCTACATATGGAGAGATCAATTCCGTTTATATAACATAGTAAATTTCTGTGACCTTTCATTTACTTAGAAAAGGCTAAAGTATCTCACAGTATTCAGTATTCAGCAGTGGTATTATCTGGGGAAACAATGATCTTTTAAACAATGTGAGGCACAAATATTATTATACTGTATAATGTACAAATACTGCCATATTTAGCTGGATGAAAGACAATCCTGAATTTAAGGCAATCCATACCTTCTCTAATTTTTTAGCCCAAAATGTGTTTTAAATTGACCTTATTAAAGACAGTTAAAGAAGTTTCGTTTCTTTTGAGAATAATATTATCAGGGTAAGCTTCCTTGAATCACATTACATTCACTACCTAAATGCAGGCAGTCCTAATGGGATAGCTGATGTGTGGCAAAACAGTTCCCTGATAGCTGTATTCAACTTCTGCCCTGTGGTAAGTCTGAGATAATTAGATTGTAATATGTGAATCAAACATGACTCCTGGATTCAGATACATAAAGTATGGGGGAAAAAATCCCCTCAGGTTCAGGTAAATATAGTGCATGTACCTGTGTAGCTGCATAACATGGTGATAGTCATTTATGATAACTGGCGTATTATTTGGTAATATCAGTTTATTGGCTACATTTTACTTCTTCCTCACTTTGTCCACCAGTCTGTCTCAGCTTAGACTGTTTCTGAATCTTTGAGCTTTAACAAGCATCATAGAACTGGCAAGGGCTGACACAGAGAGATGCTTCTTCATTCATCTCTGAATTACAGAATTATCCTTATCCCCATTTCAGTCCTGGATCACGGACATGTTTGAACACTGCTGTCGTATTACATTTTAAAATTAGAATTCAAAGCTTTATGCCCAGTACAAACTAGTGTCAGGAATTTACAGAGAGAACAGATTTAATAACTGCCATATATAGCATGGAAAAATCTTTTTGAAGATTAACACTATGTTTACTAGCTCTACATTTTTTCTGGATGCCTGGATTCATTGGTCCATCTTCTTTCAGGGATGTGCCTGGATATCCAGTTTTTTTAATTCTAATCAATAGCATATTCCTGTGATTTGGATGGTACAATTCATATTAGTTGAGGTATATGCAACAATTTTACTAAAGAATTAAGAGATACAACCCAACATTTACTTTCCTGTAATTTTAAGTAAAAGCTGGACAATAATATCCATGCTTCTCACCAATATACAAAATTAAGACCAGATTTTTGCCAAGGTGCTGAATGATTACACTTAACACCACTTATCCGTATAATTGATATAATAACTGCTGGAGAATTTAAAGCACAGATAATTTTCTTCTCACTTATGCTATAACTTATATGTATGTATATAAGTATATGGTACACATTACATACAAAAACTGTATTTTATATATGCATTCAGTATAATATGTTATACTATATACTATATATAGTAGAAAAGGAAAAAACATGAAACTGAAGAGACAAACAAACAAATGGAAGCCTCTCTGCAGATGCCTCCCAAATGATCTGGAAGTGCTTAAGGACGCGAAAAARAACATTGGGAAGTATCATTATGTTATTTTAAAAAAATGTATGCATGTGCATGCTCGCACACACAGACACCCAGACACACATGCACACACACTTACAAACTATTCCAAAAAGAGAAAGCTGCTATATCATAATGTGTTTTTTTGCCCTGGTTGGATTTTTTTTTAATGGAAGAAGTTTGTTTTTAATGTTTTCCTGCCTTCTAAAGTGTCTATATCCTTTATCTTCTATCAAGTAAGACTAGACAGAGCTGAAAGCAGATGGTATAGAGTAACCAGAATGAGAGATGAAGCAAATACTTCAGAAAGAATTGTCGGAAAGCCCTTCTAGTACATCATGCCAGGACTCATCTCTTAACCTACATCCATACTATAATTAGCTATCACATGGGATCCAYGGTTAGTAATGCTTTCACACAACATCTCAGAATGATTTAATACAAAATTTAGAAAATGTACAGATGGACATCTTTATTTTTTGGCACTTTGGGGAGTGTTTATTTGAAAAATGTTTTGATACATATTTTTGAAAGCTTTTTAATGCATACACCTATAATAGCATAAATATCTAGTCATTTGCCTTCAAGTATGTTTATTTTTCACTGCTGTGTACATGTGCTCTGCTTTATATAAAATAAAGTTCATGCAGTATACATCTCTCAAGATGATTCTTGACAGCAATATTGGGTGAGAAGCCTTTCCCTGTAAAAGTTCTCCGTAGGTGCTCTTTCAGGAACACTCCTATTTGTGTAAATGAAAAGTATGTTTCTCTAGGGGACTGATTGTGCCATTGACCAAATGAAGAAAATCACAGACTCCACAAACCCTGCTAGGAATGAGTGGCTAATGACAACATATCCCTTTATGAGCCAGAAAGAATTATATTCCCTATCCAGACCTCTCCAGCAAGCATTGTTCTATTGATTTCAGGAAGCTGACTGAATTGAATGACAGAAATAAATATGCTATTAACATGCAACAGCCTGAAAAGATATAGGTTTAGATCAGTTCTCCAGTATCTGCTCAGCCAAGGGATGCATTGGCACCATACCAACAGTGCAAAGGTCGCATATAATTTGCATAAAATAGGTCAGTTTACCTCTCATCTCATCTGCTTAAAGGTAGGATGAGATGCACAGATTCATTCATTCAAGCAGATGGTGGTCATTAGATAAATATATGCAAGGAAGTCCTTGGATGGTTGATAAAGGATTATTCCTACATTTCAAAAGAATAGGACCTTGAAATACAGGTATTTTACCTTAGTTACACAGAAGGATACTGTATAGGAAATGTAACTTCAAGCAAATATCTGAACAGTGACAAGATATATTGCTTAAGTTTTATAGCCTGTTCAGTTTTGAGAAATATTGTTGTATTTCTTGCTCTTTTAAAAAAAAAATATTAGGAACTCTATAATTTCTGAATGAGGAATGAAAAACACATTTTCGCAACTGATTTTAATCAAGCACTCCAGTTCTCTGATGGCCAACTTTACTAGAGATAACCTTCCTCTTGTCCTCTGGGCTTTGTTGGAGAGACATGATTATGAAGGGTATCTATCCATTTGACAGTAATAACTAAATTGAGACACATTATAAAYTGTCACTAGTGTGAATTAAGGAAAATTATCAATAAGAACAGCACAAGCAAACTGCAACCATCATTAATAAATTGCTAGCAGTACCAGCATGTTTCTTTAAAAGAATAAATGGAACTTTTTTATATTAGCTCTTAATGAATGTTAACTGTTTTGGAGTATAAATGATAACAAACTGACCATTCCTTATTAGAAGGGATCTGAAGAGAAGTGAGATGTAGGAAGATGTTCTTTTTAAAGATAAGGCTTTGATCATTTCTAATTCATAAATTAAACAACAGAGTTAGCTGAAAGTACTTACATACTTTTATATTTATTCATAGATTAAACAGAAAATGGAGGAAAGATAGGTTACATATCTTGTGAAAAGCTAAAAGGGTGAATCCTTGTTTTAAGTAAACTGCCCAACCTTAATTATTAATTAAGAAATCAGCTGAACCTAAGATTAATTATAGAACAGCTGCTGCTGCAGACCCACAATCAAGTGTCTGCTCTTTAGTGAGCAGGGGTACTTGCTGTGGGAATTTAGGGTGATAAATTCTCCTATGTTACTGAGCTGGATTTTTTGTGGATCTGCCCAGAAAATACTTCAGAAAGTGTCAAGTGACAGTCTTAGTAAGAACCTCTTTTGGGTAACCAAGATTTAATAAAGAGTCTGAGCAGCAGATGAGGAGTTGGTATAAGAGTAAGAGCACGCATCTTCACAATGATTGAAATAGCTGTGAGTACTGTAGTGCAATATATCCAGCTATGCGGAAAGAGATAAGGAATGTTTCTTGGTAGCAGACAACAGTCATTTGAAGTAATTGCATGTCCACAACAACTTCTATCCAAACCACAGGAGCACTTTTTTTTTTTTTTTTTTTTTAAACATCTGAAGGTTTGCCAAGGTGGTGTCCAATAACAGACCAGAATTCACTGTAGGAGAATGCCAACAGCTTGCAAAGCTTAACAAGAGGAAATAGTCATAGACTTTGTTACCCTACCTTAAAGGAAAAGCAACACAAACAGCACTTACAAAATAAATGCTGAGCCTGAAGAAACAGAAGTATCCTACTGTATTGCCTGGTAAGCACTATACCATGTACCAGAATGCTCTAAATTCCTGTAGCTGGATATCCTATTCAAATTTTCTATCCTCAAATCTCATTTGGTTTCCCCCTTGGGATCGAGAAAATGAAAAAGCCCAGTGTGGTAAAGCTCATAGTAAATTTGTTAAATGGAAATAATTGGTTGAATAACATATTCCCTGGAGAGAAAAAGAGAATCATGATAATCTTTGCTTGGGCCATTTGATATATTTGGTGGGTTTTTGTATCTAAAATTCACAGAATACATATTTGCATCTATTTTACTCTCAGGAGCAGAGGGGAAACCCAGAACCATTAAAAACTGAATGTCACTGAGAATTGTTTCTTACTATAGAATTGAAACTTTTTCAATTTTGTCTATCACGAGCTAACTGGGAGCAAACCAGCAAGAATAAGCTATGTTTGGCCAGTGTATAGGTTTCAGTGTACCTTTCAAACAAATAGAGTTACTCCACAAAACCTAAGTTATAGGCTACTACACAACTGGTATCCAAAATTAAATAAAATGAGTATTTAAAAATGACTGCCAAATGCAATGCAGATGGAGCAGTATGCTGTTGATTTGGGTGGGAGAAGATTAGCTAAAAGATTAGCTAAAATGGGACAAAATGTATTCCAAGCTCCTCCTCACATGCTTATAAAATTCAGGGTGCTTTCCTTCTTATCTTTGCAGAAATATGTAAAATTAACCTCTTAGTATTCTGCATATCAAGTAAGAAGCCTTAAAAGTTCAAGACACGGTTTAATGCACTGACAATCTATGCATGAAACTGTCAATTTCGGATTAAGTGATATTAGCTCCTGTTTTCTGTGTAGCTGCTTCTTGTTAAAATCAGATCTGGTTTTAAGATCAGATCTAAGTGTTTCAACTATATTTAGTGTTTCTCTTGGGAAAGAAGAATAATTTTTATGATTTGAGACCTACAAGAGGAATCAGAAATGTGATTTYTGTTCCAAACTCTGCACAATAGCATGGTAAGTGACAAACCTAAAATTGGAAAACATTATGAAAAAATGTTTTTCTCTGTGGCACAGAGTCCCTGTAAAAGCTTATTTGTTTGTTCTTGATAGTACCTGCTACATACACTGCTTGGTAAGATCTTGTCTGTTACATGAGTCGCATCTTGTACAATAGGTTGCTTTCATCAGTACTGGGATTATTGCTGCATATCTAAATGAGAATTTCTTTTCTCAACCTTACAGATTTCTTCCTCAAAGGCTCTTCCAGTTTCTATCTGAAGAACCATATGAACATAACTGAGGTGATGAATAGAAGAGTTTAAAGGCTTTCACAGCTCTGGGACTCAGATCCCCAGCTGCTATATAGTATCATAGCTGGGGATTTCCCCCCTTGAATTCACAGGGGTCAGTATTTCACTCATGGAGAACCTTGAAATACAGACCCAGTAGAAAGTGCTGTTACCTGACATTTCTCAATGCATTTTAGCATTTTACTATGATTGTAATCCAGACTGCTAGCATAATTTATAGGCTTAGATTCTTAGTATAGCGAATGTTGTAGTGTTACGCAGTACATTGGTCACCGTATTTATTTCTGTGTTTTATTTCCCTGTTGTATGCTTTGTGTATTGTGTCAATTATCTGAGGAAGTGTACAATCTGAGTACAGCACACACATATGAAAAGAGAGAGTATTTTAGAAAGCTTGCACTAAAAAGTGTGAATTTATAAGAGAGATACCTGCTATCAATTTGGACTGTAAAATCAAATATAAGATTGGATAAAAAAGATTTGATCATTTCAATTTTGAAACTGTCACTGCCTCCAAGCACTCTGCTGACTTATCTCTTAGTAATTTACATATCTCTGTCTAACTTTGGCAAAACAAAGCACTTCCTCAAGAAAAACCTGTGTGAGATTTACAAGTAGAACAGCTCTAAGCAGTTCCAAAATAACGCCTAATTTGCTGTGATTTCAAATAAAGGATGGATGTGGTAAAATTAATAATAATAATTCATAATAAATAGTAATTGTAATTAATAATAATAAGTATTTATTTGCTCTTCAGGGGAACACAGATGTACTAATGAGAGCTCATGATTTGGTGAGTTAGACATCACTTGAACTCCACCTGGCAATTCTGAACACAATAGGGCAAGATTCAGTTTTTGAGAGTATCCGAAGTCAATGTCAAGCAAAAACCGAGTAGGTGACTGTGATAGGATTGAGATGGAATTTAGGGTTTAGATTCTTCTGCTTACTTGCTGTCCAGTCCTGGAGGAGCATAAATTCCCTAGGGCCATCTTTGGTTAACTGTAGAGTATATCAGAAACCTGTTTTTACTACCATATTCAGAAGCACTTCAGTCATGGCAGCACTGAGTCATGGTGTCTAGCTCATATTTGGATCAGAAAGTAGAAGAGCATTTGCCTGCCTATCGTGAAGAACTTGATCTCATAGGCAGTTTCTGAAAACATTTACCATTCACATGTCAAAATTACTTTGAAAGGATAAACTTAAAATTAATTATTGGTGTTTCCTTTAAAATGGGTACTGATACTGCTTTTCATATTTTTATAAGAAGTGATTCCAGAAATGTGCATAGGCTGTGGGATATTAGGGTTCAGGTGCCCCATTAGATTTAGAAGATTCAAAGTCACATTTCTCATCTCCCACAAGAGTGTAGTAAAATAACCCTGATTTGTTATCTTACTTTGGCACAAAGATACAATTATTCCTTTCAAGCTACTCCAGGATACCTCTCTGCTGGAGTCCAGTACTCTGGGACTGGCTTCTTTAGAATATTCCACTTGTGGAAGATTTAATGTTTAATACCAGATTTACTTATTTGAAGATAATTGGCATTACATGGGATTTTGATTTAGCCGAGTGATACAGCAATGTACTTAAATCACAATACAAGTACAAATTACACTTAGGATAGTATAGCAATTGCAAATATACACTTGAATCACAATTCAAACGTGATTCTCACTGCTGTTCTCTGTAATATGTTCACCATTGTGATGCTGGGTGTCTCCAGTCACTGAGAAGGAATACATGGGTTGAAACCAGCTCAAGCCTGTTGCTCACTTCAAAGTTCATTTTTTTGGTTGTTCGGTTTTTATGCCCTGTGTTGGGCTGAGCCACATATACATCTCTGCTCCCATGCTGGTCTAGCTAACTCGGGAAGACACTTGTACTCTTTTGATTAACTCAAGGACAAACATTTACACAACCAGTTGATCTATCCAACTGTTATAGCCATTTATCTAAATCACAGGCCACCCTCCAGTCCCTGCTGTGTTGCAATAAGTTCATCTTTTTTTGCCAAACCTGTGGTCAGTCACTCCCTACTTCCCTGAGGTTCATGGGCACATCGCCCTTGCCCAACTTCTTCAAGCTTTCTTCTATGGATYGGTCACGCCCCCAGAAAATTGGACATTGGGAGTAAAGGGAGCCTATCATATTCCTGTTTTGTGGTACAAGGGAGACACACCAAGGAGAGGGGTAATCTGGATTCTGTTTGCTGTGCTGAGGAATGCTTGTGTGTTTTCATATAAATTTTGTATTTGCCGAAATATGTAAGTGTCCTAAGCTTGGAGAAGCGCATATGTCTTTTTGCTTCCAGATAAGTGCCCCCATTTCAGTAGAGAAACAGGCTGTCTTGAGTGATCATACTGCTTTGCATTTTCAGCCCTAAAATTTTGATTTAATTTCTTCCCTGTGACACACCTTTGACTGGAATCAAGGATAATTCAATTACACTTACTGAGCCAGTGAAGAAAGCATGAACATATTGTTGCTTTTTAAATTCACAAGCTTCCTAAGTTGATATGAGCGTCTGAATCTGTGGTTTCCACATCTCTTGAGAAGGCTTTAAYTCCCAATGATTGTGGTAGGAATCGGGTCCCCTTATGAATTATAGGTCCCTTTAAGAACTAAGTAATATTCCTTATCTTGGGGACTTATACTTAAAGATCTTATTTCCAAGTTAAGTCTTAAGCTCCACTCTGAAGTATCATGTTTTATTTCCCCTCTGGTCCAATGATTTAGTAAAAGGAAACAGAGACCAATGTGTTGAATTAATAAAGTGGGCAGATAAGAAAAAGGTTAGCATAGAGATGGGATTGGGATTAAAGTGGAACATTAAAAATTAATTTCTATATGGGTATAATGTTATTGTATTCTTACTTTCAGTTTTGTATTCATCTGGATGGAAAACTGAACATTTTGGAATTCCATGTGTAAGTGAATAGAGCATGGATCCCACTCCTCCTCCTAAGCTCTTGAAGAGCTGTGGATTCTGGAAGGTGTAAGTCTGGTAGACCAGCTGCCAAAAAGCCATGCAGGTGAGTTGGCAAATAATCAGACGAATTTTGAGAACTTAATCAAAAGTGACTTATCTCTGTGAAACTCCCTTAATTTAATGAATAAGCAAATTCCAATGGCCCCCAAAAGCAGTCGCATGTTCTGTCAACAGCACTTCCCACGTACAAGTGATCCTGTGACAAGTAGTTGTTGACAACCCTACATAAAAGAGAAAATCAGCTCACTGCATGCACTTGCCAGCTATGTGAAAAAGCATGTTGTTCTGCTGCATGTGGGATGGGGAAACAGAAATTCTCTAACTCCCTGGCCTGAACTAGTCTCTAACCACAGCTTTCACGACTAGGACCACACACTTCCATTACTTGGTGCAAATGGTGTCAAGAAAAAAATGAATGTTAAGTCTCTCAGACAGCCAGTACATCTGGCTTTTATCGTTCTCACTGCCTCACTCAGGAAGGAATATGGTTATTTTTAAATCTAGGGTCCGTGTGTGGAGCCAAATAAGCATAATTCTCCAGCTGGTTTAAAGAGGATAGGAAAATATTTTGAATGTCCTAAAYTGTATAGGCATATTTATCATCTGCTAAAACCTCTCCCCAAAAGAATCAAGGGCCTCGTTTGTTCTTCCAACACTCACTGCAGCTCCGGTCTCCCAATCAGAGCCTTAAGGCAAATAACATWACATTTCAGGTACCAGAATACAAATAGCAAATTACAAATGTTCTTCTTGACCAGTTCATGAACATTTTATGATACATAATATATTAATTGGGACTTTTCAAGCAGTTGTAACATTCAAACAGTTTAGTTCTCACCATGGTGGTGTAACTAAATTATGGCCAGGAAGATGGACCATCCAAACCTGCTCTTCATTGATTGTGCATTTCTTCCCGTGGCCATGGGTTTCTTTTGCTTTCCATCTCTTCTACTCAAGTATTTTTGGTGCGTACATTTTTTTAAAACCACAGTTACTGTTGAAAATAATCTCTTAAACTACATTTGCTATATGGTTATCCAGAGCGGAATGGGTATGGRTATGTGGTTTTGGCAGACACCACCAGTGGGACAACAGTTATCCGGGCTTTTTTGAAGGTGTGGCTTATTTAATTCAGAAAAAAACTATTGAATCATTCCTCCCTTTGCTTTCCAGTCTCCTCATATTCAGTACTTGGATAATGGTGCCAAAGAGAGGATTGATGAGTAGCAATCAAGTCACTCATAACCTCTTATCCTACAGCTTCTACAGATGCTACTTCTCCCTGAATCCACTGTGTGATTCATTTGCAGCTAATTACAGATTATGCGATTCATTTAGAAATATGTTCATTTGGAAATATATACCTTTACAATTTTAGTCTAGTAAATGCCACTGAGCAGAAAAGCAAAATGTATTGTCTTCTTGTTTAAAAGGTAAAAGAGTTTCCTTGTTTTATGAGTGTTTTGTACATTTGCAAAATGTAGCTTGATCAGTACTTTGAATGATGGAAACATTATCTGAAGTTTTGCCTGATTTGTTTAAATACATACAGTTTAGAAGATATCATTACTTAAGTATAGAATGCTGTTGTGTTTCAGTTTTTCTTTCTCATTTCTCTACCGTTTTGGTTAGCATTCTGTTTCTCATCTAGTCTCAACAATGTTATTAACTTTAGCAGGTRTGATAGAGAGACCTCATAGTATGCTAAGTAAAGATCTTCTTTAAACATCATTTTACCAAAGTAAACCCACACAATTATGTTCATATTATTTAAATGGTTGTAACATTTAATATATTTTACAATTCTTTCTGGATCTGCCCAGATGGGATTTTCAAATAAAGAACAGATGAAAGCAAACAGCAATATAAGAATTGGAAGCTCATGGTAAAAACAAGAGTCTCAAGCTCAGAGCTGTAATTGTACCTCCTCTTGYAGGAAAAGTATGTTTCTAATAACTTTGCTGCTACCCACTGTTTGAAAACTCCAAATCAGAGATGGTTTCCTTCTTTTTTGTTTCTTTAGACTTTTTTGCTATGAAAATGTAAATAGAGATGTAATAGAGATAATGTAAATACAGATGCAGGCATGTAAATGCTTTATCCTCTGTTAACCTGCGATAGGATCTGTGGCAATTTGCCTGTTCAATGGTATACAGATTTAGAGTATTTATTGTGAATCCCATTAACTTATTATTAAATAATTAACTGAATCTGTGTCAGACATATCCAACACTTCTTATCAAAATTTGTTCTTTGTATTCAACCTTTCTAAAATATCTCTATTCTCTTCTTTACTTTCTGCTTCTGGTTGACTTATTGATCATGTATTTGTTGTATTATTCTTTTCATGTAAATCAGAAGACTAAGACTTTTATGTTGCATATTTTTCTTCTGTTTTTCATCAGTGGTCCCAGTTATTTAAGTGAAAACATGTGAGAGCTCTCTGGGAAAGGAGAGAAAGAAACAGTGAGGCTTTGTGACTGTAGGCAAACAGCTAAGGAAATATTTTTTCTCCATTTGAATATATTAATAATTTTTGAGAGTCTGAGGGTTAGATCCTCAGCCCAAGTTAAACCCCTTTCTGCTACTTTAGTTGCGCACAAAGTCAAGCTGAAAGAGCAAGTGGAATTTTTTTCTTCTCAACTCAATCCCCATCCCATCTGGTATTAAGCCAGAACTCCCACCCTCCGTCATCTTCTCCTCCTCCTCTCCTCAGCCTCCTTTTAAAGGACACATTGCACAAGGGCCAAGAGCTGAGAGGAGCTAGAGGGAGAGTGAACAAGATGCAGGCTGAACCCATGCCCAGGGATAAGAACAGCTGGTGTAAGAAAGTCGTACCGTGAAACTGTTTTGGCCCCAGGCCAGGACACACATACTTCTTTTTGTACTCTTCCCTTTCGTCCCCCCTCACTCCCTCCTTTATTGTGAGTAGGAGCCTGATAGTATTGTGCGCTGGACTCTTAAAGCCCTGTAACAGAAGGGAAATCCTTGCCCTACTGAGAATAAGTTGTTTTGCCCATGCATAGGTTTTTCATGTAATCTATACATGAGGTTTCTTCTCACAAAGACCCATAGTCCCATACCACGTTCTCACATCAAACTTTTACAAGAGAAAGGCATTCACAGACAATGTCTATGGGAGCACCAAAAATAAATGAAAAATTAAAAAAAGATATGTGTGAAGGGATGAGCTCCCTGGGTTGCTTCTGAGCCTGTGAATGCTGTATGGTTAGCTCACAAGGGTTTCACAGTGGGAAGTTTTTGGAGTCTGTCTGGCATGGTTTTAAATGGCAAATAAGATAACTATGGAAMTTTTGAGTTCTGTGGAAACTATGGTCTCCATAGAAGAGGCACCTACTTTAGTTAACGTTATTACTCTTATGTGACAAAAGAAAAATAACCGGTACATCAAAAAACCTTATAAAAGAGAGAGTTTAATTGAAAGAGACTACTGTTTAAAATTATCAAATCATGTGAATCCCATGGATAGCTGAAAGCTCTCTTTACAGGGAAATCCCAAATTCTAAGCCAGAGATAACTGGATTCTTCTCCAGATCTCTGGCAGGAAAGAAGGAAATATTTGTGTGGCAAGTCAGTTATTCAGTAAAATCTGTTTGATGCTGCTCAGAGGTTTGGAATGTGAAAGAAAGTGTTGCAGGGAGAGACTAGTTATCAGAATCTGCATGAAACGCTCAGAAAGGCATAATGCACTTCATCATATGGATCACTCTGACACATATATGGTGTTTATTTATACATGTACAGCTATTGTACCAGATCTTTTCCAGATCTGTGTACTTGGTTATGGACACAGATTTTACACAGATACCTTTTGCAAGTTCATTGCCCTMTCACAAAGCACAAATATCTTTCCCTTTTATACATAGATCTCTCTTTTACAGCTGTATCCAGTACTAAGGTCTAAATGCCTGGACTATGTCAAATAAGAGGCTATTCTCCATAAATGAATTAGTATCGCTCTCTCCGACTGCCTTCCTCAAACCCATTGTAGGGCCAGTAGTAACCCATAAAATGTTTTCAGTCTTTCCCTGCTTGTATATCATATCTGAGCTATTGTAACAAAAAACAATACTTAGAGCAATATTTTCTTGTTAGTGATGAGGGGTGGAATCACAGCCCTAAGTCACTGGCAAGTTTCCCTTTTGTTTTTTGATAGGTCCATAACTAACTAAAGAAGGCTACAATCTGGGAAACTTTGAAAATAAAATCTGATCCTCATTCTTCTCCCRTCTGTGCAGTCTTTTCCACTCAGGAGCCTAAACAGTGATGAAGAGAATATTTGTAAAGCCAGCTGGCTCTGTCTGTAAGCCCACTTGTACTGCAAAGGGTAAAACTTGTCTGTGTGTCTCARAGGGATACCAGTCTTTTCACTTTTAAACAGTTTTCTTCTTCATGGATTTAAGCATGTTTACATTTTCTTGTCCAGCTGCTGATTCTGTATCCTTGCTGTTTTTTTCATCTCTGGCCCATGGATGCTGTTCGTASTTATAACTGTAGACAACAACCTCGTCAAACCTCATGCTCTGGACATTCCTTTGCAGAAGGTTTCTGACAGGTGACTTTTCCATTAAGGGATTTTTTCATTTGGCTCCACTCCTAAACTCTCCGTACAGCCTGTCTGGGAGGCTGGGAGTGCACTTCAGACAGACTCTGGCAAAAACTCAAGATTTGTATGCAGTTCTCAGTCAGATTCAGAAACCATAATATTTTCTAATGCAAACTCACAGATAACATGTGGCCAAGTTCACACATTTCTTTATTGAGATTGAAGGGAGGTGTTAAGTGAAATTTAATGGGAAAGTATGTGTGAGAGATTAGAAGATAACTAAGTTCTGCTGTGAACTTGTGCTCTTACATTACAGAGAGAGACTCAAAAATGGGATTCTCTTCATTTCCAAAATTTCCACTTAGTTTCTCTTGAAAAAGGCCAAGATGTGACAAAATTAAAGATCTTTGAGTTCTGGTACCTGCCTGAATTTGTGACTCATCCAAAAGTCTTTCAGATTTTGTTATTCCTTCAGACCACAAGGTTTTGCAGTTTATTTTACCTAGCCAAATGTACTGTTGAAATCAGCTTTGTCCTCTGAAAGACAGGTTTGCAAAATACAATGTTCTATATGTTTTTACTATTCCACAGAAATAAACTGAGCTGTAACAGAATTCTTATTCCACTGTGGGACAAAATCAACATTTTTTGTAAAGGGAGGAAGACAGGAAAACTGCTCTAAAACAATGGTTTGGGCACTCGGCTGTGGGGGAGAGAAATAATTTCTTCTACCAGGGCTTAGGCATCCAGTTCTTATATTTACTGTCCATATTCTAATCTCTGGGCTAGGGGCTACTCAGATGCTGGTCCAAGGGTAAGAAGTGGTCACGTGTCTACTTTCCCTCTGAAATTGTTTTCTGGATCAGAGAAATCTTTTGCTGAAACTGATAGATAAGGGGAGGGGAGGGGAAGGGAGAGAGGGAGAGAGAAAAAGAAAGAGAGAGAAAGAGAAAGAGAGAAAGAGAAAGAAAAAAGAAAAGAAAAAGAAGAAAAGAAGGAAAAGAAAGAGTGGGAGGGAGGGAGGAAGGAAGGCAGGAGGACTCTGATATGTCAGCACTTTCTGAGAGAAAAGAAGTGTTCTGTTGCAAAATTTCTGACCACATAACTGGCCTCAGAAGTCAATTGTAATTATAAGATACTGGCGAGAATGTGGTATGTTTAGAATAAGCTGTAAGATAGATAAAATGGGTGGAATATATTATGAAAACAAATGCATGTTCACTGTATAATCTTAGATGAACACAATTCAGTTTCATTAATCTTTCTCCAAATGAATATATGTCTATTCCACAATAATTTATGAACACAATACATAAGCTTGTTATTGAGATATTTATCAAATGAATATATTGGTTAAATTTAATAGGGGGAAACAGAATGTGAAGACGAACCATTACTTTGTGAATACTTTTGGACTGGAATGAGATAATGGCTGAATTATTATCCTGACGACTTTGCCCCTTGCCTTCAGCCACCTAAAAAGCTTCTTTTTCTGTTCAGAACTGAGCAGCAAAGAACCAGCAGAGCTAAAGAGCTATAGCACTTGAAAAGAGGATACTTCACAGTCATCTAATTAGATGGATAAAGACAATTTTTGTGGTATCTGAAACTGCCAGACCTGCCTGCTCTATGACTAAGGAATGGTAAATTATAACTATGGTAGACATGTAGAGTATTTTCATTTTTCGATAGCTTTAACTAAACTGTGTGTTTTCCCAGCTAAAGTGAAACAATAGTTTGTTTTAAGAAAGTTGTCTTGACAATTAATTCACCTCTGGTCAGACTACTCAAGGGAAGAACTGTTAGTTCCGAATCCAATCGCTTTTGTTGGTAAGCTGTAATGATATACAGAGTACTGTGGCCCAAAGCCCATTCTAAAAGTGGGAAAATCATGTCATTGCTCCCCAGGACAGATTAAAGCATTTTTGGAGAGGGACCAGAGGAGGGACAATGATACAATTAACCTTGTAATACTGAGAGAAGTGTTACCTCATCTTTGCATAAAAAATACTGCCGGACAAGGCAATTTATATCAAATAACCCTGCTCCACTGAAAATTTGAAGCAAACCTCAATTAAAGTGTCAAAATACCCCAAATATCCTGTTGTCATAGTCTCTAGTCTGAGGCAGCTAGAAGTAGGGAAAAAAGTTAATGATTTTTTCCAATCTACCTATGTAGAGTGAGAAAGCACTGTTCACCTCTGTATTTTTTGTCAAAAGGAAGCCATATTACAGCCATACCAAAGCTTGTTCAAACCGCTGAAGCCATTTAAGGCTTCTTCTGCATGTTAATTCAAGTGAAACATAATGTGTGTCCTACTTAGGAACAGATAATTGCACCTTAGCACCTCTCATAGCTACTGATAATTGTCACAGCATTGTTATCCATTTTATACTGCTTTAGGTAGATTTTTTTCTACTTTTACTGTACTGCTATTTCATAAACAATATAGCTATTATTTCTATAATCACAGTCTGGATTCTAATTTTATTTCATCCAAGTGCAACTAAGTCATATTTTAGTTATACTCACACTTTAAGTGGAATGTGACAYAACATATGAACTGCCCTCCCCAAATATTGTTTATTTTTAGTAAATTACCACTTCAGTTCATAAGCTAATTGTTACTATAATGGTAGGTGTACCGCAGGAATTTTCTGCCAAAGTTCATTTAATTTGCATGCTAATATACTAAATTTTTTGTCCATTTAATAGTGCTGATGCAGGAGTTTGACAGACAAAATAAAAATACGGGTGTGTTTGTGGATACACAGACCTGTCCTCTGAAATCCTTTGTGGCATATAAAAGCAAATGAGAATCCTCTCTTTGGCACCATTATCCAAATGCCTCCTCCACTTCCTTTCTGTCTGAGGTAAAGGCTGGGCAGATGGTTTGGTGTAATTCACTCAACAAAATGATTCAGAGACAAGAAGCTAAAGCCCTTGTTACTTGAACCTTCATCCCTTTGTTTTTGCCATATGCTGCAGGAATTTACAACCTGGAACACTTTGTTTCTTAGAATTTTAACAGCTTAGGCTAAAAAAATGTCATATTTTTCCAGCAAGTGGAAAAAAAAACTTTTTTGAAAAGCCTCTCTGTAACATAATAATAGTATCTGCATTCTGAAAGAAGGAGTTGCAAACAATCCCGGTTTTAAAACGTCATAGACAGTATCCCATTTGTAAACTTTTGTGTGCATCACAGGCAGGTCTGTGTCAAAGACAGACATCTACTGAAATAAAGGTAAAGAGTTGCCAAGAGAAGGAGATAGCCACCTGTAGTAGGAGACAAGTTTGAATCTTTTGTGGGATAATTTCTAAAGAGCCATAATTGAAGACAAAAATCAGTTTGTCACAAAGTCTTTTTTTTTTTTAATGGCTCATTCCTTAAGTGCTATCGTTTTATCTACCTTGGCAGAATTTATCCAGCTGTTTTCTTGTGTATCTTAGGAAAAATGACCATATTTTCAAACTATAGCCAGACAGAACAATTTTCTAATGGCGTTTTTATAGGGTTACAAAACAACCTCACAAAATCTATGATGGTGTGCTTTTAAAGTACGCCTTAGCCTGGTATTATCAGCTTGTAAGTCAGCAGTGACACACAAGTATTTCTCAGGGGAACTGAGAAACTGAACAGTAGGGATTTTTTTTTTTCAGGACCTTGGCATTTGGAATAGGATTCTCACATTTTACAGCAAGCTTTGAGATTCACCCTGAACAAAAGAGCAACTTTCATAATGAGACTCTTTTCTTACCAGACCAGATTCTGCCACATTTACTAACTTTGAAGTGTCTTATTCTGCAAGTAGTGCCATTAAAAGTGATGAGAGAGAAACCTCAAAAAGACAGTAAAAAACTTACGTAGTTTTTATGAAAGGAAGCTGAGAGTTCAGACAAACACAAAACAGCTGGTTTAGAATCTGCCAGCAGTCTGATATCTAATATGTTATTCAGGTCATCACTTAAAAGTTTATTTAGTTTATATAGTTTGTCTAGCTACTTCTGTATATTCCCTGACCCCACCACAGTGCTTGTCTGCCTGATGATTTTTGCTGTTTCTTTGCTGATTTATAATGGAGAACTGAGGCACAGAGAAGGTGGCCTGACCGAAATTACAGGAGAACAGTAATTAGTACAGTCATGGAGAGTGAGTAATCCTGCCTAACATTAAGGGGATTTATTTATTTATTTATTTTTCCCTCAGGTAGGCATCCACTGCCATTTGAGATGACCTAGGGTATCCCACCTAACCTCCATTCACCTCCTTAGAGGGGCATAGCTCTCCCACTTAGGTCCTGCAACTGTCCTGCCTAGAAATCCCAAGAAGATAACTTGGATATTTTAGGTAGTCTCAAGCAGCACTAGACCTCTACCTATACACAATTGAATCAAGTGCTAGGTGTCTAACTCTGATCACAGTGTCAAAATTCTCATGATGAATAAATGTCTGATCAGTATTGTCAGTGGAGTTTAGGGTGCGGTTCATCTTCCCACAAATCTGTCTAAGGATGAGGTAAGCCACACTGAATTTACTGGCTTGGCCATCACTGACTAAAAAGGAAGCTTAGACCACAACTTAGACACAGATGAGATGAATGCTATCCCTGAAGCCCCTGACTGTTGATCTTCTCCAGTTGTTGGTTTGCACTTAGTTGTTTATTCTCTTTATATTTTACAGCATTCTTGATTTTAGAAGAATCTATAGACTGCTGAAGTAAGCAGAGTYTGGTGTTTTTTCCTTTGGTATCTTTAACTCAAAGGCCTTTGCTTTAATCATCTCCTTTTTGATGAGACATAAAGACCAAGCCAGACCACTGCAGACAGACTGGCTATCACTGAATCCAGTGCTGGATGCAATGCTTAATGAGGGAAAGCTGTCCCTCCATGATTGGTCTTTTTTTTTAGTTTATATTTTCACTGATAAGTGTGCAGCCACATTTTAGTCAGGGACAGCACTGACCATAGGGTAGCTGCATTTGCACTGTTCCTAGCTCCACTGCCAAGCTAAGAAGGGGAAAAATGATGCCATATCAATATTATGGAGTTGGAGCTATGAGAAAAAAGAGTGAGGAAAAGAAAGGTGTTTAAAGTGGTACTTGTATCTGTAGCAAGTAATCAAGGAAAAGCAGTTGATGCTTCTGTTAGAAAAAGAATGGAGAGAGAGAGGGATCTAGTCACTAATCCACATAAGGCACATTTCCCTTTTGCTCCCAAATTCCCTTCACCGACTAGAGTTAGCTTGACCGAAATGTCCTGCTAACGCCATCAGCATCAGTACTTAATGATTCAGAGTGCTCAACATTGAATTAATTCTTTCAGATGAATGTTTGCACCAGGATCTTCACCTGTATAACCATGTAAGTTCTTCATGTTGTTGTCGTTGTGAAAAATTGCCTCAGAAATAGGCCTGCTAGGGGAGACAGCAAACATCTTAAGTGAAACTTGTTATGAAAAGTATGCAGATAATGTAATCAGCCTCAGCCAATATAATGTCAGATTATGAGCCTGATCCAGCATCTTGGCTGTCACATGTGATTCAACGCTTCTGGGCTTTGTCAGCAAAAAATAAATCACAGGTCAGAAAAACTTGATGCTATTTCTCAGACACGGCAAGGATATATGCACAAAAGTGTCTTCAGATCTGATTTATTGAGATCTCTTTTTGTCTCCAGAGAATGACTGGAACACATGCATTTTTTTTTCTTCTTCCAAAATGCTCATTTATGGAAGAACATGTTTCAGGCCCTAAATGATTATTCTATGCTTGTCAGTTTTAGATTGCAGTGCCAGTTACGTTAATGATTTCTGAGGTGATGCTGATGCCTCTGAGGCTGCCTGGCAGAATCGCTAGCATAAAACTAATGAGTATCCCAGTACGACCCTGCACTGTTCAGAGATGAAGGGGAGGGGGAAAATAAATTAGAGACCAGGGCTTGTGGAAAGAAAATCTGTAAAGGCACTTAATGGAGTCTAGAATAGAAAATTAATCACCCATAATGATTAAGGTTTGTGAGAATATTTGATTTAATTCCATTTATAAATATTTTCCACCCAATGATAAATGAACTCTGGGATAGGTAGTAAGCAAAATCTGAGTCTGATGCAAGCTTTAGAAGTACATAGAGTAGAGAGGTATTAAATGAAAGTGGCTTTTACCTACTGTTTTCATTCTACATCTAACAGGCTTTGCATAATCTTTGGGTACAAAATGATGTGGCACCACTGTAAAGTGAATGTTGGAACATACATAACCTGAAAGTGCTTGATATAATCATAGTAAAAAATGGTAAATTAAACAGCATTAGTCTGAAGCAGCCTGTTATTAAACTATTAGGAAGCTATAGCCATTACAGTTTATTGTTTATAATTCCTCAGCCCCTAAAGCCTTATTTAGTATTTCATATTTTTCCAGGTCAGTTATATGTTGAATTTTTATTTCTTAATACAGTCATTAACTCCTAGCTATTCTTGTGAGGAAAACTTACATATTTTAAAGCTATAGCAATGTTTTTCTTATAAGTAGCTATCAAGCAAACAAACAGGAGGCATTAAAGCTCTAGTCTGCTTTGGCTTTGAGTGCACAGGTTAATGAGAAATTATTTTTTAAATTTGTTTTACAAATTTGTGAAATTCAATATAGTATTTTATGCAGACAGTCAAATTGCATGGTCATACAAGTTCCTTCTGGCATTAAAATCTATGCATCTGCAAAATGGTTTTAAAGAAAGATAACACTGTTTCAAATATAGAAAAAAAACCCACAATAATGCAAATATTATAAATTCAGATCTTCCAGGCAGCACTTCCAGACCTTGACACCTCTCTCTTAGATTAGCAGCTATTGATTTCATGTAATTTTTTTTCAGAACTACATATTCTCAGAATCTGCCACAAAGTTTTAAATGAAGTAGAGATTGCACAGTATTTTATGCAGATATTTAAGTGCTGCAAAAAAGGAAAAGAGAGAAAGTGAGAAAGGGTGTGCTAAAGTGGTATATTGTAAAAATGTAGATTAGATATTAATAAAATACATTTTTGAAAAATCATCTACTTAAAATGTAAACAGTCCTGGAAAACTCAGCAATCATAGCACTGAACAAATGACTCAAACCCATGACATGAAATGTGCATAAATAGAATAAGAATCACCAAACATAYAAATAATATGTGAGTTTCGCTTCACAGAAATAAAAAAGAGGCAATCATTTTCCTTTTGTATTGGAGTGGAAACAGAAAAAAGTCAATATTTTCTATGAAATAAAATTGTGGAAAATTATAACTTTTTAGTTTTGACATTTTAATTTATCTTATTTCATGTACTGCATAATCAATATGTTTGTKAGAAAAAGCATTCACTGGATGAGTTAAAATTGAAGTATTTTATTCAAAAATATCAACATGTTATTTTAAAACCCTTTATCATGTTTTTCATCTAAAAAAACCCTGTTGAATTAAATTTCTCCTTTCCATTTTGACAGAAAAGCAAATTCTAACCAAAATGGTTGTATCAAAAGTACTGCAATTGGCTCAATAAATTTCTTTAACATGAGTGAAATACAAGCATAAATAAATTTCACACATATTAAAAAATTAGTCAATGGAAGTAGTCTGAGTTCTATGAATTTGGGAAGCTCTATCTCTTATTTCGTCAGCTAGTGAGCTGGTTCACCCATTCAGGTATGTTATATTAAAGTTATGCATTTTCAGTACATCAAAACAATTATGAAGGTAAGAACACTTTTAAAATACTTTATGGCTTGTGAGTTTTATTTGGTAGCATTCTTTTTCAATAAAAAATAAAATGCTTGTAGGCTTCTCCTGCTAATATTCACTCCTCTGGCTCTTGGGACTCCTGCATTTGAGTTGAGAAAAAATTAACTCAAGATTGACACTTCTGAAGATGAATCTAAATTGAACACTTTAAGAAATTTAAAAATGTTTGTTCCATTATTCCTTCGTAATGTGCATATCAGTGGTTCTTCATTCAAGCACTTCAGCAGAGGCCGTTGAATCTCGTGTGATATTTTGCTTTTGTGAAAGATACCTACAACAGGTTCATGTTTGGGTAGCTCTTCACAAATCAGTAGAGCCTACYGTAAAGAGTATGGAAAGGGGTAGCTGTTTAAATGACACAGTGGCAAGGCAAGCAGTAGAAAAGTAATATGTGAATGGTTCTTAGTGGAAAATGGATATGAAGAAATAGAAAACTTGAAGGTTCTCAGGTAAAATTTGGAGTTAAAAAATAAGATCCTGACTCACAGATTCACAGAATCACACAATCACACAATCACAGAATGGTTGAGGTTGGAAGGGACCTCTGGAGATCATCTAGCCCAACCCCCCTGCTCAAGTAGGGTCACCTAGAGCACATTGCACAGGATTGCATCCAGGCGGGTTTTGAATATCTCCAGAGAAGGAGACTCCACAACCTCTCTGGGCAACCTGTTCCAGTGCTCTGTCACCCTCACAGTGAAGAAGTTTTTCCTCATGTTCAGATGGAAGTGTCTGTGTTTCAGTTTGTGCCCGTTGCCTCGCGTCCTGTTGCTGGGCACCACTGAAAAGAGTCTGGCTCCATCCTCTTGACACCCTTGATATTGTAGGTTTTACCTTTGACTTCAGTGCATGGAAGCTTTTGAAAGACTGTTCAATAATCCAAGACTTCTGGAAGAGAAGAACTCTAGCAGAAAAAGTTACCAGATCCATAGGCAATGCATATGGAAATCTAATTCTGTATCAAAAGAAACAAAGGAAGAATCACTAAAGTTAGCTTTATCTCACTTATGTTTAGTTGTATGAAAATTCAATATCTGGCACCAAGTAGTTAGTCATCTGGCTTTCAGTGTAATCAACAGAGGTAACAGTTGTTTCCAAATAACAGGTCATTCCAGTATCTGTATAGGTGAGTTGAAAGTACCTCTGAAAGTACCTTTTGAAAGTACTCCACTAAGGATAGAGTGTTTAGATGATTAGGTTAGACTAAATGCTTAACTTCCAAACATTTAAGCCTATGTGAGTTGAATACAACCCTAGTTTTTCAGCCTTTTTAATAGAACATAGCTTTTTAAAAGTGAAAGTCCTTAAATTTTTTGTCAGTTTTGTCTCCAGTACCAGAAGTTCCTATAAATTATATTAAGTCCCCCTGCGTCTATCAGCAGCTCAGGAATTAATTTCCAGTACACATACATTTAGATACCACTGATGATTTTCTTTTGATTTTTCATACTCTGCCTGCTGATAACTTGACCTTGCAGTGCTTATCCACTCCTGTCACAGTTGAATGCAGACGTCTGTAAGATTAGGTGGAGGAAATGGAGTCTTAGCAGAATAAAGGAACAGAGCTCAAAGACACTCCTGCCTAAAAAAGCGATTGGAAAAGTAAAGCTAGTAATGCCCTGAATGAATAAAGGGAGCTTACCTTGAATTTCAGTTGCTTCATCTCTTTCTTATATAATGATAAATTACTGTTTATGCTTTAGGTTGACAGCAGAGTGAGAGTGTGTCCGATATGGCAAACACGTAAAAAGTTTTGTACAATAGAAAAAGTTTGCTGTTGTTCAAATAGCTGGTTCTTTGGAAATATAGTCCCTACAGGAATGCACTTACAAATCCTTTACAATGTATGTTGTATCTCTGAAGATCCCTTATGTGAAAGATCTTTGTAATTTATTAAATGAACTGAGTAGGATTCTGTAAGCTTTCTTTAACATCGTGTAGACTTGAAGTTTAAACTCTCTTTCTTGAACCATACTGTTAAATTCAGATAGATCAAATTCTTTACTGATTGTCACAAGATGGTTGTCACAAAATCCTCCACAAAGAAGTCAGAATGATAGAACTGCACTGTGAGAGGTTAGTTTGYAGTATCTAACCATAATTTATTGTTTTTCAAATCTGTCTATTAAGAATCACTGCCAAATCACTTTCAAATCTGTCTACTAAAAAGTAAGATTCGTACATTTTTTACAAAAACAGTTAAATAAAATCTTATACATGTATGTTACAACATAGAACAATTACTGAATCAGATAGCATCATTGACTTAAGCAGCATTTACAGAGCATTGGCAAGGTTAGATATTAAATAACATCAAGAATCACATCTGTGCCAGACAAGTTATGTTAATATTATTAACAAATTGAACAAGAGAATTCCTGGGAACACTGTACACTGTATAAGTTATTCTGAATCAATAGATTTATATCAGTTTTTAAGTAAGTGGTGAATTAGGTGCATACACTGAATGGACTTATTTATGATAGGTTATTATGGTTCTTTGTCATCTTCACCTCCCATCGGTGGTGACTGTGAAATATCAGTGAAATACTGCTTTTTGTAACTAGACCTTTCAGGTTCAGTACTCACAGGTAACCCCAGAGAAGGGGGTTACCTTCTTCCCTTTAAGGGGGGGCGGGGGGGCAGGTGTTAACCATTTCTCTTRGCCATTGCTGAAACCATAATCATTTATGTTTTTAAATGTTATTTTCTGCAGGAGACTGCTCTGGTTTATTTAATGCACACAAAAAAATGCTCTGAATGCTTTATGTGTGTGTGTATATATGTATGTATGTATTTATATTTATATACACACTCTGGAGACAATGCTTCTGCTGCTGGGARATCATAGTTTGAGTTGTTGGTGTCTTTTCATATGTATGTAAATAGCTGCACTGAACATAGGGGAAGAATACATACAGGACCAAAAATTTGCAGAATATCACTCTAAAAAAGGGATATAGTTTCAGATCTCCAGCCTAATTAAGGCCAAGAGAAAAGATTTCTGTAGCAGGAATGAATCCCAGTCTATCAAAGAATACAAATATATGAATAGTTTTAAGCATATGGAAATCTCATCAGTTTTCATGAGAATATATATGCTTTACATTTCTCTTCCAGTTACTTCTTTCTGAACTAGGGTTTATCCAAGTGCAAGCCTTGCTATCCTTGATTAAAGATAAATTCATATGGTCTGATTAACAGCTGCTTGGACATTAATACATCTAAAGTAAACTTAGATCTATACTGGTATGGGAAACATTGTCATGGGAAATACTGGTTCCACTCTATTCCAACAGAATAGTATCCTAATTCCCTGGTCATTCCACTAAGCCATTGGGAACTAGCTAATAAGTCGTATCTTAAACAATTGGTGCAAGCTTGTGAAAATGCAACCCCTTGAACTCTTCTGCCTAATGAAAGGGGGCTACAAAACCGTTTAGAACAGTTATAGAACTACTGAAAAAGATACCATAAAACTGAAACTTTTAAATGATAGCTGGAGATTATACAGGAAGTACCCAGGAGAAAGTCCACTGCTAATAAATGCAGAATTGGATTATTACTGTATTATTACTGTATTACCACTCTATTATGACTGTCACCAGTAATATTTCTATGGTAACTGAATGGAGACAGATGAGAGAGGGAATCATGGAGGACATGATGAAAAATGAAGAGTAGTGTAAAGAATGTCATTCAGTAATTTTCTTTCAGTGCAAGAACCAGGAAAATGTAAGTCAGCTGAAAGATTATAATTTTAAACCTGACAAAAATAAATATATAACTGATTGCATAACTGAACAGTGAAATTTACTGTTGAAACATACTGAAGTCGAGAAGTTACTAAAACTTGAAAAAATAGGACATATTAAATGAACTATTATACTATCCACCATTTCATAGGCTAAAAAATAAAGCTACAAATTATTCTGTAATTGTCAGGAAGAGATTCTTTAAAAATCTTCTAAAGCATCTTCTACTCAACTGCAGTCAGAAAATACTAGATTAAATGGACCGTTTTACCTATTCTAAGTGCTGAAGTGAAATTGTACAGCTTGTTATTTGGTATTTCTGGTTTTGAAAATTAGCTAGCACAGGTGTAGTTCTTCGGCAGTATTCTTCTCTTTCAAAACGTCATGTAAAAGGGCCTGTCAGCTAAGTTCACCACACTCAAAATGGTGACAACTGCCTTATGCTAGATGTTACAAAAACACTAGAATAAAAAAAGTCATTTACATACAGTGTTCCATCTCAGAGGATTTCAGCAAGTTTTGCTTTAAATGGCAATCTGATATATACTCATGTAACTTTTCTGACTTTAGTGAAATATGTGTATCTCATATTTACTGGTATCTTTCAACACCCAACGGACACAGTTAAACAACCTGTAGCTATATGCGTCATAAAGATTATCAGCACTTGAGTTTCACCCTAAAGCCCGCTAGACTTACTGGAAATATAACAAACTCACATTGTAAGGACTCAGATCAGCCCCCACATCTCAATTTCCTACTAATCAAAAGTGAAGAAACTTTTCATTATTAATTCTGTATTATCTCTGAAGATAGCTACAAGTTAGAAACAGTCTTACACATTCACTAAACCAAAGTAATAGTCTTACACATTCACTAAGCCAAAGTAAGTCTTACCCATTCATTAAACCAAGTTTAAGTGAATGGGTAAGACTAAATAAAACCAAACTATAGTGTTAGCAGCTTTAGCCCTTAAATGGAAATACAGTACGTGTTTTAAAAGGCCTGAATGAATTAGATAGGTATGAGTACTGCAGCTGAGTGCCGCATTCCTTTATAGTCCTTGTCTAGGTTGGGGTCAGAGTTATACACTGTGTTTACAATTTAGTGCTTCATAAAGATTTGGGAGATGAAGAAATTAGTTACTGCATCACCAGCTCAGCTACCAGTCCTGAAAGTCTCTGATTACATACTCTGCCCGATCCTGTTTGCATCATCAGGCCCCAAGACTGAATTCACCCTTAGAATTTCTAGAAGGTAGAAAGGAATTGTTCACAAAAAAAATCACTGAACTGTGCTCAGCTGTGAAGAAGCAGGAGTGGGTAAAGGCTCCCATAAGCTCATCCTTCCAATTACCCATTATTCTTCTCATATTTCAAAGAGGATGATTACATGACCTGTAAAGCATGGCTTTGATTCCATCTGTACAGAGTAGCTGCAGTTTTAGAGCATGCACCTAGAAATGCCTAGAGCATTCTGTTTGATCTCATAGTTCAAGACAAATCTGAGGAGGGAAATAGCATGGATAAAAGACTTGCTCTTTCCAAAAGCAGTTGCAAAACTTCCAGTGACTTTCAGACTCGTGATTTCATTTGTGATAGTCAGTTCATGCAAACACGTGAATAAATACTAATGTGCACACACAAAACTCGATGACTCTCCCTCATCTAGACTAACTCTAGATGACTATCATCTACTTTTCTGTACATTATGCTTTAGTTTTCTCTAATCTAAACCAAAATCTAGAAAACAGGAGTTAAGGAAAGAGGGAGAAAGAGGAGCGAGTCTAATGCCAGTGGTGGGCACTGTCATGAGAACTTGCCATGACAACACTGTTGGGTTTTGCAAGTACAAGGCCATAAGAACAGAAGTATGAGAAAAATGGCATGAGAACAGTAAGGAAAAATTACAGCCACAGAGGCTCTGGGAAAACACTGCCTCAATGGCCTAGGGGTGAGGTTACAGTGCTGCAAATAGCAGGCCCTTAGCACTACTAAGGCTGAGGCACTGAGGTACCTAGGGCAYTGTGAAAAAACTTCCATGTGTAAAGTAACAACAAATGCTTTGCTCCTCTGTCACTGGAACCCCACAGCAATCATTTTACAAGGGGCAATAAGGAATCAGCRTTGTTCAGGCTTATTGGCTCCATTTCAGACAAATATCTCAAACCCCAGAGATATACAGGAGGGCTGTAGATTTTTCCATTTGGATCAAAAGATGCATGGAGCGTCAACAAATGGCCTGAAAGCCGACAAAAACATATGTTTCTCTCTACCAAGGGAACTTGCTTTTTCAGTGAAATTCCAGATAAATCAATTCTTGTACTCTCAGTGGAGAGAAAAGCTCGTGTTGGTAGAATCCCAACAAATTAACCATGGAGCAAATGTGTACTATGTTGCAATGGAATATCTTTGCACTTCTTGACCAGCACTGGGAAACAAACAACAGCAAGTATAATTTAATCATGTCAGGCAGGAGATACTACATCTATCTTGAAACTAGTCTAGGGTCAGAATCTCCTTTTACTCACGTTACGTGTAAGACYTCAAGATTCACTTGCGGATTCTCTTGCCAAGAGCATCATCTTGTTCTAAGTCCCAGCCCTCTGAGCCCAGTTACCACTGCCTGGAGCTAGGCAGTTCCCTGTTTACTTTCCAAACCATGTGAGCATCATGAAAAGGGACTCAGTTCTGATGGCCAACTATAGATCAGTTTTATGTCTTCTTTCTTCTCCCCCATACTCCCATTTTGCTTTCCCATACACACATACCCGTGTGTAGGTGTCCTGCAGTGGTGCTGCAGTGCAGGATAACCACTTCCCTTTGGCAWTGCTGAAACCATAAAGGCGAAGGAGTATTTTTCCCGGGCCTACTTTGTATGATAAGCAACTGAAATGAAGATCATCTTAATTTCAGCGTTATTTCCACATTTAAATATTGAAGAGTCTCATATGTAAGGGATAGCCTGACAAGCAAATACTTGGGGTAWTTTTTTTGTATGGATTATTGTTCTATCTGTCTGTAGAGTGAGGTAGCCATTAAGCAAGTGGATGATTTTCAATGGTTAGAATGTAACTCTAGGGTTGAAACCAAAGTTCTATACATAAAAAAGAGACCACAACAACATATCTTGCAATGTGGACAGAATAAACAATACAACCCATGAAGAATCCTGGCTTATTCTCATTTCCATTGTCCTTGCTTTCTCTAACTTTTATTCAAGATCAAGGTGTCAGTGCCCTGCCACATACCTGTTCTTTGCTCTTCGGGGTAGAGGCCAACTGGGAAGGTATACATGTCTCCTCCAAGAAGTTACGCTTGAAATTTTTTTCTGATATGATATGAAAGTTGAGCTTGGGAAGAAATTTATCTTTCTGTATAAGCAAAGCATAACTATTAGTTTTGTCATAAATAATTTAATCTGACATACTGTAAATGCATTTTTTTCCACTGATTAGTACAGAAAATAATCATCCTCCATTCTTAGCTTAGAAATAATGAAAGTCTCTTCCCCTAGTCCTTTGGAATGTCCTCTGGCTACTGTAAAACCAGACCTTGCATATCCCCTTGAGTCCTGAAATGTCGTGTTCTGTGCTGTAATAACTAACAGAGGTGAATGGCTAGACTCTTTCTTCAGGTGCAACTTTTGTAAAACATATTCCACCCAGTGTGACAGGGACACAAGAGAAACATGAGGTGCTTAGACTGATTCAGGTAGACTGCGAACAATTCATCTGAAATTGGTTGTCACAGAAGTCTGTACTCTCATCATCTACTCGTCAGGGGCTAGCATGAGAGTCTCAGAAAAAGAAATAATCAACAAGGATGATTAAAAGATACAATTGTCTTTCTCAGTTCAGGTTTTGGCACAGCAAGAGTTGCTAATGGGTAAAAGAGATGTTTTCAGGAATCACGTCTTACACTGAGTTTCATAGCAGCCAGATCCCAAGATCTTTGAGATATTATATCTAGAATTTTTTTTTTTACAGAGGGATTACCTTCACCCGTAAGTTGAAATCAAACTTCTAACTAGAAAGTGGATAAAGAATCTCAAATGTAGTAACCCCTTTTACTGTTGCCGAAGTAAAATATATATATTTTATAAATGATGGGAGAATAGAAAGTGTCAGACAAAGATATTGGTCACTAAGTATCTCCAAGTATTACTGGATCTTTCAGGTTAGTTTTCAATTCTACTTGAGGTGTCTTTTGTGTCTGAAACTTACAGAGAATATAGAATATAATTGCCTCATAAGAGGCAATATCAAAAATATGGAAAAAATCTTTATTACTAGAGTTACTGCTGTCATATTAAGCACTTCCATGAAAATCTTTCCATCCTGGTTTTCTCTCTCTGCCCTAGAACCCCATGAAAAAGCAAAGCAATTTAAGAATATCTTTTTTCCTTGACAGGCTCCACAAAAACAAGAAAACAAAAAAGAGCCAAAGAAAAGGTCCTTTTCATATGCTAAGCTTGAAAAGACAGAGAAATATTAAAAAAAAAAAAAAAAAAAGATGTAGACATTCATGCTTGCCTTTAGAGAAAGAGAAGATTCCCACATGACTTGTTTTCCCACTGGAGGCCTCTGTTGTCCTTACAGTCTGATAGCTTATGTCATTGTGCACCAAGTTAATCTATCTTAATGTAAAGCCAAACAATTAGAAATAGGAAAAATATATTATGTAGCAACTAACAGATCAGACAGCAACTGAAGATTAATTTTTCCTTAGAGTTTCCCAAAGTTGACCAATAAGAAGGGAGTGAGAAGAATCAAACTTTTTTTATCATTCTTACAGAGACCACAAATGTTAATAAATAAGTAAATAACAGCAATACATTTAATAATTTTTTATTGCTTTGTAAAATGCACATACACTTTTCACTACTTAATGCTTATTTACCTATTAGGCAATAGGCAAAGGGAAAGGAATAATCGGCCAGGAAGATTCCAGGTAAAGTTCCTCTTCTCAAGACTGGCATTGCAGCTTCTGTCCGTCAAAGGATCAAGCTTAGCGATTATGCGTTAGCTACATGGTTTTGAAAAATCTTTACATAAGTATTGTAGAGAGAGTATTTTGTGATCAAACGGGGTTTGTTTTCCTTTGAAGCATGCCTGGAGTCATTAGCAGCCTGTAGCATTAAGCTTATAGATCACATCTAAGGCCTTAATGCTATTCTCAGAGAAACTGCTTTCTGAATGCTGTTTGGCACAAACTTCAACTCCTAATTGTCTAGGAGGAATTCTCAATTCCACTGTCCATTCATTCAGATATCCCAAATGATAAATATGCTAATGAAAAACAAATAGGGAAAGATTCTTGAAGTGAAAATAACTCGTCCTTACACAGACTTCATATCATCACCACAAGCTTTTGCAAGGCAAGGATAATGTTGTCATTCATAATCAGCTTGCCTTTTTATTAAAAACTTTTTGCTTCATTTTCTTTTAGCACTTCATGGACTCTTTGCACAAAGGTTTGACTTGCCCCTGCATTTACTTAGAAAAGTTTATAATTTTGTAGTCAGTGGCACACTTCAAGAAGGGGAAGGTGTAGATTTGAATTGCTACAGAGAGAGGTGGGAATTAAACTTTTCTTCAACTTTCTGGGTAAGTGCTCCACCACCTCCACCACTGCTTGAGAATGCTTACCTTTCATGCATGTTTTAGGGTACCTGACCCTGCTAGCATGTGTTCGGCATGCTTATGGGTGTCAAGGATCCTAATTGCTGATAAGAATTAGTCATGTGTATTTCTGACACTATTGAAGATAATGCTGTGCTAACTCTGTTGATGATCATTTGGGTGAACTGTGCTGTGATGGAAGGTGCTCTGTAGCTGTGATATGATCAAAGATGGCTGATCAGGATAACCGGCTGTAAGTTGTTTTATTATAGAACATAAATACCTCAATTCACTAAGTTTTGGTGGAGTTTTGTCGTGTGATCTGAGGTTGTGAGCTAGAATGCTGCTCAATAGACTATCAGGAACTGSACTGCAAAGATAACCAGGTCTTCCGCTGGAAAGGTCCTCAGGGAACCAAAGCTGGTTTCTGTACAGATTTGGATCTGTTACCAAATTGACATATGTAATCAGCTGAGCACTTCTCATGTCTAAATCCTTTTGGAGCCATCAGCCTACTTTCCAGTTGGCTAGTCTTCCCTGAGACAAGAAATTCAGTTTAGTAAATTAAAAAGCTTGCTTGACACAGCATGAGTTCCCCTCCAAATAGCTGTGGATATGTAGTCAGTTCACTTATAGTTACTCATTTGAACTTTTCTGCATCCTGATGCTACATAAATGAGCAGACTTGTCAGTTTTCTACTAAATCTACTGAAAAGAAGGGGCTGTACGTAGAGTTTGCTTACAAATTGCAGAAATCAACAACCAAAAAAGGACACTAAATCCTGGAGGGAGACTTGCTAACAGGAGACTTCAGAGAAAAAACTGAGGATCTATATGTAGCCTTGCTCTTGTGCTTCACAGAGGTCCAAGAAGAAGAACAGTATTGCAGTGGCAGTGAAATCTTCATCTTAACTTCAAGTCTCAGTACAGTGTGACAAAAAAATGTTAGAAGAACAGGAGTAAAATGATGCTTGGACCATTTAAGGTAGTTATATCTAGAACCCATCAAATTAGTTATAACAGAGACCAGATTAAATGAATGACCATTTCACTCACAATTGTTCAGAAAAACTGTGAACAATTCTACTGCATTCCTTAAAATAAAATTGAGACTCTTACAAAATAGATGTGCTTTACTAAGTAAATAGCATTAATTGATGAGGAGCTCAAACAAAGTTAAAAAAGCAAGGGGGTTATATAACAGTAATTGAGTTAAGTTTGTCAGTTCAGCACACTATTTAAAGTATTATCAAGTAATCATGTCTTCATAATTCATTCCATAAATTCCCATCATAAACTGGCATTTTTTCCCAAATGATCTTGTCAGCACAGAGTAAAATTTATTATTGGTACTAAAATGATGAACTTTCTGAATACTGATCACTGTTCAACGCCAAACAATTTTCTATAATGATTATAATTTAATAAGAGTCACAAAATCTTGTTAAAGCTCTCAGTGGTCCTCAAAGGTAGAAGACTTAGAAGGTCACTGGAAACACTTTAATTATACATGGACCTCTTCATTCCAGTTAGACTTGAAGATAATAGCTTCAGTAACTAAATAGAGCCTTAGGATCATATTGAGTTTAACATCAAAACCTCAATGCTTTAATAAAGCCTGTCTTAAATTTAAACTTTCTTATTAATCAAACAATATACTTTGATACAACTTTTCAGCTTTGCCTTTTGAATTATATTAATAATAGTCATAAAGACCTCTATATTTTTATCAGTTTCTACCATAAGTGCAAGAACAATAATTAAAAATCATTTCACTTCTGTATGAAGGAAATATTAAAAATTGACAGAGAAATGCTGACAACTTACATGCTATCTTTGAGCACCTGCCTAAAACCTTAGCAAAACATAACTAAACATAAAAACATGCAGCTATCAATTCAAATGTTCTAAAACAGTGTCTAAATTGAATATAAAATGCAGTTTTGCTCCTATGAATGACCATTAGAAGGAACATTTTAAAGTAGAGTTAAGATCTGAAAGTCTGGAAGAAGGGATGTCCCTATTATTGTATCTCATGAGGATTTTCTTACAGGTTTTTATATGTGTGTGAGAAAGCGCTTTAAATTATTACTTTAAATTATTACACTGAGAGTAGTAAATAAGCTTTAACATGTAAATACATCAAATGCAATTTACTAGATAAAAATCTATAATTCTATTTTTAAAAGATTTTAAGAACCTTAAAAATCAGAATATAAATAAGAGAAAAGCCTACCTATCAAGTTCTATTTTTCTAATTTTAATGCTTGATGAAATTCTAATTATCTTTGAAAAGTATTATTTTTCAATGTCTTTTTAGAGGTAAATCTGAAGTAAAATGCCGGATCTTCACTGAAAATGAGCAGATTCTTTCCACTTTATTTTCATAAGGTAGACTTAAAAGAGTCTAAAACTGCACAGAATAGTAATACAAACTGTTAATTACTCTAGCATCATAGAGCATTGTTTAAAATCTCTTTGGGTAATGGAAAGGTCTTTTCTAATGTCACTAATCAAATTACATTGTCTGCAAGATAAACACTGCAGTAATTTATTGTCCTCCTTTTAAAAAAATGTATCATTGCATGTAATATCAGATAACAAAATTGTTATAGAAGCTAAAACCTGCTTCCCATACCTGTGATAAGCTTTTGTTTTTAGTGGGTCTTTTGCTGTAGTATTTTGATGTCAAAGACAATTGAATACATACAGATAACCTAGCAGAATATGGCTTTTCTGTTCCCATACTAAGCTTTGAGAAAATGTAAAACCATCACTACCTAATGATTGCAACTGGACACTGAGAATGTAGATATCTGAAATCTACTTTAATGTTTGGCAGTGACTTGTTTTGAAACCATGGGCCCTTGGTAGAGCCCCATAGCTTGGGTTATCTGCCTGTCAAACAGGATTATTATTTACTGCCTCAAAGGCATGGTAAGGCTCCATGAATACATGCAAAGAGCTTTAAGAGCTTCACATGAAAGTCCATATATGGAAGTGCAAAGCGTTCCCATGGGGCAAACTTCTGGAAATGCAGGAACGCACCGTACCGGAGGAGCGGTTACACTGGGGATGGCCAAAGCAGATCTGAGTCCTACATCAGTGGTTCCCAGAAWTTTTACACCTGGACCTCACTGTCAGATACCCCCTTCTAGCTCTGCCTTTCCCTCCCCATCCTCACGTCTCCTCTGTCCTTCAGGCATCTGAGCTCTAGCTCTCCTCACCTCTGGCTCATTTTGCTTCTGTCTCACAGGGCCCCACTTACTGTCTCACCCTTATTGTGAACTGATGGGAGCTGATGACCTTCTGCCTCAAAGGGTGGCCCATAACAGCCATTTCAGTGGCTGTTAAAACCCTTGCAGTAGTGTGTTAGGGAGAAAAATATTCTCCCGTGGAAAAGTTCTGTCTGATTTCCGTACAAGAATTTTGATGCTGTTTTGTCTAAATACTATTGTTCCCAGACCGTGCTTTTCATATCCTTCTTACAGGCAGCTCCTCCTCCTTTTCCACGGAAAAAGATCATTTACCAGGGACCCATTACAAATCCTGCCCATTACAGAAGATTTAAGTTTTGCTGCACTTGCAGTGAAAAGAGTGGGAGTAAAAGCAGAAAGCATCATCTTCTTGAAGAAGGATGAGATATTTCTGCAGATATGAGGGACATTAGAGGACCTCTGTGAAGGAATCTTGACACAGATTACCTCTTTCCTTCCAGACATTATCACCCAAAGAGCTCATTTCCAGTGAGTTAGCATTTCAGTGTTGTGCAATTGTTCAATGTTGCTTTCCTTTGACAAATGGTATCTTTTCCACTAAATAAAGCAATTTAAAAGAGAACTGTGTGAGAAGCTGTTTACCTAATATTCATGTGGAAGCTTCAAAGCTGTCTGTAGAAGTAAAGCTAAGGTAATGCAAACCACCTCAGGCAAATTAAATAAGAAGTGAAGCTGGAATTCACAATTTGAGTTGTTTTGAAGAAATCTATATATCATTACAGATATGCTATATGTTTATAAGTGTATTTATTTAAATTGCTTCTGCTCTGGTATTCATTTGACATGAGAGCAGAATAGCTGAGAGAACAAAGGTCAAATTTTGTCTTCTGATAGGCATGTTCAGTTCTCACTTATTTAATGAGAGCTGAACTTTAAGGGCACTGCTGCTTCCCAAGTGTTGCCAATGCAGCTGAAGCCTTGAAGAATCTCAGGGGAGATTTTGTCCTTTTGAAAATTTCAGATAAACTTCAGCTGCGGTGATTCAGATAAACTAAAATGAATTCTAGGACAAATATCCAAATTCCTTTTCAGTGTTCTTTTTAATTTCTTAATGTACTTTTGCACAGTAGGCCATAAGGACATAGACAATATTGTTACACTGTATTACTCTACTGAAWTTTTTAATATAATGAAGGGCTCAACACTTAAACTAGGAATCAATTCGTTATAGGGTGTGCTATAAGCCAATTTACATGTAAGGTTATGTTACATTTTCTGTCATAAGATCCCTCTTTGTTTTGAACTTTGACAAACTGAAGAGTGATATTGTCTATGGCAGGTATGTGGAACAGGAAGAATATTATCAGGGAAAAAAATACCTTCATGGTGTGTCTGAAAAACTTGTGTTTCTCACACATGGCAGTGTTCAAAGTGTAATTTGATAGATATGTCACCCAAGTTTCAGGAATGTGCATTTTGCTCCTTTACAATCCATGTGACTGGGGTAAATCTGTGAATGTGAAGTTAGCAAATGCTCCATAGGAGTCTACTAAAGTCTTGCAGGATTCTTCTCTGCAGAGCCACCCTCATGGGTGCTCTCCAGCCCCACACAACTCCTGTGTGACAACCTGCCAGCAGGGCCTTGTGCTCTCCATCCCCAGGCTGCAGCAATGAGCAGGCAGTTTTGGTTGGTCTGTTTTGACGCCTGGTTTTGCCAGAGTGGTTGGGAACAGAAAGGTTGTTTCTTATGCACTCTGAGTAACCTTATTGCTGGCAACAGACACCTATGAAAGAAACGGCTTTTTGACATGAAGAGATAGGAAAATGAGGGAGGGGAGGATAAGAATATTTTGAGACAGACAGAATTAGTTTTGGGTATTGTGGCTGGCATGATGAGAAGCAGTGGATGTCTGGCAAAGGCTGCAAAGACAAAGGACCAGAGGAGAAAGGAAAAAAACACTAAGAGAAAAGCACAATACCCCTTTTTCTAATCAAAAATAGCTGTGAAACATATCGATGTCATCAAACTGTCATGGCTATAGTCATACAAGTAATTTAAGTGGCAGACATCTTTCCTGTCTATGTGATCATGAGACAAATATTCCATGGAGGGTAGTGGGGGAGGAAGAAATGTAATCATAAAGTAATGGGCTGAGTGCCTGTGCCACAATTGTAAGCATGAAGGGTCTAGGAACTATTAAATCTAATGYTTCATAACTTGTGAACATTTGTGTAACCTAAAACAGGTTCTTCAAATGTCATCTTTTAGGACAGACTTACGTGAGAATAGAATTAGCATTTCACTCAACAAAAAATTAGATGACCTCTAACAGTGGGTGCACCAAGCCAGCAACTGAATAAGTCCTTGCTGGAGGAAGGGCTACCATCCAGCTTGTCCCCATCATCTGTCCCCCTAGGTCACTACATCCATGAAAAGCCTTTTTTACATCTGAATTTGGATCCAAATTGGTAAATGGCTTTGGAAAAATATTTAAATAGTCTCAGAGTTGTTTTATGGTAGGTCTTGCTACAATTTCAGGAAACTGTTCCTTGTTTAATTTCCTGGGTWAATGCATTCTCCTGATGACAGGTTGAGACTAGGAAACTGAAAGAACCATTTTTTGCAGGGAAACCATTTCACTAAACCATTTATAATTACAAAGAAAAATACATGCCGGGTCTGACAGTTTCACCACAAAGAACAGCTGCTTTAGTCCACCTACTGTCCTAGCTTGATGATGCTYCAAAAGCATTTCCTTAATCTTTAAAGGCTCTATTCAAAAAAAAAGCAAACACTGATTCTTGAACATTTGAAACTGTACAGATCCTCATTTCACTTCAAGAGGAAGAACTTCTGCCACATTGTTCAGTAGTTCATCTTCATGAGCTTTAGTATTGCTTTCTGTATAGCATAGACAGACCACCATGGGTCTACTAATTTCAATTTTGTGAGCATGGAAACATTTTCACATTTTCCCATCTTGAAAAGTATTTAAGAATTTTATACATTTGCCCAAATTAGGATAAATAGGCTAATATTTTTATGTTGAACCTGAAACTTGAATAATGGTGAAATAGGATTTTTCAGCAATTTCAAATAAGTGAAATAGCTTTTCAGTTCAGAAAAGCATCAAAATCAATGCTGTCTCAGTAGAAAATGTCCAACCAATTGTAACTTGTTATATCAAAATAGGAAGGTAGCCTTTTAAAAGATAACAACATTGCAAACTTAACCTCAGCTTCAAACTCATCTCCACTAAAAATGGGTTATTTCTGGATTGTAAAGTTCAATTATATTACTCCCTCTCTTACTTTCGTGCATATTAGTTGTTCCTGGTCTGGTTAAAGTAGTGTAGATAAAGACAGAATTGGATTAGAATTTAATCAACTTCTAAAGCAATGATACAAACAAGGTAGTAATTCAGCTTGATTCATCATAATTCCACTAGTAAACAAAAATTAAAAACAATTTATATTTTAAATATTCTGTTTTTCATTAAGTTCACTATTATCCTCAGGCTACTGATAGCAAGAATACTGCTTTATCTCAGTATTTCTGCTCTGTTCATTTACCACAAGAGTGAGAAAGAGCTGCAAGTAAGGCCGGATTGCCAAAAATCACATTAAAAAAATAAGCAGATATGGTACTCGGTGAATACTTATGAATCAGCTGATCACTACTTCTTTGTGTTTCTTTTGATTTGGRTGCCATGAAATGGCTCCTTTATTTGCACCAGCTTCCTAACATTCAAAGGGAAGTTTATGGAGGTTTGACGGCTTGTCATTATGAAAGCGTAGTCATTTTCAGTCTTCAAATGTTCTATTCCTTTCCCACAAGCAGGAGAAKAATAATATCAATGAAGGGTTTCATAGCTTCAGTTCCTAAAAAGCAGTTGGGTGTCAAAACTGCTTTGCTCAAGTAAAATGTGGCTATGTCACCTTCACTCAGGTGCTACTGAGTACCTGCATATTAACAGCTAATTAATTCAAGCAACTTCTCCTTTCTACATGTATGAATGGCACAGCAGTCATAGAGGACTGTAAAAGCTGGAAGACAGCTGTAGCCTTAAAGCTAATGAGCAAGACTCAGAGAATTTGGTAAGTTCAGCCGAATGTTCTCAAAGGCTGAATACAAAAATTACATTAGTAAGGACAGATAGGGTCATTTGTTGAAAATGTATCCCCCTTCTGCTTTCACTTGACTTTTATAACATGCAAAGTAATTGAAACCACGCTTGGGGCAGTTTAGGTAGCTCCATGAATAGCAATAATTCAGCAGGTGGTAACAACACTAATTTGCAAAGGAACAGAACTGACCTCTTCATTTTTTTCAACTAGCGATTTTTTTTTTTTTTGAGAAAACTTCAAAGAGAATGGAAAAAAGCCTATAGGATAGTTTGAGAAATTTAGAATTAATTCTCTTATCACCAAGATGCAGCCTTGATACCACAATAATAAAAGCATTAGAAACACCCAGAGATTAGATTTGCTTTATGTTTTTAACCAGAGACACATAGTTGAGGTAGCTTAGATCCGCAGTTTTGGATTTGTAAAAAACAAACAGCTTATGGTTTCAGAAGATCTCATATAAACAAAACCCAAATGAGATTTTCTTTTGGCTCTGAAATGAAAGCAGACCCAATATGGAACATTAGATCTGTGGGCAAGCACAAATGGCACATTTTAAATCATTTTACTGCACATACAGCAGCAGTTAGGTTCACACAGCACTTTTCCAGACATAACGGAGGTATAGCACCAAAAGGTATGAGTACAGATTTTCTTGCAGGATTTCAATTCTGTAAATATAACAGCATAGCAGGTGTTCTTGACATATTTATTTAACACCAAATAATCTAGTATTATTCTGGAAAATCAAATCTATCATTTTGAATCTGAATGCCAGTCTTTGTTTATTTGACATTTTTGTAGCACTAATCACTCTGAGTGCCTCTCTGTGAATTAAGTGTTGTAGCACTGAGGCATAAGGACTGCATCATTACCACCATTTTACAGATAGGAAGAACAAGCGCAGGGAAATGGACAGAATTTTTGTTGTACAATTAGAGCTGAAACCATTATAACTATCCAAAAGACTGCTCAAAAAACCATTCTATCTGCCTGGTTTGCTGTAAATCTGGACTCCAAGTTTCAGTGTAAGCCTACTTCCATGTAGCACTTAATTCACAGCTTATAAAGCTCCCCATGTCAATACAAATAGTACCTGCTAACTGGGAACCAGTTGTTCTGGGTCAAGATATATGTCCTAAATGATTTGAACATGAAATAAACAACAGTCTCTACCTCCTTCCAGTTTTAGCATTTCTGCTCACATGGTTTATTTCCAGCTCAAGTTGTCAGCTGTCACTATAATGTAATTCTGACATTACAATTATTTCTTCAGAAATCAACATGCTGCCGTGATAAATTAAAAAATTACCTCAAGAAGGTATGAAAAGTCCAAGGCATTTCCTGTAGTTAAGGGCAACTTGCAGACTGTCCTTCACCCTGTGTTTTCCTTGACAAGTATCACATGACTGATAGACCAGGTGAATTTAGCCGAGGTTTGCATCTAGAAGCGTGTGGGAGGGGAGAATRTTGTCTAATGTTTTACAGTAACATATGTTTGTGGCTAATGATGTTACTCAAAATCATAAATAATCAAAGAAATGGACATTGTTAGTACAGTTTGTCTAGCACTTCTCAATTTTACAAGCAGTGGATATGCATCAAGTATTGTGTAAACCTTTATTAAAACACTAGAAAGTATTTACACTTTTGTAACAATATGCAAATAGATGTATTTAATTTGCTTACAGCCTGTATAAAAATAAAATCCCCATTGGGTATCTAGGCAGCAGTAAACAAAAGTCTTTCAGGAGTTTGCTGCTGACCTTTCTATAACTGCTAGGCTTCCAGGTACTGTAGGGAATATAAAACTTGCCACAGTAGCTTGCCTGCAGCAGCAGATAATGACAGATGATGTTTAGGAGGAATGTGTAAGTTATGCTTCTTGTATTTTCCCTCAGTGTGTGTAATTTCATGATATCAGGCCATGTGGACATACCTTTTCTTAATGTAACTGGCAAATGGGTTAGGAGTTGTTCTGAAAAGCATAAGGACCTGAGGGGCACAGGTCCACAGTGCTGCCCCAAGACTCCCACTAGAGTGCTCAGGTGACACAGGTTCAGGTGAACCTAATTCCATAGATATGTCCCTGTTTGGTAGGYGAAACTACCCACAGAAATAACTCTTTGTCATTGACCGTAGGGAGTTTTGGGCAACCAAACACCTACTTTTGGAGGTAGGCTACTAGCCATCACCTGTCTCCTGCTTCTCGTTGGGAATTAAAAAAACATACAAGCCACATGCAAGGAAAGTTGAGGCTTTTCCTATCAGAAAAGGGAAAAAGGAAAAAAAGAGGAAAAGAAATAGAACCATGACAGCTTCAAGAGGACTATGATACTTCTCTGCATTGTTTCTGTATTTTACCCAATGACTTTAATAATCATTTTCTTCCAGAGAAGCATCCTACCCCAAAGGATATGGACGTGACAGCTTCCTGTGCTTATACTTTAGACTGATGTAGCTTGCGCTGCACAGTGGGATGCTGTTAAGAGGCTAGACTGCAAGCGTCCCTACTCGACACCACTCTCGGGCTGGTTGTAGAAAGCCGGTAGGAAGTGGGAAGTGTAGGTGAATGTGAATTTAAGACAGGGATCTGCTGCATCCTAGGAGATTGGTGAATCATTTGTGAACTGAGCACTGTTACCTGTAGAGTTGCTCTGAAAGAGAAATTGAAGTGTTGAAGGGCAGGAGAGTCTTTTGCCTTCTGAAGAAGGTGACACTTCTGAAAACCTCTGAGGCAGATGCCTAACCCCCAAAGAGAAATGGGATTTAAAACAGTTTCCTGACATCAGCCTCCCTTTCTTTTAGGGCATTTAGCGTCTTGGGCAGCACTGCTTATTTTAGATTGCGTTCTGGGGCACCTCAGGTGTATAGGTGTTTTGCTTGTGTTATTATTACTGTTTCTCTCTCTAATCCTGTTCTGGTCAAGAATGACTTCACTGAAACTAAATCTCTGCTGAAATCATCAGAAATATCCTGGAGTAAAACTGGACAATGGCATCTATATCAGGCTTACGAGGTTCATTACTCCAAGATGATGATTACTCTGTTCCTTCTCTTGCTGAACACCTAAATAGATGTGCAATGCTGTTGTCCTAATACTTCAAGTCAAGTGCATGTTTAAGTGCACTGCTGGATTGGGTCCAGAGTCAGTAAATGGAGATTTCAAGATGAAAATGCTGCAGAAGTGCAAAGGATTGTAACTACTTCCATTGAACAAGACCATTCCATTCCATTTATTAATGTATTTATATGTCTGTAATTTTTAGTGCAGTTTGCCCTGTTTATCTTAACCACTTAATAGAAATGCTGCTATTGTAAGGGCACAGCAGACTAAAAATGAGCATTTTAAATATTAACTAAAGTTCATGCAGTTTGAAGCCACACATTTAAAAAGAATAACTATTTATAATAAAACTATTCCTTGATAATAAGTTTGCCTTCTCCCAGTATACCCAATAACTACTACACCTTTGTCATTTACAATCTATTGTTAATATATCCATTCATCTGTCACCATTTATTTTACACATCATCATTTATTTTACTACTGCTGATTGTTCATTATTTAGCTTAGCTGCACACAGCTAAGTTTTATTCTTCAGATTCTGTATCTTAACTTTAACAGTCATTCATGACCTTTTTTACTATTATATGTGTTTGTAAGTACATGTATATACATATGTATATACACATGGCAACATAAAGAATTTTTTTCAGTTCTTACATATTTTTCATTAGGTTTGCAAAATGTCTTTTGATCTCTCTGCAACACAGCCATTTTATTTTCTCCTTTAAATGCAGCTGAAGCAGACTTGTAAGCAGCCCTGGAACAAAAATATACTGTGGAATAAGAATGATAATAATATTTTGCCTTTAGATAAAGCTGGTCAAAGTGCCTCACAAGCTCTCTGTCTGCAGTGTAGTGCTGAATTGCAGCTCCCTCGAAGCTATGTGCTCAAACAAGATGGTTGGCAAGCAGCAGAGGCCAATGTTACAAATGCCATATACTTACTTAAATAGCCTCAAAATTGTTTTAATTCCTTCTGTTGTACAATTTCTTGGGAGAGGGGGGTTTAGTAATATTCAAATGAATTCACAAAAGGTAACCTAACAATGTTTTTGTGACTTTTTTCTCCCCTCTTTAGAAAACTCTTAATTCTCCTTCCAAAATGGAATGGTTTAAAAACTAAAGGTCTACCCATTGAAATAYTTTTTCCTTTAAAAAAATCTATGGACTAAGATAGGATTAATATATACTGAAAAAATAAAAATCATAGGGAAGTGCAAATTATGTTATATTTTGAGGAGAAAGGATAGCAATCTGAGGGTACTGAGAATTAAAATACTTTTTATCTCCAAGTTTAGGCCATATGTTTAACAACTTCTGGTTATCTCCTTTTATGTCTGATGTTGGAGGTCATCCTTCAGGAATACTTTATATAATAGCATTATAATGATCTTGAATGTACGTCATGAAATTTCTTTTATGGTTGAGTCATTAGTTTTTAGGTTTTCATTTTTCTAAGGCAGTTAATCACCTCTGTGATTTTGAATGAGTTGCTTTGATCAATAGGAAAAAAAAACCAAAAATCCCTGACTCCAGAAATGAGTTCAAATTGAGATCTTGGGTAACAACTTACAGATCCTATAAAATCCTGGACTGATTTGTAYGTGTCTGGATGCATTTGGGAGAGCTGTTAGGTAGGGTGAAGCCATATGAATTAGATAATTTGAATAATGAATATTTATTCTGTGTTGAAAGGGGATAGGAAAGGGGAGAAAATGTGTCATAAATAAGCAATGGGGTTTGACTGAGATGCACATGCCCAATATSAATGAGTGTCTTTTCTTCCAGGACTTTCCTTCCAGCTCACTCTCTAAACTACGAGAGTGGTGAGATCAACTGGGAGGCAGGTGCAATAAAGGAATCAAGCACCTTTAATGGGATTTAGGCGAAATTAAGGCACCTAAGTCTGAACTCTAATTAAAAATTCTTCAGCCTTAAACTAGAAGCTCCTAGCTTCCCCAAGCATCTTGGGATTCATCTTGCCAAATGTAGGCATTTTTGTCTGCATTAGTTGTTTAGGCTCTCTTTACAGTCAGTTGAAATAAATGGATACATCTAGGGCACAATTTATCTCATCGTAAGCCTGATGGTTAAAATAGATCAGATGATTCGCACTCCAGAGGGGTCCGCTTCTCTTCATTGATTTTAAAAGGAGCCTAAATGTCTCAGGTTAGGGGAGATGAGTTCTTTCCCTCGAGTGCTCGCAGCAAAGTGCAGTGCCACAGCTAGCTCTCGGTTAGCTGCTTTGTTTACCGGTGCAGTTTCTAACAGTTCTGGAAACAGGGTAGTTATGTTAGTGCAGTCTCCTTAGCAGGGCTAGCTGGCACTACGCTCTTTCAGTTGCTGTATTTCTGCATTTGGAGTGACTTTTTTTGGCACTGGCTTTGTCCCTGCACAGAACTGAAATGCTGGTGTAGAAATAACCTAATAGATCCTAGCTGACAAGCTCACTAAGTTATCCATCTTTAAAGTCACCCTCGTAAAAGAAATGGTGAAGTCTAAGTTGGATTTTCCATTCTTTGAGGTGCCTTTTATTTTCTTCTCTAAGTTGGGTAGTGAAATTCAGCCTATGGCAGACTACTATCAAAAACTGCATCATAGGGAAAATTCATACTAGTGCAAAAAGCCGGAACAAGGTCTTTTTTTACATATATTCCCTTTTAAGCCTGCTTGAAAGGTATAAGTAGAAAGTTTAAGGTCATAGGAGGTTTTGGACAGTACCTTTCACTGTTTTTTTTTCTCAGCCCAGAGCTGCAACAGAGTAGATTCTGTATTTGTCAGGGTTTTCTTTTTCCTTCAAGAAAATATTTTACCCTACATTTTCAAAGTGTTTATTCAAAAACTAATACAAAATATATTTCCATATTAAAGAGAGTCTAACACTAGTGCCCACCTGAGTAATGTAGAAGGATTCAGACCTGCTTTTCCAAAGTTCAGCTGGCAAATGAGCAACATGCAAAACACGACATTAACAACATGCTCTGACCTGGAATAAAATAACAGACATATTTGTAAGTCATATTAGTAAATTTGCTCAGCAGCAGGAAGAATCTAAAAATGTGCTGCAAACAAGAATACTGTAGTTGACCAGATAACTGAGGAGGAACAAAATAAGATACAATACAGAGTCTAGAAAGATATAGTTAATAGATGGCTTCATATATAAGGAATTAAGGTTAAATCTGTTTCCCCTGGAAAAAGCTAGGTGAGTATACAGCCATCATTCTTTAATACTTACAAAATAAAGCCTGGCAAAGCCACAATAGCTGTTGCAAAATCTTGCCTTTCAGGCTTGGGTTTTATAAGTTCGAGTYTGCCTGCTTTTTCCAACTAGATCAGGTGGTCTAATAAAATATATTACCTCTTCCTACAAACCTTGACAGTTTTGATATAAATCATTACAAGCTGGAGAGGCTACTCTTTCTTTTCCTTTTTCTGTACAAATGGTTAATGTTGTCTTTGGTTCTCATTTGAATTTGTCTAATTTCACTTTATAATCACTGGTTCCTGTTAGGTTTTTCTCTCTTGGTGGAGGTGCATTTTCACTGCCATTAAGTTCTCTCTTAAGACTATTTTGAAAATTTACACCGATTTTGCCATTTATGTCTTCAGGCTTCAAAATAATTTGTGATTCTTGTACTCTGCCTTCCATTTTTGAATATCTGATAAGAGACACTGACAGTAAAACTTTTCCAAAGTCACTAGCCATTGGTTAATTCACAMCTTCCTTATGTTTCTATGTAAGAATTTCAGAAGCTTTTTTGCTATAATGACATTTTACTTTGAGCTGATTTTCTGTTACTACCCTTATTGCCTTTTCAGGCCTTATGCATGTGTATAGAAYGCATCAGTGGCATGAATTCCTTGTTAGAGTTGCACAGCTCTGCAGTTTTAATAACCCCAAAGCTGCTCGACRATCCCACTCTGTATTACAAGCCTGTACCTCACTGTTCTTTACCACTCTATTCATCTGTCACCTACTAATTTTTTTCAACAGCAATTTCATATTTATTTCTGGATCATGGGTAGAACAATACTGAGCAGTGTCAGACTGAATACCAGCTCCCCTGAAAACATTCTCGTTCAGTGATTGTTTCTCACTGACAGCTATTTTTGGAGATCCGTCAGTTTTTAATCTACTTAGTGTGTGCTTTATTGATATAGTATACAGCTAATTTTTAAAAATCTGAATATCATATGGTTTAAGTTAAAAAATCTTAGAAAAATCTAAACATATTCAGTCTGCAACAGTGTCTTTAACAGCTAAATATGTAATCAGTATCTTTAACAGCTGAACATGTAATCCCATCAAAGAATTAAATCAGGTTTGTCTGACAAGGTTTATTTTCCATAAAACCACTTGGACTGGCATTAATTATATCCCTATCTTTTCAGCCTTTATTAATTGGTTACTGTATTACTTCTATTATTTTTGCCTAGATGGATGTCAGGCTAACCAGCCCATAAATATCCTGGCTATCCTGCTTGCCTTTTCTGCGTCCTGGCACATCAGTACTGCTGCTTTACTGTTCTGGAATAGTCCAAATATCCCATCAATATTAAAAACTAGCATCACTGGGAGAGCTTTTTAGGCTGTGTCTGATGTTTATGCTTAGTAGCTGTTAGAAAACCTCTTCAGTTTCTAAKAAGCTGGAAGATACTTCACCATCCTCTTAAGGATAAGTACAACATCCTATTTTTTTCATATAGTGCAGACATATTTATCAAACATGTCTGCCAACTATGCATCAATTTGTAACAATTTTACAATTTCCATTTAGTTCACCTACAAAAATGTAGGGATTTTTTTGTTGTTGTTCTACTTTAAAAAAACAGCCTTTCTTAGTGGCTAATTTTCAGTGACTTCTTTAGTTTTTTTTTTTTTATCAGCTTTCTGAACTTCATAACTTCTAATGTATTTTGCCTCCTATTTTCTCCTTTCACCATTAATTTCTCATGACTGTCTTTGTAGTATCATTGAATCAAGTTCAGCTTTTACCTACAGCTGTATTTTTTTCTCTTTTCCTATTCAACAAATCTCATTAGTTGTGGGCTGAGCACAGAAACACACAGAAGTGTCTGTCTGATTTCTGTTGCAGCTGGAAGTAGGTGCAGTGATGCTGTTTTGTCCTCAACAAGTTTCACAGTCAGTGTATGGACAGCTGGCTCTAAAGTCTGCTCACCTTTAATATAGGCGTATTGTAAATATGCAAGAGTCTGTCCCTTTTTGCCATTGTGTTTCTATGTTCCTGAGTGTATGCAGTGTGGATCTGTAACCCTGACTACCTGCTTTTGAAGCATCATTAACAAATGGCAAAGCCCTGGACGAAGAAGTGTCAAGACGTGTTCTGGAAAACATAAAGTCACTCAAATTTTCTAACCCAGTAGTTTATTAAAAAGTTTTTGTTACTCTTGGCTGATTATGTCATAAACTTTCTTATTTGAAATACAGTATGTTAAAACAATTAAAAAAAAACCTTCTTCTGGCAGAATAGTGTGAGGATTTAATTTAAATATGGTTTTGCAGTRTAACTTTCTCTATATCCGGAATTTGAGATTCTCTGATGTTCCAAATGCTTGTGATTAAATGGTTTCTCTGCCAAAGTCTTCCTGTGAGTTCAAAGAGCTAGGACTTCATTCTCAGAAATTTAACTTCTCTTTCATCCATTCTTTGCTGCATGATCTTGGTTTATAAATGCCTCTGGCCAAGTAAATTGTCAATTGTCACATAAAAATAAAATAAATACAAAAACTGTATTATCACTGCTGCTAATTAAGGCATCCCTTTATTTTTGTCTCATTTTCAGAGCTTTCCTCTATATCACTCATTATATTTGAATGGCTTTAGAATCGTTATCAAAGATCCGCACTTTCAATAGAGTACAGGTACTTATTATGGTAGGGRAACTGGCAAAGCTGATACTGAATTGATCTTCCTTATCTACACTGAACAGTTCAGATTCTGTAGACCCTGGGGTAATTTCAAGAAAGAGTTAAAGTCAGTTTAAAATGAAACATCAAGTGGTTCCTCCATTCGAACTGGAAAATTAAATTGCAGTTTTACAGTGGAACAGCTGTAAAAAAGAAAAACAATAGACCTTTAAAAGCCAACCAATAACTGCATCTCAGATCAAGTAATATTAGAACATTTATTTTCCTTACCTGAAACCTCTGATTCCATTTGAAGAGAAGATATGCCACAAACTAAATCTTTCTATTTATTATTTATTTATTTATTTATTCACATTTTTTAATAATGGGAAGGCTATAAATTGCTTCTGAACTATGACATTTTCAATTTTATACTCCTGGCAAACACTACCAAGAGACTACTTCATGCCCTGAAATATTCATCTGTTTTTTTCATGCTTCAAACCTTCTCACCCTTGTTTACTGCTAGTCCATTTAAATATATACATATGTATATATAATCGCACATATATATGCATTCTTGTTTATATGTATACAATAAAAATATTCCAGACAGATTAAGACAATTTCTCAGGCCCTGACTCATAACCTACCAGTTCATGAATCTCTGACCTTTACAGCTTAGCTGCATTCTACTGGACATTTCTGGTCATTCCTGGCCAAGACCTATACTGCCACATTATAAGCTAATTTATTTTCTATACTAGTTTAGGGGCTCATCAAACACAGCAACAAACCTTTTAAATCTAAAATTCTTATTGTTTATAACTATAATAATTTCCATTAACATAGTCACTTTCATCCAGGTGGATTCTAACACACTTTACAAATTACATTTAGCAGGAACACTCAGCCACTGGTGAGTGGAACGTTTCAGCCCTTGCTCAGCACCCAAACTTTGCAGTGAGTTAATGCGATGAAAATTAGTTTGTCAAGCTGAAAATGCTTTTTGAACCTAGGTGTTTAATTAATAAAGGAAGTATTTGGTTCAAACAGCAGCAGTCATACCCCTATGCCTTATCAAAAGTTCTGTAGAAATTCCAAATGCCCAAGAAGTCACCTGGGATAAAAACATGTCCTGTCAGATTGGATGTCTCCCACTACAAATGAGAATCTGCCCACTTTTTTCTATTCAGTGCTTCATCAAAATTAGCTAATAGCTGCTAGTTATTCTGTTAATTTCTTCCATTAGAGGTAGGTTTTACGGAATGTATATTATCAAATAAAAAGCTCAGGGGTCTTAGAAAAGAGAGAAATGGGGATGTATAAAAGCACTGCTGCACTGTCACAGAAGGTATTAAACATGGAGGAAGGTTAACGTACCCTCTCCCTCAGAAAATTTACTCTTGTCAACATCTTGAAGTTATCACAAAAACAACAAAATTCAGGCTTACTCAAAGTTCAGAAAAGCTAACATTGAATGACTATGGGGAAAAATAAAATAAAAGTAATTTTTAAATGTTATCAATTCAAAACAGGAGACCAGTTATAGAACAATGCTCATGAAGAACTGGGAAATACTTGATCGAGGTGTACAGAACAATTCCCTTCCCTGACTGGAAGCTGTACAGCTGTCGGTTACTAATTGGAATTTCTTTAGTGAGTGAGCAATGCAGCATGTTTCTGATTTGGATATCACAAGCCTTATCAAAAGACCTGGTGCCTATAACTGTGAGTTTTAATGATTATTTCAAGAGTGACATCTCTGGGAATAGAGACTGAAAGGACTTTTTATCTCCTAGCAATGGTTCCTCCAGCTCAGCATTTAGGCATTATGAAAAAGTATAAAGTTTAGTTTTTCAGTTCTGTCAGTAAAAGGAGTCTTGGTCTTTGTGATGATGATCCTCGCATTTGTTACACCTCTAAATTTGCTAAACATGGAAGAACAGCCTCTCTGCTGCTCATGCACACCAGTACTCTTATACAGAAACATACATACACACACATCCAGGAAGATTAGTGGGAGATATGAAGTTAGACAAAGGGGACAGCAGAAATGAGCTTTTGTAGAAGGAATGATGGCACAGACTGCTTTGCACTGGAAACACTCTGTGGATCAGATTAATAAGTCCTGAAACAGCAAGGATAATCATATTGATTTGGAAGGAATGTCTGGTTAATTTTTCACAAGGCGTAGACTCCTCAAAAATCAATAACTTTCTGCTGTATCTTTATTCTTCAAAATAAACTGTGTCTGTCTAAGAAACTTGATTCCTAGGCTCAATTAGATTCATAAAACATTCACAGACATACCCAGCACAAAAGAAATGCAAGCTTTCCCAAGCAGCAGTGAGCATTTAACCCCAAGTTAGGACAAAGTGAATTATTCKTTCTTGATGTAGTGTTGTCCTTGGACAGATGTGATTTTTTTTTTTTCTTTAGTGCTATAATTTTCTTTGTTTTAGTTGGCACTGCACAGGCATCTACTCAGAGATTCTTTTAAAGGTTTCCCTTCACTCCATGAATATTACATTCACCCTATTACATTTTACAGTTTTAAAGCATATGAGAGAAAGTCTACTCTTACAAATGGCACAAGCCAGGATGCACGTGGTGTTCCAGGTACAATAGCCTGGCAAATGCTCTTTGAAGAAAAGATAACACAGCTGGAAGGACAACAAAAGGAAGAAATTGAGAGAGACCAATGTAAAGTCAGTGAATTTTAACTAGAGGAGACTGGGGCAGATTCCACCTTGAATCACATGCCCTGAAACCTMGCTAGGCTATGTTATGTACTAAATTAATCTTTCTGAATCTGATCTGTTTAGCTCCATTAGTTACAGAGAGTCTAAGGAAAAAAAGCTCTTGAGATAAGCACCTGAATTTGCATGTCTGTAACTAGACAGTGTAAATACCTTTCCTCCTTCTTAGGAAAGATGCTGGCTGTGACTACATGGCCTTTTTATACAACTCTCAATCTCAGTTACAATTTTCAACTGTATTAAATTTGCCTTGACATCATACAGTTTACCATGTGATAAGCCAGCCTCCAAGCAGATTTTCTGTCATGCCAGGTGAACATAAAAAGTAATCAATACTTAGATCCTGAGCAGGAACCTCTTCAGCTCATATGAAAGCCTGTAGCCAAGAGCTGCATCCTGAGTAGGAGCCTTCCCTAATCACATGAAAGTCAGTCAGGCAATAGTCACTGCCATTCCTCTTCTTAAAGGCAGTGAATTAAATGATTTGTGAACAGCACTCCYCACTCCTCCTTAATCTGCCTGCCCCTTCCACTTCAGGGTCTATTACAAGCAATGAGTGAAAATTCTGGCAGACAGCACAATTTCACACCAACTGAATCCATTTTCTGCAGCAATTTGGAGGTCTTTTTTTTTCCTCAGAACTTGTTTTTTAAAAATGTTTTGCAGATATTTGTACATATTTTATTTCTTCTGCTTTTAAAAGGCTGTCGGCAAGGTCTGTAAMGAATTTGCTGTGGCAAAAGGGAGGGAAGGAGAAGCAGCTCATTAGCATTAGACTAACAGCCTCTCATTTGGACAGTTAACAATATAGGAAAAGGACCAGGATGCAAAACTGTGGTAGTGGATTTGTCACCTTGAGCACTGTTATTGATAGTCATGCCTACATAGATACAGACACATTTTTTTGAGCAGATGCAAGGCATGTTACAACATATTTTGGAGCTTAAGAGTGAATTCAAGAGTCCATGTAGCTGGAGTGAACTCAGAGAATGATAAAACAATTCTAAACTTAAAACAGATATATATATATATATATATTTTTTTTCCTCACAGAATCAATGAGGGAGAGGGCATAAAAACCTGGAATTGCCCTCAAAATTTCTTATCCTAAAATCCTTTCTGATGAAACACTTACAGCAGTGCAGACAGGTACCCTTACTAGCAGGGACTATTGTGGTCATAGGAACTTCACTTGTTTTAGGTAACTGGCCACACTGTTGGTCACAATGTACAAAAAATCCTGAAGGCCCAAGCTATGTAGTTTTATCTTCTCTTATAGTTTCAGTGTAGAACAGTCTAAGTATTTTTTGCAGAAAACATAAGGTAACACACAGGGTAAAGCAAAAAATACCATTAATTTCACTTTCACTTAATATTTCTTTTTCTCTTCTGGTTTCTGGTCCTTCAAATTTTACTTAAAAAATTTAATGACTTAAGAAAAATTCTCTGTAGAATTGAGATTTATAACCATAATGCTTATCACCTCCAATATTTACAATTATCCTACTTTGGTAATATCCCAAGGACAAACTGTAATAAGTTAGGAGCAGCAGTGTAAGCACTGAAATAAGTCAGTATTTAACTGGCTGCAACCAGCTAGATTCCATAAGACTGCAAAAATTGCTTGAAATCTTACAATAAYAGATTTTCTTATGAGCTATCTGGTATTGCCTGAATCTGATCGTACTGAAGTTACATTGGGAAAAAGCCTTTTCACGATTAGGTGGTGCAGTATTCCAACTCACATTCATGCATGACACAGTATACTGACTTTGTCAGTTTTGCTGTCGTTAGAGAAAAGCCCACCTGCTGAGGAACCATCCTGATATATTTTTACTTCATGATGCAGGAATTAAAATTCTATGAGAGCTTCTAATTCTGATACAAATTCCAATTCTAATTGTGATACTTCTAATTCTGATACAAATGTAGCTTATTGAACTGATTGCAAGAAGAATCCTTTGCATTCTTACTTATTAAAGGAATAATGATGGAAACACCTTGATACAAAGGTACCAAATTGCCTGTGGAATAACATGAGGTCCTAGTGATCTAATTCATCCAGGATAAAAGGTCACTGACCTCACTGGATATGTACTAAGGATAAAATTATCCCTAGAAGTAAAAATGCCTCAAATATTACTTTAAGTTTCTAAATTGAATGAAGACAAGGCCAGTCAAAACCCACAAAGCTTCCCTAGGTTTAATGTCAAGTCCATAAGCTTTCTGTGGTTTTTGGGAAAGCATATACATCAGTCTGAGTTTACCTGAAAGAGAACCCACATTTTTGCCCTTTGATGTCTTCAACTGCCTTGTATGCTTAGAGCAAAATTCATGTTACTCTAAGGTTTTATTATGAAGATTTTGTAGAGGTCTACTGGGAATAACAAGAATATATATAAAAAAGTCACTGTATGGTATTTTTATTACTATATATATATATATTTCTATACTTCTTTAAAGTACCGTTTAAAATCTCTCACTGTATGAAAGTTTATGTCTCTGAATTTCAAATAAAAGAGCAAATGCATTTTTGAACTCTAATTGTTCATAACCATTGTCATTGAAAAAAGACAAAGCTAGTTTTTAAACCATGTTCCATAATAACAATAGGAACAAGAATAACAAATGCTGAATGCATAAGCAAAACGCCAATGACTTGAAGATTAAGGCTTTCTCTTCATGCAAAACATCTCACAGCTGGTACTTCAGCAGAAGCATGCTCAGTGTGTAACTTTGTTGCCAAGGAAAATGTTTCATTTTTRACAGCTGTTTCTCTTTATCAGGTGTTTGCTTCAGAGAATATTTTGTTTTCAACTGCATAAAACCCAAAAAGATTCCTTTGACAGCCTTGCTCAATTCACCCTCTGCTTCCCTCAAATAAATTGCATTTATTTTCTTTCCTGGAAGAATGCATTGGATGTAGAAAGGACATGGAAAAGATCAACTTCTGTTGCTGATGGCAAAACGCAGCAAGTATCAGCACATGCAGGACTTGGAAATCAATAGTCCCTTTCCTGCTCTTCCATCCTTCCTCGCAGCATCTTCCCCTTCCCCTCTCCATTACAAATCTACTACAGTACAATCACGCTAGCCCCGATGTCTTGCTTGCCTTGCAAAAGCAAAAAGATTCAGTCTTTGAATGTTCTCCAAGTTGTAACAAGCGATGCTTCAGCGAGTGGTGGGTGAGGTGGAATGTGACAGGCTTCCTCCCAAAATAATCTCTAGCCGGMGCTCCAGCTTTACAGCTGGGGGCCAACAGAGCTACGGCTTGCAGAACACTCACACATGTATTGGCCCTACTGATGCCAGGGCTAAAAGCTGATTACTTTTCGTAGGGTCACTATTTCACCCTGAGTTTATGATCATGTAGTAAAGGCTCCAAAACTGTTTTTCCCTGCAAGAGGGAAGTGATCTCTCAAGACTTCTGAAGCTTTTATTAAAAAAAGCAAAACAGTGTTATTCTGTGGAAATCATCATATAGGAGGTGTTTCTCCTTGCAATACACATGAGGTATTAAGGTGTCTGCAAGTATTTGCAGCTGGAGTTATCTAGTTAGACCCTTCTGCATGCTGACTGGCATAGCAACKCCAGATGGGAAATCACGGTAGCAAAAACTTGCTACAACTCTCCCTGTTTCCCCACTATGCCCCATTCAGGCCAAAGATAATGTTTTAGCTGACAGCAGGCACCAGACTGGACTCGGAGAAAGACATTCAGTGCTTCACTGCCACAGCTTTTACCAGCAGAGCTTTTCTGGATCCCCCACGAAATCCTTTAGGAGAAAAAAGGCCCAGCAATTACTGCCCAGGGACACTTAGTAGGTGATACACCACAGGCAACACTACAATGTTGCTCTTGTTGCCAGCCGTGGGTTTTAACTTTTTTATTGCTTGTAGCTGCAAGCAATGTCAGAGGGTCTCCTAGGTGACACGGCACCAGTGACATCGGAGGGACCAGCTTAAGGCAGCTGCTTTAAAGCATTCAGACACTGGAAATTCCTATAGTTACATTCATAACTGGATCAGCTCTATCATTTAGAAGATCCCAGATGCTGTGAGAGTTAATGTGGTTGTAAAGGACAGCACTACAAATGAATATCTGAAGAACAACAGAAACAGCCCATGGGGGTGAAGGAGCTGGTAAGAGAAGGTTAAGCTTGAAGTAAATGCCAAAACAGAACAAAGGAAAAATATCCTCCGAAAACCACTTTGTGACTTATAAGGCACTGATCAAGAATACACCCCTAAAAATACTTGGGATTATTGCCTGCGATAAATCAAGCTGGTCCTCATGTTCACAAGCCTCAGCTTTGTACAGCTTCCCCCCAGAATATTGAAAGAACTCCACAACTGTGTTAGTTTAATATTATTATTGCAATATTTCTAAAATGTGGCCCACTCTCATTTTTATTACTCTTCTAGATCAGGACGAGTGAAAAGCACAGCCTTTGCATGATTTGCAGCACCCAGCTTTATAGGAGATAAGCTATCATGGGCTCCTGATGTTCAGATATACATTAATTTATTATAGGTAATAACTATAGTGATGAAAATGGTGTTCATGAAGTTAAAGTCTGAATATTAGCACTATTGTGCAAACAGAGGTCATACAGAGTTCTCAATAGCTCCTTTCAGTGCACCTTAATCTGTACTTAATCCCCTGGCTGTTACAGGCCTACAGTCTTCACACATTGCTCTGCCAACATGCATCAATCCTGGCCTGTGAAGTGTCCCCTGTTATTCTTGTTCCACACCTCTCTTCAGTAGAAAAATGGCTGTCATTCTTAATGGTATAGTGACATCTGCAATGTGGATAAACTGCACGTTGGGTTCAGATTGAAGCCATTAAAACTATTTTCAGTATGGGTCCTAATGTGGTGTTTGAGCACTAATCTCCAGAGATAAAGGGCAAATAGCTGATTTACCACTTAAGCCCCCATTTTTAGCTTTGATTTCATTATTAGCTTTCTCTGTAACTTCCCTCTATTGCCCAGACCCCTAAGCATTCAGAATGTCTTGGCAGCATAACTGCATTCAAAGGCACTGTGTCTGGTTGATAGCTCTGAAGTGGTCAGCCCACAGCTTCACTAGCTGGACTGGAATTAATCTGCCCTTTGTAGCACAGATTATACTGATATGAAATGGACTATTATACAGTAGGAACATAGCATTAAAAAACCTTGGGCAAAGGACACAGTGCTCACTAGCTTTCTCTTGATTTTTCAAGCAGGAATTATGATCAAGAACTAATTTCAAGCTGAGTTAAGTTTCACTAAGATTAAATAAAGCTTTCTATTAGTTCAATTACTACACACCAAAGAGTGAGATAACATTCAAAGAATGACAATTTGTTTGTAGTGATTTTTAGATCACTGAGGTTCTTATTAAAGTAGTTGGTAAGACTTACTGGTATGCAGTCAAGAAAACCTCAGAGCCTGGTGCCCCACTTTACAATGATCCTTTTCCCACTTAAAGCTGAGAGCTTTGATTTTCATTACTTCTAATTAATAGGACAGATGGAAGAATATAGATATTATGTGGGAGGTTTTTGCATTGCCATATTCTTTCTTCTGTGTATGAATTAGGAGATTTTAAATATTTGGAATATCTAAATTACAGATGTAATTAAAAGAGAAAATGTGGGGGGGGGTTGTTTGTTTTTGTTTTTGTTTTTTTTTCTTATAAATAGTTGAAGTCTAGCAAGGAATTCAATTACTTCAGTATATCCTTAAGGGATACTAAGTGTGAAGAGCAAACACCTCTGGAGACAGGTTTAGAAATACTGCATAAATCATGGTCTCCTGAAACAGTGGACAATAACCGTTTTGATGGTTCGCTGACAAATGTTTCAGTGGCCATTTGGTATAAGAAATGTTATTTTCCTCCCTTTTTATTTGTCTTGGATGGAACATGTAAGGACTGGGAAATTGATTAGTGGGTTGGGAGATCTTGCAAGAAGAAAGCAAAGAGGAGAAAAAGGTATAGCAAGGGAACTGCAGTTTCTCTCAGTCAGCCCAAGAGACACAATATGACACATTTAGCTTTGACATTTTACCATCAAATCTTTCCAGAGGTCTGCAACAGTATGGTCTCATTGTCAACAAAGATCAGAACTGATATAAAATATAGCATGTGGTTACAGGGAAAAACAATCTGTAGTCGCTAGACTGAGTTGATCTTGGTACAGAAATGTTCACACTGAAATCTGCTGTTATATGACTGTAGTTGAATCACAAGACTTATTAAATATAAAATCTCTGCTAGAGAACTTTCTCCTTTGGACCAAGTTCGTTTCTTCTTCTGAGGCATAGGTAGCATATCCAGAGTTTTGATTCTTACTGTAAACAAAGCTACTGCTAGTCAAAAGTTGCCAATCTTTATCAATAGTACTTTAATTACTTTCATAGGTTGCAACAAACCACAACTCCCTTCCAATCATTAGATGAATTAAGAAGTAAAGATACYGCTAGAAAAAGATGAGCATATTATGTACATCTAAATCCTTAATGTGAAAAAGCTCACGCTCTTAGCTATGGATCTGCTGGAGATGCTCCTAATATACTCATATTTCTTTAAATATTAAAAATATCAGGTTTCTGTGAATGCTATTATTCATGAATGTAATTGATTGAAGCCCTCTGGTTTACTTAACTACATAAAAGTTAAAGATGCAAGAAGCAGCAAGGCAAGCTTCTTTATATTGTCTGCCATACAACTCACTCTTCCTCAAGAATATAAGATACATCTTTAGCTAGAGAATGGTCTTTTTTTCATGGAAAGTCAATGAATGAGAGCTGACCAAGAGTAGTACTGAGAGTCTCARAAAGATAGAAAGCAGCAAATAAAAGGTTATAAAATCCTCAGGGGGGGAAAGGTGCCAGGGAAGATCCAAGAGAGAGGGCTAGACAAAAGTCTAGAATTAGTTCTGAAAAGATATCGCCCTTAAAATTATGCATCAGAATTTAGGTAATGAGAAACATTTGGAGACTGAAAATGCAAGTAGATTATTTGAGATAGCTAGAGAGGCTTTAAATATGAAGTTGTTATCGTAACTGTCTGTGTTATATCAAGGCTTCATTCTGGACAATCACTGCAATTGAGTTGATTAATGGGAAAAGTGAAAACAGTGTAGAAGGGACAACTGCAGAATCTAAACTACACTGAATATGCAATTTACATTGATATTTATTGTCACAGATTCTTATGTACTGTTTACTGAACTGAATGGAAAGTAGGGTAACTCTGACGACCAGGAAATTTTAGGAAGGACTGAAGTTAATGAATTTAGGGTAGTAATTAGAAGTGGTTTCTAGTCACAAAATAAATAAATCTCTGAACAGTCTTCCAATAGGAATGTAAAGTGAGAACAAACCCTTCTCCCAAACCATCTGTAGGCAGTGCAATACGGCATTATGAATTACATGTATAAGGCCTTAAGAAATAATTGCCAACTTTTATGGGAATTAGATTCACTGACATTGGAAGTTCTTTCTAGTCTTAGATTCCATGTCTGCCCTTTCAATCACAGCATTGGGAAGGGTACTCATGCCCTTTGCCCTTCTCCTCTGAGACTGCAACTAAATGTATCTTCATTATGTGACCATCTGACCCTGTTTGAATTTTTTCACTGTTCTGTGGTCTATTGAACTGTTTTTTTTTATTTTTTCATCTTTTTATTTGTGCATTAGCAGTGGTTTTCTTATGAATTCCATTTTTTATATGTGTTTTCCATGTTTTTCACCCAAAAGTAGAATTTAAATTTAGTAATATTTGAGCCAAACTTCTAAATGCACATAGACCAAGCAGATTCAGAATTAAACATAAGAAATTTCTTCATCCTTATTTTAACATAAAGCATTATGACATCAAGGTGTCACTTGGCTAATCTAGAAACTTTATTGTAGTTAGGTGTATTTTAACCAGCTCTGAAACACGCAAGTAATATGATGCGATAGAATGGTTGCACATAGTAGCACTGGCATATCATGTTGGTAGCACAGTAGCAGCTAAGTAAATATGAATGCTTAATGGGGTATACTGCTAGAGCATTGTGTATCAAATTAATGGCCCTATTTATAACTTGCCTTAAATTTTCCATCGTTTTGTTTTAAGACCAGAGGCTATTTTTTTTTTTAAGTTGATATGGAGTGTTCCTTTTTTTTCACCTTCCTCTATCAGTCCTGAGATTAAGCACCRCATTTTGAGCTGGCATAAATTGTATCACCCTCCTGAAGGCAATGAAGCAATTCCTATTTACACTAACTGAAGATCTGTCCAAACAGAATGAAGAACCAGATCCCTAAAGGAAAGTAGGTCCTTGGCTTCTCTGACTACAGCGATAGCTGGGCATCTGAGAACATTCTAGGATTTAGGCAGAGGTGGCTAATTTGTACAAATAATTTCTGTAAGCAGTGGTGAAATCTTATTTTCATATATTAGGCAAATATATCCTTGTAGGATCATACATAGGTTGCGAGGGTAAAAAAGACAGGAGGTTAGCAAATATAAATCAGTTGCTTTTATATATTGACAATAAAAAGAAAAAAGAAAACCCTTCAGTTTAAAAAAGGATGTCTGTTCATGCTTAGTATTCATATTCYGTACGAATTTAAATAGCCATGCCTAGCAGCAGTACAGTTTAGTACTTCACTGTATCATACTATAAGGCACTATTTTTTCTCCTGCTTGCAAAGGTCTAGGTATCAGCACTGGAAACAAAATCATGTGATATAATAATGACCAAGAACATTTCACAAATAATAAAAAGCACACAAAGAAGACAGTTTGGGGCACTTACTTAACTTCAGATAGTTTCTTATTTCATGTAACAAATTTACTGAATAATCAAAACGAGGTTACAGGCACTTAATGATGGACTGCAGTCCCAGGGTCATTTATCCACAATCAAACAATGTGACCTTTGCATAAACTTGAAGTTTGACAGCCACAGTGACTGCAGATCAGCTTACTGCATTGCTGTAGCATAGTGGCAGATGTTTGCAATTGTACTTGTTCCACCACCTCTCTCTAATGATGTGGAATTGTCTTGAGGGAGAAGCAAAAAGCCAGCTTAATTTAAGGATCGAAAAAGTGATTGTTTGAACAAATTAAGAGAAGATAGACAAAGCAGACAGTATGAGATCTCTAAATAAGGCAAACCTCTAGGGATGATTTAGCTTGACTGTATCTTTCACCAAGCTTGCAAAAAAATAGAGCTGCCRAAAGTACATAATAATATGAATTAGTGTATCTATTGATGTTTTGGCTGTTTCATCTCAATCAATATTAACCTAATATTAAGTCAACATAAATCTAGCTGTTATTCTCAAATGTATTTCATAGCCACTTCCCTGCAATGAAGGATGCTTTCATTTTATGCTTCACATAGCACAAAGGGATGCATTTGCATCATACCTTCCTCATTTCACCTCACCTCCCAATGTTGTTATCATTTTGATGACTTCTTCCCCTGTTCCCAGTGCACAGCCAGTAATTGTGCTCACGCACCAGAAGGGGGGAAATACATCAAGTTAACAGCAAGTTTGTTACTGATTTTTAAGAAAGGAAAAGAAGTGGTAAAAAAAGGTAAAAAGGAAAAAAAATAGGAAAACCTTCTTTAAATGATTCTGTTAGCATTTTTTTATTTTAAGGTTATAGAAAGGTTGTTTCATCAAAAACTGATTTGCTGCATGGTGTAGTAAAATACCTGTTTATAGTGTTGCATTCTAATATAATTTAACTGTAGTGCTTTTGGTTTTATATTTCATTTTTCCCCCTTACTGGTAGCTTTCCTGCAATAGTCTCTGTTAGTATATTAAGGCTAACTGAGACCCAGATTCATTACTGTATGTATCCTCTTACTTTGATTTCATACCGAGCTGTAAATCCAGCTTTCATTTGTATGGATGTTAAAAAAAATTAACACAAAGATTTCTTAATCTGAAAAGCACAGAACAGCAGCAACAACAAAGGCATCTAAGATAACAGGACTCTGAAAACAGGCAACCTGTTTTTCCAAGACTTCCAAATTGGAAAGCCCTTGCTAGTCAGGACTTCTTGTTCGCTGAAGAGCATAACCCTGCAAGGTGAATTCAGTGGGTGCCTTAAATTCCATGCAGCAGCATTTCACGTAAGCAGATCTCTGAGGACTAGAAATTCCATGTGAAACTTTCCCGTACTCAGAAATATATCCTCCTGCAATTTCCTGGTGGGAATTTGTCRATGACTTTTTTTTTAGAATATCAAAATTCAAACCTGCTTTTGGGAAAGAGCAGGTATTGATAACTGTTTTAAGTCCAAAAACTGTTGACATTCTTTTGGAACTTTTTATCTAAATTTGGAATGCTCTTCCATCAAAAGGTCTGTATAACTCCTTCCCGTCCCTAAAAATACATCTATTTAAAATGTACATGTGTGCACATACACACATACACACAAACACTTACAAACCTGTAATGTTGCAATTAACTTGCTTCAGGTTTCTTTTAGATTTGGTGTTCTGATGCTTACTTAAGATAGAAAAAGTTGCAAAATATAAGTCTGGCTAGGATCTTCTAGACACTGAATTAGTGTTAGGAATTGCAGGCCACCATGTGAAAGCTGTAACACTCCCTAAGAACATACCCTCTGTCTCATCTCCAACTCTTCACAATGACCAAAGCTCTCCTTGAAACTTCATACTCTTGTGCACTGAGTATCTTTAATATACAGGGGCAAAGAATTAAAAGAGTTTAACATGCCTCAGAAAATAACACTGCCCATGGTATAGCCTTCTAAAACAGCAAAAACACTAATTTAAATTGCCACAATTATCCTAGGAAGTAGACTTCTCCTCCTTCTACAAAGAAAGGCAAAAAGGATCTAATTTCACTGCCAGAGAGAAGCTAAGATAAGACTTTTTCCTGACTATAAATCTGGAAATGGGTCTAAAACTAACATAATATTAGTTTAATAGAAGTGAGTTTAACTGTAATATAATCCTAACATAGCGAGCAAATCACATCAATCAATCTAGCTGAGACTTCTCAGTACTACTAGGTACACAGAATTATCATACCTATGGACAAATTGAGATTTCTGAAACACCTGCAAGTTTCATGAGACAGGAAAAGTATTTCTTGCCCTTCTCTAGCTCATTCACAAAAAACCAGCCTTCTCAAAGAATAAGAAGTCATCAAGGACATCAGTTCCTTCTTTTAGTGGCAAAACAGACTCCTTCCAGTAACGCATAATTCAATGCATTGATAAAACAGTTCCAATGCATTTAATTTTACATGTGTGCCAAGCTTGGACAGATCATTTATAAGGCAAATCTATGGTCATAAAAAAAAAAAAAAAAAGACTGTATTTCCATCTGTCTTTAAACTGTTTGAATGTTACTGCACTGAGCTTAAGAATAATCCAGCAGTTCCACACAACATGCATTAAGGTACCAATCCAATATAATACATAAATACAAGTTTGACTCATTTGGTCTCCTTGAAGACACGTTCAGCAAGACAGATCAGAGAACAAGATTTTTCCTGAAGTCTATACCTCTAATTTCAATTGAACTGACTGAGGCAACTATGATCCAATGAAAACAGCAAGCAGAGAAGGTCCCCCAGCCTCATAGAATACTGTTATTCTTGAGGAGTATTTTAACTTTCTTCAAATTTAAGGGCARCAAGTCACTCAAAGTCCATATTCTCATCAGCTTGATCTAATCTCAGCACTTTATACTTTTGGATGCTGATATGTGAAAAAAAAGTCCTCTTTTGGCTCAAGGTGCTCATCAGCCATCTGGAACTGCTTCCCGAGTCTCATCCATTGTGTAAATGAGATGTAGTATTCGTTCTGTTTCATCTACTGGTACTAATACATTAATGTGGATGTTACAGCTTGAGTCCCTGAGAAGGAATTGGCTTCACATCACTCACTGGCTTGTGATCACATCCCATCACTTTTAATGGCCCTGTGGCATTTAAGGTCACTTGATCCTTAATACAGCAGATTTCTGTGATGTCAGTAAAATGGTAGCTACCCCTCCTCATTCCCTTATCTTCCCTTTTCTATCCCCTAGAAATCAGGGTGTTTCAGGCCATTGCATATCTCATTTGTTCTGTGAAACTAATTCCTTCTTTTACCTTCATATCTTTTTACTGTTTGAGAGCAAAATAGCTGTGAAGTTCTTTCTCTAGCCTAAAACTAAGCAGGAGCAAAGCAAGATTTAAAATATCAGGGAATTTGTTAACTGAATTAGTAAAGATATTGAAGCAGGAGCTGAAAAACAATTCTGTTCATTGTATCATCTGTCTTTGATTTTTGGTATGTTATGTGAGACAAACTCAGCCTAGTAATACCATACCTGTGTAAACAATTCTTATTCATTGAAGTAAGTTGAAATCAATGTGTAAATAAGCATTATGGCTCTGACCTTGGAAAGTGTAGTCTGAAAGTGCTACAAAGCCAGTCAGCCAGATTTATAACTACAAAGCACCACGCAGGATTGAGCCCTGTCAAAACAGGATATCAGATTTTGATGGCAACAGTAGGCATATTCCAATCCAGTTCCATTTAACTTTTAAATGAAGACTCACTACATTTCAAGGATTTAACATGCTTGCTCAATATTCTAAATCACCTATCATGTAAAAGAGGAAAGAAAAGTCCAAAGTCCAAATAAAATCTTTAATTTAGCATGGACAATTTAAATATGATCCTCCTATATTAAAAAAAGTGCTTGTCAAATTTAGAGTGGAAATGGAGTTTAAATGCAATGTAAGCTTTGAGTGAGCCTTATACAGCAAACTATCTGAACTAGAAAATATAATCAAATTGGCTTTGTCAGTTATGGAAATGCATTGCAATCAAWCAAAAAAAGCAAAACATGTAGCAGTATAGAGTGAGGTAAACATGCACATTAATAAGAAATAATCACATAATACTGTTCAATACTAATTTTGATGCTGCAAATTTTTCTTACTCAAGTAATCCTTGGCCACTTGAACAATCCCAGGAACTGGGAGGGTTACTTAAAGGAGATAGGAACAACAGGACAGGATTCCAGCAGCTATCCATTTGAGGCTGGTAGGCTTGGTTAAATAGAAAGTCTTGGTTCATAATTTTTGACATTGTATGAGGCTGCAGAATAAGACACTTTTAATAAAAATACACATGATAATTTAAAAAGTGAAGAAACTAACTGAATCTAATCCATGCTGAGGCTGATTCATCATAGTTTAACCCTAAATGATCAGATACAGTATGTGTAGTCTGGGATTAGGACAAACATAGACGTAGCATTTACCCCTTTGGAGCTATTCTTCCATTTTTGTGCTATATAGCTGTGTTTTACAACTTGAAATAAACCATAATATTTTGCCTCAAAGTAAAATGGAGGCAAAATAATTTTTGCATTTTCCGTTTTCTCTTAACGTTAAAAATATTAAGAGAGATTCATTTTCATTTTCAATTCACGTTCAAAAAGAGAATGATAGATAGAAATTTTTGCAAGAAATGTTCTCCTATAACATCCTGGAAGAATAATTTATTTTCACTGCTATCAGCAACTGTAAACAAACTACAGGATGAGATTCCTTTAGTACTTGCTCTCATATGCCCTATAGTTGATTAAAGGATGGATTCCATTCTGGCATTTTTTGCATATCCTGCACACCCATTTTTATTTTTATACCGATCTTTAGCTTGGCAGGAAGAGAGAGATGTTAGCAAACAATATTTATTGTTGCTTGGTAAAGGGAGTTTTTTTGGATTTTTGGTCTGTTATTACTTATCTGATTTTTTCACATTATTGTTGCTCACCATTATTTTCACACTTTCTGAATTCAGTTGCAGGGTTGGCATTTAACTTCATGGCTAAACTATCAAATTCAGTATTGTTCTTTAGTCAGCATAACCTAATTAGGGTTTATTTGAGTGGCAGTGTATGATATGCACTTGCTACCTGCAGTAATATCTAATTAYGAACACAACTTTCCTCCCACAGAGTGCTGGAGACTCTTGAAGAAATTATACTTTAACACTGACATCAAATGAGCTTGCAAAATTTAAAACAGAATTGGTTTCAGAGAGATACAAGGAAAAAATAATGTTGTTTTTATTACTGCTGTTTACTATGCTGTTATTTACTGATGTTAAATGTCAGGTATTAAGAGTCTCCAGTACCAATTAACAGTTTAATTAGAATTGCAAAGATACCATGTAATTTTGCCTCTGACTTCAGTCAGCTGCAAAAGTCTACTACAGACCCAAATGGAATAAAAAATAAAGTAAAAGAACCTATTTTAAATACATTCTTCAAAGCTGCCATATTAAAGTAAAAAATATGCTGATTATTTCTTGATTGAGACATTTTATATAATAACATACATAGAAACAGAAGATTACAAAATATCATGGCACAGCTGGAAAGAAACAGGCTAGTATAACACAATGGTTTCAAAATGGGTTAATTTGATGAGAACTAAGCCAATAGCTTTGAATTCTTGCAGCAACTGCAGTTTGCAAAGTCAGATAAATTTCACTGAATTCAAGCTTGTATTGTATTTATTCACAAACAAAAAYATTCATTAATTCAGATTCAAGGTTGTAAAGGCAGGATATGAAAAGACTATTAGTATGCTGTAGTTACAAACAAAATCCAAATATTTGAGAGCTGGGACATTATTTCATTTTTACAAAAGGACTTAGCTTTCCATTTTGCAATATTCTGTGAAATAGTTTTGCACCTCTGCCAATAATTATAGTGAACATGGGAAGAAAAARACTCATTTTGTGTATGCTGCTTGTGTACCCACTGTCTTCCATCTGCTCAGAGTGCAGGATGGGTTACATTTTGGCCTGTATTAGAAGGGGAAAGCATCCTCTGAATCTCCAGCATTCCTCATGCCCTATCTGAAGTCCTTGGCCAAAATGTGGGCCTATCTCCAAGCAGTGTGGATGTTGGATACATCCAGGCTTGAGAATGGACTCGATCTATGCTTGAAAACCGTGTAGACATAGCCAGAAGTGGGCTGCTCTGGTTCCTCAGGTAAGGGTACTTATATTATGCATTTTTATTTGTTCAGTGAAGTCAGAATGAATATACTGTAATGAGGGTATGAGCCATACTGGAAGGTATTACAATATCTTTTCCTCAGACATTACTGTATGATTTTTTTCGTCATCTGTGCCGAATGATTTGAGTGAAAATGGACTGATGTGGAAATTTACCTGTTTTTGAACTCCAGTTACAGATAAGAGTTTTATGTCTATTTATGAAGGATTAGAGAAAGATGATTTTGTAGCATGTAAATTAAAAAGCTGGGCAACCCGAAGGCAGGCTTGTAATTGCATAAAAATCCAACTATTGTTTCTACATATGCAATTATGGTATAACTGTTCAGTTTGTAAACAAAAACAAAGGGTGGGAATCTGGTTACAAAAACTCTCAAGAATCAATCAGAATCACTGATTCTGACTAAAGACAGAAAAGATAGGGAAAATTTTTTGTGAAAGAAGCAAATCCTGAAGCAGATCCTAACCCTTGCTTGCAGGCTGAGATCAGATCAATGGAAGAAGTCTATAGAGCAATTTAGGGGCAGATTTTGAAAAACTGCCAGAGAATATGGTTTGCACTGAAGAAATTTCCCTGATATCATTCTCAAGGAATGGGACAAGGCAGATTCTGTATTTTCACACCTGTCAGTCTGCTCAGAATATTGCTAGGCCCCGGCTGTTGTAAATGCATTGCTACTATGTGAGAAAGGGTCTCTACCCTCTGAGAAAATGGGTCTCTAATCTGAGTTTGGCCCTCATCTTGTTTTTCTAACTTAAGTACAGATTCCTAATGAGGTTGACATATGTTGTAATTGGTGCATTTGCTACTAGTAACACTCCCTAAATCTATCTGGTCTTCTTCCAATAACCAAATTTTAAAGAAACTACTGCTGAAACAGCTCATAGCTCATGGAGCAGAACTTCTGTGGTGGGAAGGACAGGGTTTGCTTCTCTTTTCAGTGAAAACAGCCTTTCAAAGTCATYTGTCCAAGAGTCATCTGGGAGCTGTAAGTCTCTTATTACAAAAACACAGATGTTGGGACTGGAAATTAATTTTGTGGCTTTGTTTGTCRCCTTCTGGAACGGAATTAAACTAGTGCCCCAAAGACTACTTTCTGTAAAGACTAGGCTGTTTTCTTGTTTACTGCTTTGTTCTTCCCTCATCAACATCCGTGCAGTGTGAAAATGAAACATAACCTCCCAGCTTCAGTAGCACTGAAATCTATTGGTGTTTCTGCTTTCATAGAGTGGGAGGAGGCGAACATCAGGGTGTGCGCAGAAATCTCTGGCAGACGTCCTAGTTCCTCTTTACTTGTTGCTACCTTTTGTTCAAACAAATCCATATACACACTACAAAGGCAATTTCAAAAGTCTGCATTCTGTTAATCAACATCAGTACGCATCGCAGCAGTTTAAGCAAATGTTTTTTCAGTACAGGACGTATTGCTGCAGGTAAGCAATGCATGAGAATATATTGTCAGAACTGCCATTAGAAACAGAGCCGCAGTAAATGCCCCTACTTTGAAAACACTTCATTCGCATTCCCTTTCTTTGCAAACAGCAGTAAATTGAAGATTATTAGCTGCATAAAATCCAGACAGGGAGTTTCAAGCTGCTGACATTGTGGCATTGAATATACAGAGCTCAGCAGCAAGACGCCAGCAGCAATCTGAAACAACCTTCACTAGACTCCCCATCTAATAACTACAGATTCAGAACATCACTGGATGTGCAACCTCCCAAGGTTATTGAATAACAATCCTATTTCTGCTAATAGTAGACACTCCTTGTTCGCTTATAATTAGTCACCACGGAGTTTTTATAAAGCTAACTGAGTTGAAAGTTAATGCTGTGATTTGTTTTAAGGAGGAAGAAAAACACATATGCGTGCACACACACATCGAGCAGAGGAAATTATCCTTCTACCATTCATTATCAGTAGGCACATTTATCTCCGGCATTTGTGTATACATTGCAGGTCTTTTATGCTCTGCATCCTCTGAGTGATTATTGTGCTGGGAGAGGCTGGGACCTGAACATCTGTAGCTCTCCTAAAGCCACAAAGTCACTCCACTCTGCTGCTTGAGCAGCAATGGCACCTAACTCAAACAGAGCAGATATTCCTGGGTCTAGTGCTGAGAACATTAAATCTTTCCTCGAGCAGACAGCAYGACCGCACTTCCCACCGTGGGTCACTGAGCCTGTCCTCTCCACATTTTAAATCACAAATGGCTGGAGAGAGCAGAGGTCCTCCTTAATCAATGGTGATGTTTCTCATTTATTTGGTTTTAAATAAAGGTTGCACAACTTTGCCTGGTGGCTCAGCAACGGTGTGGTCAGCAAGCTAACGTGACATCATACTGATGCTGTCTGTTTTAGACTTCCCCCTAAAGGTCAGAAGAATGACGGACAAAAGGGAAAACAGGCTCATCAATAATAATTTCTTTTATTTTCCAGCCTGATGAGCCGTAAGTCAGATTGTTAGCATACTGTGATGTGTGGATGAAGGCAGGTTTTAACACCCGTAAAGACAACTGTATCTGCAACATGGGAAGCTTAAATTTTAGTTTAAATATTTAGAGGACAAATACTGAAATGACAGATTTGATGGTTCCACAGAGCTTGTACCACAATAAGCAGTGAAAGCCGTAACTGGAAAAGCACGGACTGGGTTTGGGTCCCAACTGGTCTGTCCTCTCACTGCTGAAGAGAGGTAGAGCTCAGTTGTGGCACTCTGCAGAAAYCTAGCAGAGAAGTGCTGGCTGGGGGAACACGTGCCGTGGCACAATAATCAGAGCRCTTTGCTCAGCCCTGGCAACGTACGTTCGCTCTGAAAGCTCGGGTGCRTGCAAACGCGTCGGCGCCAGGCTGCCACTGCCCCAGCCTTCGACAGCATCGCTCGCATAGTAATGCAGAGATCCTCTGCAGAGTTCATCTAAGTACCCTGGCTTGTGCAAATGAGCTCAATTACTCTCTCTTCTTCTGGACCTTCCAATACCACAATATCACGATATGGTTTCTGACTGAACATGAGAAAACATACAGGCTGTGTTCACTGGTCAGGTGCGGCTCAGTTTTTTCTGGGKTTTTTGTCTGCAGTGAAAAAGCCAACGTGAAGCTCTGTGTCATATGAATAACCATGAAATTACCCAATCACAGGAGATGCATAGCTCTGCAATGATGCAATTCATTTTCTAAAACAAGAAAGGACCGCACATTTTCCCAGTAGATAATTCAAGCTTTTTTTCCTATAGTAATCCATTACCAGCAAGACATCGTCTCTTAACCACGAAAATTAAAATGTTAGTACATAATGCAAAATTGCTTCTCAGGTCACGTTCACTAAATCAAACAAATACATTTACATTTCTCAAATGGAAAGCCTCTTACAGCTACTTTTAGCAGCCTATATATACTTCTGCCATTTGAGACACAAATTCCTTTTCTCCTTGCTTAAATCTACATTTTCACTTCAAGTACTGCTGTTTTGCATTCAGTTCCAGCATGCCCAGCTATTGTTTCCCCCTATCGCATTGTTATCAGATGTTCTGCAGGTTGACAGTTATTACTGTGTGCCAAGAGAAAATGAAGGCAGCACAGCTATATGTGTTTATTCTGTGGTCAGTATGCACGATATCATCCTAATCAGTGTATCATTCAATAGTCTTCTCACCTGGTTTCCAGGCTTAATTTCAGATACATTGTGAATGCAAGAAATCAGTGGGTGTGACATTCTGTTTTTTATCTATTCTAGTTCAGAAATAAGTTTAAAACTTATATATTGCTGAGGCTACTTGTGATTCATTCAACTAATTTTCTGCTCCAGGCAAATGACCTGTGTCCTGTTCCTATAAAAGAATGTAAAAAGTAGAAAGAAGCTACACTAGCTTTTTTTTTTTAAAGTGACACTAGAAAGATAAAATTTGCATATGAAACCTGGGGAAAATTTACTGCTGGAATGTAATAGTGCTTTAGTATTCAAAATATGAAAGAAAACATTTTCTCTTTGTATTTCATCATCTCAGACAAAATCTCTAGATTTTCTTGTCCTTCCTTTCTTCCTTTTATTTTCCTGATTAGGTTCACTATTTTTTTCTCTCACTAGTAAGACATTGTGGTTCTGATGTGCCAATATGTCTGCAGTCCCTCTGTGGGAAGCATTAGCAAGTTTGTTCATCTTTATACATACACAATATTTTCTTAACCACATAATTACATATTTTACATCAGAAATTGTACATGTTATCTTTTGAATTTTATATGTCATTGTAGATTTTGTATTTATAATTTAATTTATAGATATATATTGTGGTTTTGGAACCAGAATATTTTCAGTTTCTCAGCTTTTCTTCACTGTCCATGTGGTTAGAAGCTCAATATGAATTTTTTAAATGAAATTATATGTTATATACTGGCTGGAAGTTAAAGAGGCATTATAAAAAATTTAGTTTAAAACCCCAAATAGAGCTATGTGTTGTCAGTAATAAAAGTTAGGAGACAATTTTTCCGTCAAAATATAAGATTTCTCAAAACAAAAACCAAACATAAGAGGGAAATAAAAGACTCAAGTTTTCACTAAAACAAGACTTTTTTGGGGAAAAATTATCGGTTTTGAGAAATGTGTAAAAAGAATACAAATCTGCTCACTGAAATTCTGATACATCTCCCACACACATTAACAGAAAGTTGAATTAGTTTGGAATATTGAGTCCCCTTATGATTTGTTAAATTCAGAAGACTACTTAGATTTTGAAAAAAACTTATTGAGCACACATCTAGAAATCAGTTGAAGAAATACTTAGCAGCATAAGTGTCCTTTCATATTAGGGATCATACCACATATTTAATATACTTAGGGCCACAATAAAAATTGCTAGAAGATTACTTGTTAGTGTCACACTTACACTTAAGTTATAACTAAATCTACATCCTAGTGGAATGATAAAAGCTGCACAAATTAAATATAAATATTTCTGTTTCTGAAATGGAGCATTTATAATTTCAAATGTTGCCCTAGAAACTTAAGATAGTGTACATTTCWCCCCAATTCTTTTGTCTAAACATTTAACAATCTTATTTCTCTAAGTAAGTTTGGCTCCTGTTTAAAATCTGTAGAGTGATGTGGAATTAAATGTACATAAGTATTTAAGTAACAAAATTTTGGCTTCAACTTAAGGAAGTAAAGAAAAAAATAGTCTTCTGTAGTTAAAATGATTATTAAACAATACTGTACTATCAATTTCGTTCTGACATCTCTTGATAGCRAAACACATTAATTAGAAATGTGTACTTCAGAAAAAAAATAGCAAATAACAACCATGCAAAAAACTCAGAATTCAATGCYAAAAAGTAACAGATCTTTTTATCAATAGGCTTTCTTCTGTAGAAAATGGAACACCTTAATGAAGAAAAATGCCTAGCTCCTCAAAGCAAGAAAGAGCAGGAAAGTAAGGGTTTTTTACATTATTATTAATGTTAGAGCTCATTTGATCTGGCCTCCAGTCCAAAGGTCCAAATGAGCTACTGACCCATTGGAATGCCCTTCTTCTGATAAGAAGATATATATATCTTCTAATATATTCAATTTTCTTTTAGTTCTACCTAGATGATAGAAGATTGTAATATAATATGAGAAGAATTTCGGGACCTAGTTTTCTCTTTTCTTTTTATTATACGTTAAATCATTGTGAAAAACCTTACCCCCCAAAGCACTTCCAAGCAAAGGCCAATCACAACTTTAAAGTGGATGTTAATAGGCAAGTGTTGGCTGGAAGACAGACAAAAGGACCTCCTCTTCCACCTTAAGGCTGCCAGGGCCCGGAGTGCTCCGCCAGGCCCCCCACACGCTCTCTGCCCGGCCCTGGGGCTTTGCTTCAGCTTCAGCAGATGCTACACGAGTCTGGCTCAGGAGAGAGCAGGGCCACAGCTCATTCCTGGGGGTCTGGGGTGGGCGAGACTACTCAGGCTGGGGCAATGCGAGGATGGCGGAAATCATTAGCTGCCTGAGCATGAATCGTGTCCTTTGTCCTCAGCTGCAGAGCATGGGCTCAGGCCTGTTTTATTTATTAGTGTAATCTTAGCCTCAGACACCTCAGGGACTATTTCTTTTGGGCAATGTGCAGAGTAAATAGTGCTGAGTATGTGAAAGCCAGATGATTGTCAATAGGGCTAGACTTCAAGACAACAGTGAAAACCCTCAGAAACCTTGAGTCTGAGCGCTCTCTTATGGGCCAGAGTATTAGTTTAAAGAAAGGAAGGAAACACCTCTTGCTGTTGTTTAGAATTCATCATGCATGTATAGTTTTCCTGACATGTTTTTGGCATAGAAATTAATATGCTACTATGTAGTCCTACATGTAGACTCCAGATTGCMGTGCTAGGTTGTACCGAACGCAGGAATCAAAAAGCATCGCAGACCTTTGCTTTGCCATGGTATTTGTCTACCAGAAACATAAGTGAAGAGCCCTTGGCTCGCTATGGGAAGGAGAGGCCAAAAGAATAAAAGCATTTTTTTAAAAAGGTATTTCTGTCATTCCACAGTTACTCAAAAAAAATGTGCTCCTGAAGTTTGAACAACAGCAATGAAGTTCTGCTGCGCCATCTCCTGTAAAACAGTTCAGCAATGTCTGCAGCTTGCATGTTTTAGAGCAATGGCTCCTGTGCAAATTGCGGCATTGTAGGAGCTCCCCTATTAGACACTTAACTGCTTGTAACCATTCTCTGACAGAAACAATTCCTTCTCTAATGATTGTAACATGGAACAGCTTGTATTTGACAATACAGTACTTCAGAGATGCAAAGGCTGGCATGAACCTTAGTGTACTAATAATACTTATCAGCATGATTTATTGTACTATAATGGTGCATTTGCTGAGAGTTAATCCCAAAGTGGGTGATGTTTGATACAGTTCTAATCCTATAGCAATCCCTGTAGTATGACGGTGTTTGCTTGCTTTTTATCTTAGGAAACGCTTTGTCAACATGTTTCAAGATATGACTGCTATATCTGGGGGGAGGAGGAGAGGAAGGAGAATGTCTGTGTGATAATTTTTTTGATTAGTTCAATTCTTTAACATGAGCGACACTCTTACTTAGACTAGGCTCACATTTCAGCCACAGAAATAAGACACTGGAATTGGTTTAAATTACATTTTTATATATGTTTCGCTTATGCTTTTTTTTTATGCAATTATGCTAAAATCAGGGCCTGCAAGATGTCAAATCAAACATTTTAGAAATTCTGACTTTATTTTATATCATTCATCTGGAAGACACTAGTTATAAATAGTGAAAGATGAACAAGGTGAACTAAAATAGAGGGATGTGCCCCAAGCCCTACAAGAGCAGATTTAAATTCAAGAAGTTTAATCTTTTCACAGTGCAGTATATTCTTGGAATGGATAAAATATGTTATATTGGGATAATAAATTGAACTTTTAAGACTTCTCAAAGTTTTTTTTTTTTTTTAATAGTGGAATTTTTGCTTTAAGAGTATAGTTTCATGGCCCCAAGACCAAGATGAATCCTGCCAAACATTAAGTGTTTTGCTATAATGTTTAACTTAAGAGTCAAATGATTAGATTCCTACTAGCAATACAGAAAAAGAGAGACAACTCTAGAGTTTGAATCAACCTTTGGAGTCACTCTGCATATGACAGCAAGAATCCATGGTACTTTCATTGCTTGCTGCTGAAGGTGTGTCAGATGCCTAAATTTAAGTGAGGTACACTGGATTGCTAGCCATAGCTGACAATCTTTCCTGGTAGACTATTAGGCTACTTAGCCTTCCAGAATCTCTGCATTTATACTGGTCTAAAAACTCCTTTTAAGCACTCATTTTCATAGTACTTTTCTTAATTTCTTTGTTCAATAAGGAATTCCAAAACCAAGATTTGCTGCATGGTGATCTAAGCTTCACATGAAATGATATAAGATTATCCTCATTTCCTTTCTTAACTTCAAGTATGAGATAAAGAATACTTCACACATACACCTTGTCTTTCATTCAGGATTCATTAAACACCTTGCAAATGTCATTCTGTTGACTTATGCAGTTATTTAGCTATTGATCCTGTCTTACATTCTTGCTAAGGTAATAATCCATATGGGTATGCTAAGCTGAGGACTTTCACAGTCCCTTGTTATTCAGGTTTAGGTCTAGTGAAACTTTTTTATAACTTTTAACAGAACCTGCTGCTTCTGAGTCTCTAAATCCATAAACTGTTGATTAATTGCTCTCTTTCTTTCCTAGGAAAGTGAATTACTTCTGAGACTTACACAGTTCAGTACCTTCTTAAAAGTATCAGACGGTAACTAGCCAAACCACTATTAATAAGGAGCTATGTAAATGATATTTTAGGAAGACTGTTCGTCTTTCAGAGGTAAGCAATGTGAATTAGATAGTACAATAGTGAAATCTACATCTGAAGGAAGCCAACAATAGATGAAAATGTAGCTAAGTGTGTATGACTGAACCAAATTCTGTCTCTCTTTTAGTCTTACAGCAAATCCAAAAATAAAGCTAAATAAGATAGTACAGATTACGCAGGCGAGGTGATTAAAGTGAGCATCTTTTCCTTCACCATCCCACCACAATCAGTGGCACCAGGGAACGAATCCCGGGGTGCTGATCCTTACTGCCTTCCTGTAAATCACATTGGGGGAACTCATCTCACTGCACTTCAGACAAGCTGCCTAACTCTTCAAAGTCGGAGCCAGTCATTCAAGCACCTTTGATAATCAGGGGAGAAAAATCAGCATRTTCAAAGGCAATTACTCCCATTCAAAGGTAGGTGTGTAATGCTGTAGCTTCACAATCAGTTTAAACCAGATTAAGCTGGCGGTGCTACAGAAGGAAGTGGTACCCTTGTTCTGCTATGCTATTTCTCCCTTGTGTCAGTACAAACATTTACCTTCCAGCTAAAACCACACAGCTGGGGGTTTTGCCACATTAGTTCTAAACAAGATCAGTTCCTGAACTGGTCCACTCTGCAGCTGTACAAAGCTTCCCCAAGAGAGGGGAGATGGCAGAGACGTGAAAGGGGAATGACAGAAGCGTTTCCTTTGGCATCAGTGCCAGATGCTGCTGCTGCAAATTGGTTGTGAAGCTACAGCATAAGATGCAATAGGTTGCCTACCTCTATTGATTGCAGACGGGGGCTCACTGGCTAGCCTGGCCTATATGGGAGATGAACCCATGCTAAAGATGTCTGTCTAGTGTAGTTCAAAATAATTGATTCAAAATGTTACACTTTTTCATATTAAAATAGACTTAATCACAAGGAAAAWATATATATATATTTATATGGGGGGGGGTTTGCTTAGAAACATGCTACATACATGGACCTAAAGAGGGTAGATTTTTAATACCCTTCAACCAAACAAAAATAATCCATTTCAGAACACTAAATAGATACATATTGTACTTATTTTTTAATTTTAACTATGCACTAGGGAACTAAATACACAGACTAAGTCATATAGAAATATAGGAGAACCAGACCCACAATATGTCTTGTCTACAGTTTCTTACAGAGGTTGGAGTCCTTTGGGATTCATATGGATTGATACAAGAAATTAAAAAGGAAAAAAGTAATAAACTGTAATAGAAACCATGTTTCTGTGCTGTTGCCAGAAGGGATTATAATATTCTGAGTACTATATACCTCTCTGAATAAAAAGCGGGCACAAGGAAGGGGGAATGAGAAGCCGCGGGGGGAAAAACAAACTTACATTTGTTTTTATATTTTACAATATTAATGGTTCAAAGAGGTTCATTTGATATGAAAAATAGATCTTTCATCTTTTAGCCCACCAAACAGGGAAAACCTCAGACAACTGGCACAGCATTTTTAGCAAAGAAGATAAAGGGGGAGAGAGGATTCTCCTAACAAACTGAAAGCCTCCAAATTAATTTGGAAACAAGTCATTTAGCTGCATTTTCTGGAGAAACAGAACATAGTTTGGAAAATTGGTTTGCTTCTCTGTCCTCTAAACACTTTGCAGTAAATTTACTCTGCCCATGACAAATGCTCCTGATCATTACAGTGGGGCTGATCCAGGTCCAGAGACAGATTTCCTCCTAYACTTAAGGAACCAACTATCAAGTTATGCTGGAGTCTCAGGCCTCAGAAGTCATTTGTGTTGCTGTGCTTTATTATTATTTGTAGTGACTAATTTAACTGCAATTTAAGGGCTATGTCAGCTATGAGGAAGACTGGTCCCAAGGATAGAATTATGGTTTCCATGGAGACTTACCGTCAACATGCTAGAACACTAGAGAAATTCAAAATCTGCCACACATTACGTAAAGCACAAAACTTTCTGAGGCTGACCTTCCCTCATATCCTAAATACATATCAGCCTTGTCCAGAAGTGCTTGATAAAGCTAGGCAGCATGTTTGGCTAGCAGAAAGCTACTGAAAGGCATAAAAATATAAAGAAGTTTATTGTGTTTTAGATTAAAACTTGATTTTTAAATTTTCCTCAGTCATGAACTTTGGCCAGTAATTAGGTGTGAAGTTGGTTGAACTGGTTTGGATAAGATCTGAACTAATTTGTCTTCTGCAGTCCCTTTGCTCTGTGTGATAATACATCCTTTTCTGGTTGTGGGTATAAACACTACTCACAACTTTTGAAACATACCACTCCCAACCAGTATCACCAGCTAGATGCAGTCAAGTAAATAAGAAATTCTGCAGAAAAATATTTTCTTCAAAAAATGTTTTGAAATTGTGATTGCCTGGAATAATGGCTCTAGCTGGAGCTCAGCTTTTGGTTCTGTAGCTAGGACTGGAGGAAGCCAAAATCCCAGATTTGGTCCAAATGTTTCTAACTTTACGTCTCAATGGGGAATACAATCACTGTTTATCCAAATTCTAGTCATTCCAGTGATTATAATCTGCTCAATTTCAGCTATTTTGAAATCTGACTCAGTGTAGAATTTAGGTTTTCCTCTTGAAACAGAAACAACCACCTTCCCCTTTTGTAAGATTTCTAAAAGCATTTAAACAAAGACTCCTGTTAGCTATAATGGGAAAATTGGTCTTGGGTGCTCCTTCAGATCATGTCATACCTTTCTTCATATTAAGGTCCACTTGTTTTTGTATCAAATTAAAAGTGTGTAAGTACACAGCTTGGAAGTATCCACCTACTTATGGTCTTCTGCAATGTGTTGTATGTGCATTCAGTTCTCTTTTGTCTAAATCAAAAATATTTTTACTCCAAGCCTTGATGCTCCTATTTTAAAATACATAGAACAATTTGGGAACTTATGCCAGTTAAAAACTGAATATGGCTCTCATGATTATCTTTAAAAACTGTTCACTATTAGTTTCACAAACTTAAATTCTTAACTATTTTATGCCATGCCTCATCCACCAGCAGTATAATGGAAAAGTCCATTTCTGCTACTTTCCATATCCCACCTTAATTATAATTAAACAAGATAGATACTATACAGTATACTCTACACGTAATTGTCAGAAAATAAAGAACACCAAATAACACAGAAAAGTCATATTTGATGAGCTATGATTATTGTGATTATACAAATGATAAAATATGGAGAAATGCAGAGAGGTTCCTTCTCTTTCACTTTTAAAAAAAGTAGCTGGAATCAAGGCTGAAAAAAGAGACAGTATGCACATAGCCTCTGAAGTGTGATACTTTGGTTAAATATTTTATCCACAAGAGGAAGAAAACAACTATTAGAATGGTAAGAGAAGTTGTTATTCAGTGAGAAATGATACCAACTATTGAAAGTAATTTTCTAAATCTAAAACTTACTGAGCAACAGAAGTTTCAGGAAAAAGGAAAACTAAAAAAGCTTTTGTGTGGTCTCTGGCATAAAAACAAAACAAAATCTGTAACAAATTATAGCTGATATAAACAGTAGAATCAGAGGTTTGTCTGACATCATTTGTAGAATTTTAATTAATACAGAGACTGGTGAAGCTGTCAGACTACAGAGACAGAAGCAGGAAATTAAGAATGCAAAAATACATTGTGTACAACTCCATTTTATGTAATCTATTTTGAATGCTATTTCTTTCCTTTATATGTTAAAACAAAACTATAAAATTAAGCTTTGCTTGCCTCCATTGATAGTTTTTCTTCTCACAGAGCTGTTTTGTCTTCTTGAAAATTTATTTAGAGGGAAACCCTTTTAACACCCTGCTGGCACCAACAAATTTCATGTTAGTATTTTTAAAATGTGGAATTATCTAATCTTTATAGATATGAAGCTTTATCGTTAGTGTAAAGTGATAATAAGCCATTGTATAAAGCCATTTGTTTTCATCCTAAAGAAAACTTTAAACTCATAGGGATTTTACATATCTTGAAGAAGATAGCTTTCAGGACATTGAAAAACAGATTGGGAATAATTCAAAAAGCCAAATCCTGCTCTCATCTATGTTAATGTGAATTGAGCTTACACTGGAACAACTGGGAGAGATAAAAAGAGAAAAAGAAAAGGAAAGAGATCAAACGYTAGCATAAAATGAAGTCACTAACCAGATCAAATATTAAAATTGGGGGTGAGTGTTCAGCCTGTGTAGTGTCTGAGCATTTCAGATAGAAACAGTACTTGCAATTACAATGTATTTGTATCAATACTATCTCCTTTTCAAAGATGAGGAACTAGGTAATATCATGCCTTCTCAAGGGATTGAGGGTTGAGCCTGGAAGTAAACTCAGGTCTTCAGAGGTCATCCTTAGTAAGCTGTCAGCTTGAGAGGAAAGATGATCTGTCTCTCCATCAATCAAACTAGACTGATTTCTGGCAACAGAGAATTTATCCTTACCCACACATCTTCAGGGAATGTATGCACTCATTCTTGACATGACATTATTTTCAATTAATCTGACTGGGAGTACACYAACAATAGAGTTTATTCTTGTCCTTTCATTACAATTAAGACTGTTGCTGCTTACTTTATAAAAAACAAATATACCTTATTTTCTCTTATTTGCTCTTTATCTAATTCTCCAGTGCCAAAGCAAAGGAGGAGGGACACAATAGACAATTTTGTACTATAGAATGACAAATTCACTTTCTTTTCCATCTTATGAATCTATGAAACATAGGGCAAAGGACTTAAGTTCTACTACGGTGTAAACAGTCTCTAAAGCAAAAAAAGATGGGGCATGCAAACTGAATCAAAACTGACCAAATTAACTAGCTTGAATTTTTGGCTGGTGTAAGAAAATTAAGGATTGTATGATAGAAAGCTGAAAAAAGAAGAAGAAATTGGAGGTTCCCCTCCAAAAAAATTCATTACCTATGTTGCAGGGATTGAGATTGGGAAGAAGGTCATGTCACATCTTTAAGATGTAAAAATAAAGAACAAAATAGTATAAATCAAAAGGGTGTGGGAATTTCCCAGACGAAAATCCAAAGGCAGAAACATAAAACCTACAATGGATGGATACAATCAGGGAAAAATAAACTAAAGATTTGAGCCAAGTGGAAATAGGCTCCTGAAATTGGAGCCATGTGTGACAAAAGGACGGAATAAATGTAACTTAAAGAAACAGTTTGCTTTGTAAGATAAGGGCTATATGGGAAACTAGCTCTTACTGCTTTGAAAAAATAGGCAGAGAGGAGTGAAATAGAAGTGCAAGAAGAGTGAATATAGATGTTAAAGTGCATAAGTACTGGTTTTGGTTGGTTTACATCAATGTGTGGTGGTAGACCCTAATGGACTAGAACGGCACTTGCTATCACACGGAACTGGTAAATCAGACCCAAAAGAGGGGTGGGATATTCCAAGCCGCACAGCCTGAGGGGTCCCGCAGACAGAGCCAAAAGCCAGCAAAAATGAATAATGGACAAGAAAACACATGTTCAGGTTTTTTCAGTATCCATTGCACCTCTCATGAGTGGCAAACACAGGAATAATATATGGGGGAGAGGGGCTTCTAGAGCTCAGGTGGCAGGTGGCTRTTTGAAAATATTAGTCATCTTTATCTAGCCCTACCCAATGAGCAGGACAGCTGAAGTATTATTTGAAACAGACAAATGACCACAGATACGAGCAAAAAAATGAGTGAATGTGGTACTCTGTGAAGGGGCACCAAAATAAGCAAATTTAATAAATACAAATAAGCAACTAAGCAAAACCCTGGAACTACAAATAAGCAAAAAACTGGAACTCATCACAGCCTTCCCACTGATTCTAGATGTCATCAGTATTTAGCTCAGAAAGATCCACTTTTCCATAAGAGACAAAGTTAAAGAAGAAAACGTTTAGACTGCTGAGCTAGATAAAAGTAATGGAAAGTGCCATAGTAGAGTAGGAATGGACAAGTACAAGATTAACCGGCTTGGGTAAACACAGATAGGACAACTCAAATTCAAAACAAATAACAATAAAAAGTATTTCACAGAACTTCTAAAGTTAGATCATGATGGTCAAGACAGTTTTTAAATACAGAAAAGTGATGCAATATGCACATAAATGGYATTCACAATCTACAAGACAGGGGGCAGAAGGAGATGCTTTAACAGGTAAAGGAGCATGCTGAGAGTTCAGAAAGACATCTTGAAATGAACCATGCCAGAAACAATGAAAATATGTCAGGTCTGGTTTGTTTTTCTTCTACAATATGATRGCAAAATGAAAAGCGTATGCTTTCAGAGAATGGAGAGAGCAATAAGGATCGTTAAGACGATAATGTCTTTTAAAAAATCCTTGCTTCCATTTCTAAGCATGTTTTGCTTCTATTTTATGAGTAGTATGTATATTATGTAAATGAATGCTTAAATCTAGATGTTCAGAAGACACGAGCAGCTTAGGAGACAAGACTCTTTTCACATCTATATAATTCCTTCATCTCTGCAGCAGGTACTTGCCATCTATTTTTTATAACACAAGTGAAGTTATCAGGGAGCTTTGACTCAGCTCATTAGCAGACTTACTGCAGCCAAGAAGTCAGTGGACCACAGAAGCAAACTATCTTTTCCAGATGTAGAAGAACAGGCATGTAAAAACAGACTAATGCACACAAAGCTAGCAAAGTTCATAGTGTCACTGCTGTATGATCATACCTGCACTGCTTATCAGTGTAATAATAAGATATCAATGAAATAATGAGAAGCAAATGTAGGCAATAGGGACTCCTGTGCCTTGTCAGATTCCCTATATGAACTTAAACCTTTGGGCTGCTCTAGGACAACAGTTAGGAAAATACATGTTTTAACTTATTTTCTGCATTTGAATCCAGCACAAATTTATTTTGTGTGTTCTGTGCAGGCCGTAGGAAGTTGGTACACACTTATTTACACTTTACACAAAATAGGCAATTGCCAGTTCACAGATGGAGAGACAAGACTTGATCCTAAAATCACTGTAATGCATATATCTTTATTTTTTGCCAAAAGAGCTTGTAGCACTACAAATAGGCTGTTCCTGGGCCTTACTTTCAAGCCAGAGCTGAAGGCATGCTTGCAGATAATGCTGGGAGTTGAGTGGCGTTAAAGAGGTGCATGGGAAAAGTGACAGTATTGTGTCAGACTTAGCTGGAGATCATCCCATTTACTATCTTCATCAGGCTGAAGTAAATTTCAATGCACTATTCTTGTCCATTTACAAGAAAAGACAAAGTGGATACTTGTTGCTATATAATTAGGCTTATACATATTTCTTGCTTGATTTGTCATGACCTATTGCAAATCCTCTCTCTTCTGTGTCTTGAACTACATTTTGTGGTTGAGAATTTTTGTGAGAATTAGTAGAGGTGCAATGAGAAGAAACTGCTCTGGAATACTTTTACGACCATAAATACATTTCATTATTATGTAAGGATAAATTCCTCACCTAAGTATTATATATTTAGAGCTAACATAATTCCACAAAGAATGACRTGAAACTGAGAAGCTTAACTTAAACTAGAGTGTGCTTTGTGCCAAAAGCTTCCAAGATTAACTTATACTACAGCTCACACATCTGTGTTTTAACATTAACTGGCAAAAATAAGGCATAGAAATACATCTTTAAAAAATAGATATAGAAGCAAAAATTATGGTGTTTCTAGCTCTAATAGAAACAGCATGTACTATAAAAAGGATAAACCACGGCCTGGGAAGCAGACAGGGCTGCTGAACACCATCACGCTAAGAAGCTGTTTTTGTTTTTTTCTTGACACATAGTTCTCTGATTAGTACATCACCTTACAAAATGTACAGTTCTTCTATAAAATTTTCCAGAATGCTGTTGTTCTGGGCATTTACTGTAGGCACAGAGAGCCATATTTCATCATCCTGCTTCTACAAAACCCATCAGGCCTTTATAATCCATGACTTAATATGTTAAGGTAATTCATGATTCATATTTTGATAGCTGTTAAAAAGGTTTATTCTCTGTTCCATTATAGGCAAAATGGTTAGGCATGGATTTATCACAGCTTCAAGGCACTTAAATGGACACATAGTTTGAATCTTGGTTATGTTACCGTCCTTAGTCAATGAAGAGAGAGAGGCCTCTCTAGTTGGTTTAAGGAGGACAGTAGGGAAATAAATATGCACCTTATTAAAATGTCTTAATCAAGTGACTAAGGAGGGATAGGATTAGCCCTCCCAGTATTAGTCCAGTTCTGGTCTTACTGAAAATTGTGAGAGCTGCTTTCTTGCACAAAATGTGCATAATTGACAGGTGCACAGAAACAAAACTGCAACAATAATTTTTTTCAAATGCAAGTTTTAACTCTATTTAACCTAGAGATCACCAGGGACTCTAAGAGCCTACCTACAGGTTGAAAGTGGCTAATACTAATTTTCTGTTTAAAAAAAGCAATAAAACCTTCTTGTTTTGGGCTACAGGACTGTAGTCTTGTAAAGGGTTTTACATACTGGTTCATTAGAGGAACCATTATGTGACAGTGTAGATTGGTAAAATGTACAGGTTAATTATCAGATGTATGAAAATAAAAATGAGATCTCACTTTATCAGTGCAATTTACAAGACTTGCTTGCATTTTCATATTCTAATTTGACAGCTTCTGGTCATATGGCTAATTTAAAAATATTTACATGAAGCATACTGATAATCATCAGAGGTCTTCTTTAACAAATCACCAATTACCCCACTCATATCACTTACTAAAGAACATCACAGGAGAACAAATGATCCATGCAGAGCTCTTCAAATCAAAAGATGCATTAAACTACTGGAATCTAACGTGTTCCACCCACTGTTTGAGTCAGACAAGTGAGTCTAACAAGTAAGAACTTTCCTGATTATTCTCACTAGTCAGAGAACAAATCTAAATAAGCAAAACTCAGATTATTTAGGGATGTAAAGAGGTTGATAGCTTTCAATTATCATTCCCAACCCAAGCTGGCAGAAACTGTCACTCCTGAAGTCCCTAATACTGTATTCCATGAAAAGGGGTAGAGTCAGATTGCATTGAGTCAGTAGGTTGTTTATTCTTTAGCTGCTGCATTTTTTAGATTGTTTTCCAGGATATGGAAAAAATGGCTATGCCAAATGATATAATCCTTACTAGTTTACAAAAACTTGGTATAAAAATGGTGAGGTGGCATTTAAGAGAAATAGTCACCACTAGCTACTGTCACAGTTAGATGGAAACAAAAAGACAGTAGAACAACAATACGAGCAAAAGGCAGCTCCAAACTGTTCATTTCTGCAACAGCATCTAGAGGAGACATCCTGCTTCCCAAGTGGCTTTTTTGATCACATTTCTTTATCCTGATATAGTTGTAGCTTGGCTGGTTTCCTCCAAGCTTGCATCTCATTCTACCAGGCTTTAAGAAAATACCAGCACCTGTCTGATTAAGATATATTGGATAACATTAATGGATTAACATTCCTACACACAAAGACCATAAGAACATAAGGGAAAGTAAAACAGGACAAACAAATATGGTATTTACCATTCATTCTCTCCCAGCCTCTGACTGTTTTCACCTCAGAAGATTTCCGGAGCCTTGTTTGTGTTGGTCCATTTAGTAACTCACACAAGATAATCTCTTCCTAGTGCTTGTCCAAGTACTTACCCAAGTAACACTCTCTTATCATTACCCTGCAACTATATTGCACTGTTTCACACACGTCTCAGCTGAGCTGATATGTGATAAAAATTAAATCTGTGGTGTTCTCCATCAGTCAAATATCAAAAACTATCAGAAACTGCTAATTTGTAGTACTGTACATAAAAGTGTGCAAGCATGTACTATTAATAAGATCATCATTCCTTCTCACAGGAAACAGTTATTCCCTATAAGCATGAATATGTGAAGAATCAACTCTGTTGGATAAAATGTGCAAAATATTGAATTTTAATAGAAAAGTGATATTTTTATCTCTTTTGCATTTTTTTTAACTCAGCCTTACAAGAACTAACTGTGAAAGCACCAGTCTCTTCACATTGTGCATAATATGAGAGAGGCTGCCTAATTTTATAATTATTCCTTATATTCTGATTCTTGGCTTGAAAAGATCTCACTCATTTTATCATAATCTGAGCAAAACTAGATAATCCAGTTTTAAATCTGCTTTAATTTTTAAATCTGCTTAATATTTAAATCTGTTTCTAAGTATGTAAAACTCTCAATAGAAATGATGTGTTTTGCACAAAGTGAATTAGACCTACCATGACTATACATCACTTATCTTTTCAGATTCAGTTCCTAATTTAACACATTATTCAGTCCCACTTCAAGATTTGAAGTATAAGTAATAAATATTCTGTGAATGTTTTTAATCATAGTATAGTTTTGTAGCAGAACTTCAATAACTGGAAAATTCCATACTAGTGTTTTATGAGGTCTGAAGATTTTTCATAGCTATTCATAGCTATTTACAGTTCTAATTATTTAAGCAACATAAGACATTTCATTAAGCATCTAAGAACAATTGTTCCAACTGTTGAACCTCAATGACATTTCAAATCAGTGATTTTGGATGCCTAAATGAACATTTTTTTCCTGAACTTTCTTCCTGACAATCAATATATTTAGCCTTGCATTCTCCTCTGAGACTGTTATATGCTACTTTTTCCCATTTTACAGATGAGAAAATGCAGCATTAAGATCAAATGACTTGTCCAAGATCAGACAGACATTTTGTGGCAAAGCTGTGATCTCTAAATCCCAGGGTAGCATTGTAGTCATTGGACCACTCTTCTTCTTCTTTTTTTTTTTTACATTTTTACACAACTGTCCTCTCTGTCAAATACCAGCTTTAAACTTGTTGACTTTTGAAATTACTTGTCACTTAGAAATGACAAAGATGCGTGAAATGCTTTACAATATTGGGAAAATTGGTTGTTATTCAATTTTCATCAAAGTGAAATGAAAGCCCTGAAATATGAAAATGACAGCAATTCCCTCTAGTGGCTTTCCCAATATTTCATAGCGTCAGTAAGACACAATTTTTCCACTTCAGCTTCTTTCTTCAACCTATTCTTTCCATACAGATTTTTTTTTCTCTTATTGACTTCCTCAGGTTTTAAAATTTCTTCCAAATAAGTCTTGTTTCTTACAATATTACTTTATTTAAAAAAATGGAGTGGAAATAGAAGAAAAATGTTATCAATCCTTTTTTAACTCAAGCACATTTGGAATAAATTCATTCCCATCCCACACACAGCTTTCAAAATGATGCTGCAGAGTGGAGCTTGAGCACCACTTCTTTCTATTCCTTGTCTGGATGTTTGAACATCCTTAAAGCATCCTAAATTTCAAGAAACAACTATTGCACATAATTAACAAGATCTATCTTCTTCAGATGCCTAAAGTTGTAGGAACAAACAAAAAGAAACAGAGAATGTAAATCCTTATGTATTGTTAATTTAGGTCTTCATCTTTTGCCTTAGGAAACAGGAAAAACATCAGCAAARTTGTAAAGATTTTCTACTAAAACATGAATATGATTAGATAGAGTTTTGCTTTAACTTCTGGATGCGACTCATTACCAGCAATTGAATGGGAAAAGAAGGCATTAAAAATGGATGATCCTGAAAGTTTGGCTGTTGCTGATAGGGGCGGGGGGTTGCAGTGCTATTTAACACTTCYACGAGAATTCAAAAGGAGTTGTTTCTCTAACAGTATGAAACTGATAAGTATTAGCAGACAGGTATGAGCAAAATAAAGAGGATAACACGAGATTCTTCCAGGACCTTCAGCCACCAGTATTACCAGTAAATCAACAGATCACTAACGCATCAGATGGTTTCCCTCTAAATACATAACAGCCTTTTCTTATGCAGATTAACCATCTACCAATGCTCTTCTGCTGTTATTTTTCAATATAGAGAGGACAGCTGGACTGACTTCACAATAGCATGATGCATCAATGGACTCTGTCCACTGTACCTGTCTATTATAATGCAAGCATTTCTTCTTTGTGCTATTTATTCTATATACAGTGTGCTGTTAGAGATAAAGAGCTTTATTATGGCCCTGAGCTTGGCTAGGTTTAGGGATCAACCTGGATAGGGTTGACAGAAATATCAGCAGCTTCAGAAGCATAAGATAAACAGTCAAATGTTTCTCTAGAAAGCCTCTAAGCAATCATGGCTACTGCGTATAGCCTTTATTAATACCTCCTCTACAGAGACCACACATATTTGGCACCTTTCAGAGCACGTAGGAGGGAAGGGAATTGAGTCTATTTAGAATACAAGCAGCTTTCTAGTTTGACTTTTTAAACTTACAAAGAGGAAGAAAAAAGGAATTGGTGATGAAGACAGGAAATGATTCCATAAGAAATTACCTGGTACAGACCATGTATATTCAAATTTAGCTGATTGGTGGGAGAAGAATCTGGCTGCCATTTAATGCTATTTCTTAATAGCAATATTCTCAGGAATATTAAAACATCTGCCATCGAGTTCATGCAACGTGCAACATATCCTGAGAAAAGTCAGATCAGGGATCAAGTGAACAATCAGTACTTGTATACCACAGAGAACAAATTGCAGCAATTAATTGTTCAACAAATATAAGTAATTTTTCTATAGCTCCCTCTATATTACAACACAGACTGATATGAAAAGCTTGTTCGAATCAGACCTCATTGGAAAAGGCATCTGACAAATGATTGAAATAAGCTATATTTATTATAAATCAAAGTGACATAATGTTTATGGAGGGCAGTGTTTTAAAGAAAACCAGGTAGTTTTCTGTCTTTTATTTTCTAGATAAAGCACCATCTAAGATATTATGGATAACGGCAGCTAGATTATTTCTAATGAGCTACTCCCTATAGTTACTTAAACACTCTTTTGCAAAACTAGCTCTCATTTTGATTAAGATGAAGCTATTATTCTAGATGCCCCCAAACATTTAAGGTTATATAAGAGAAAAACTTGGAACCATCATTAATTCTGACACCTAATTGCATTTCACATTATTTCTTACTTTCTAGCCTTGAATGATTTATAATTTCAGGCTCCTGTCTGAAGGGAGAATACATAATTCTTTTTGAGACTGTTGTTTCAAACAGCCTTTGGTGATAGTTTCAAATCTGAAAGGTGTTTGTTCATTTTCAGAGGATTTGCTCCTGCTGCCTAAAGAAAAATGGAGAAAGACAGGATGAGATGAAGATGCCTGCAGCTATTGCAGCCTCCTGTTGGCTTGTTTGACAAGATCTTACCAGTGTAGATGGGAAATATTCTACTGCAGAGATGGATATTAGTACAAGAACCAGAGCAGAAATACATCTCATACTGGGCCTGGTCTAACATCAAGGATATAGGTATAAAACAAGAATAGCCTTTAAAAAAAATGCCACTCTGGTTCTTACAAAACATACAGAAAACAGAAAGACTTCTCATACTGGGCCTGATCTAAGATAAAGAATGCAAATACAAAACAGGAATTGCCTTAACAAAGTTATACATATCAAGACAGTCTGGACCTTACCAGAATATTAAAAAAAAAAAAAAAAAGGATTTTTTTTAATTCTAAATGAAAACAAAACTTCAAGATTTTAATGAAGTAAGTCTGTAGAATTTTCAGGCTGCTGAAGGAACTGGCAAATTAAATTACAATTAGAATAAAGTTTTTTAGAAAACCTACCAAATCATAGTTGCTATCTTCTAACTGAAGAGTGATAAATGCTCTTCCTGTACAAATATGGGAACAAGTAATGTGATAGCTACTGGCCTATTTGTCAGACTATGATAGTATGTCTTGAAAACAAATGTGGAGGAAACAGATAATTGAAGACATGGAAGGATAAAACATATTGTGGATTTACTTATAGCAAATGAATGCTGATTTGATAGCTTATTTGATAATTTTATTTTTTTTTTAGGCAAAGGAAGTGTAATACATCTAATGCACTTTGACATAATGAATTTGGGAAGCACTAACAACAGAGGTGGATTACAATGTCATCTCTGACACAAGACTAGATCTGCAGATGCAGGATGAGATCTAAAAAAACCAATACAAGATCTTGTACTTGGTGACTGAGAAGAGTATTAGCTGTAAAAGGAAGTTTTACACACTAGAAATCACAGATGAGAAGAAAAACTACAGATTCAGTGATCATAGAATGACTGAAGCATCAAAGTGATTAAGCTACCAAAAAAAAAAAAAAAAGACAGAACAATCTATTAGGCACAGATTTTCCAGTTAAGATGGTACAATGGTATTAATACTTTCCTAATAGTCAAACTCAGACAATGAGAGGTGCTGTACCCATTTGTAATCACCCATGCACAAGTCAGGATTCAAATCAGAACAGCTGATTTAAAGGAAGTGGGCAACTTTTGTCATGAGAAACACTTAGCTTAATTCACTTACAAAATGAAGTCTAGGATGTGAGGGAGAAAAGACAAAGAAGTAAAGGCATAGAACTAAAATCTTGCCTTTGGAAATAATGCTTATGAACTGTTCAGAACAGCAAGGACTTGAACCAGCTGAAAAATAAAAGTCTAGAAAAGCCATCCAAAGTGAATCCAACAACCTAAGTGACTTTTAGACTGAGATAGATACCTTTATAAATGGGGTCACGTGACTTGCCACATATGATTGTCAAGGACTGCACCTGAGGGAAATAACAATAATAAAAATTGTGACTAGAATGAAAATACTGTTCCAGTCCAAACTCCAAGGTTTACATTTTATGTCCTGAAGTTATTTGTACAGCACAGAATGTTTGTTAAAAACATATATGTATTGGGATCTTGTCATGGGAAATGCTCGTATGGGAATCAAATCTCTCCAGTGGGATAGTCAGTTGCTGCCTGGGTGGTGATGGAAGTCCCTGTGGTGATGGGTCCTTGCAGCAGTGTCTGAAGCTGGATGGGGTGAGACTTTCTGATCTGCTGTTCAGCTCAGTTCTTATATCCAGCTGGCCATGGACCTATTTGACCCCTCCAATATATGCATGACCCATTCCTACTGATTTTCTAAAATTACATGCAAAACATTTCCAAACTATCTTAGCTGAGTGCAAATAACTATCATACATGACCATTTCTGCATCTGCAGGAAAAATTTCTACTGGAAAGTTTCTTATTTATGTATAATTTGATCAATTTTGCATCAGGAACTCCCTGGGAGTCTCTGGGACAGCCAGATTCTCCAYGCACCATCAACACGCCTAAGCATAGCAACTGGTCTATGCACAGCAGAAGCTGAATTGACGAATCTGTACAACTGCCTGAGATTCTCACCTGGAGAGCTGCTGTAACAATTTGTCAAATACTTAAGTGTTAGGGTGGCTAGGAGTTCAAGTTGGTCTACTGTCTCATCTATACAGATGGCTAGCTGGAAGTTCCTGAACCACCCAGTAATTTAAGTGCAGTGGGTGTGAGCACAGGCACACCCATTTACACGACAGTTTCAACTTCATGGCATGAAATATGCCTCTTTTTTTATCTCATTATTACATTTTATCAAGTTCTTTTGGGTCAAGGTTTGTACTTCACCAGAAATGATGGAGAAAAAAGAAAAAAAACAGAGAAGTAAAATAAAATTTTTGAAAGGACTCTCCTTAATGTTTTTATTCAAARTGAATAAATGAAATATTTACAGACTGGTGAGTCATGAGCACCTTGGGAATTTAGTAAAACTCGGTATTAAGCAATCTGTTGCACTGCTATTCTGATTCCAGGAAGTCCACTTTCTTAAAAACTGTATCTTAGACTCCATTTCTTTCTGCACTGGTGTGCTAAAAAAATATATATTTTCTATCAGCTCTTAGAGAGAAAGACAAAAGATCTTAAAAATTTCAGTAGGTTCACAGGGAAAGAGAGAACCTGAAGATCTCTTAACGGTAATGAAACTCTGGAAAAACAGGTCAGTACAGAAAGCAGTTTAGAAGGTGAATTGAAATACTTTTGAAGAAAGTCCTAACCCTCTTTCCTTTAAAGGTGTAATTATTATTATCTATGGTCTGAAATGTATCAATCACATTCTCATTAGTCTGTCAGTTGTTTGGTAAGAGAGCAAGTTCTTTTCAAAGTGCATGTTTCTTCATGAGAGTTCTTAAGTTAATTTTTTTTATCAGCTTCTCTCTTTTCTGTTTTCTTTTCACATACTTATTAATTGTTGAAGCCACCCTTATGACCTGCAGTCCATACCACTAACTTCTTTCCTAAAAGTGAACAGGCTTCTTTCTAACTGAATTATTTTAGAATGGAGCAATTTTGGCCTTTTAATGAAGATAAGCAGATCAGCTGAAAAATGATTATTTTCAAGAACTTCCTAAATTTGTTTTAGCCAGCTACTTTCTCTGTGGATGAGAGAAGATGAGTTTTGGCAGGCATATCAGATTTTTTTCCATAACTGATACAAAGACCCCTTCTCTAGTAAAKTTGCGAGATGTATAAATGTACAATTATTAAACAATCCAATAATTTTGTTCTACTAACATTCTTTCCATTCCATTTTCCATTTATTAAAAACTACTGTTGCTTTGACAGCTTCCCATGAACAATGCCAAGCAGCAAAGCATTCAAGCATCCTTGAATGCTGAGCATCCTTTAGGGAGCAATGCTAAGGGAGAGGGTCTCCAAGATGTACTGTTTCATTTTAATAGCAGAGTGGTGAATAAAGATCAGGTTTTCTCTCTGGAAGCAACACACAAAGATATTGGGATAGCTAGGCAATGCTGAGGGCTAAGCTAACTTGAATTACCTTGCCTTTATCAAAGGGCAAGAGTATACATAAAAACAGTAATTTCAAATCAAGTGAAATCCTCATTTATGTTTCCTTATGTTAATATTTGATTCTAATCTTAATATTTATAAATACAGTCAAGAACGGTCACTGCTCAAGGACACACTGATGTCTACCAGTTATTTTATTTTGATGGTTCTCTAACGGTCTTCAGAATTTGAAAATCACAGCAATTATCATTTTAACAATTAACAACCTAACATTTAAAGTTTTCTGATTTAAATAAAACTATATTAAATAACTATTTGAAACTTGTTGATTAATGGTAATGAAATCATAACTAAGATTAAGTAAGCGCAGTGAACACTTTTCCATCTGATAATGCAACAGAACGTGTTAGTAATTTTAATAACATGAAGAATAGTTTATATATCTATGCCTATATTTATATGTATCAATGTTCAGAAAAGTAAGAATCTCTGAACCCATTTGTACACGTAGCTCAGAGTGACCAAACATGGAATAATGCATTAAGTTCTGGAAGACTTTTCATCAGAAAAGTTGGATATTAATTAAGATACTAGAAAAATACACTGCTAAAGGTGATAAAGGGATAGCAAACTAATTTTGCCATTTAGTTATTGTTCATCATAGTGTCTCTGTAAGCAGTGAGCTCGGAAGATATTATTAAGTGGCAGAATAACTATGGCTGTTGAGAAGCCATGAGAAGTTTTGCTGAGAAGCTTACAAAGAAGAGACAGAAGCTCCTGCATTTTGCTTACAATTAGAGTACCCAGAGTAAAGATCTTGAGAGTATAAAGAAAGAACCAGTTCTGTCCTGACAGTGATGTGGGCTACATAGGAGCGATAGTAGGCAATTGCAATCTATTTCCTGTGCCTGCCTGAAATGAAGTGATAGGTTGGTACTTACCTTAGAAAAAAATCTAAACAGTGATGTTCCCACCACAGAAGGAAAGTTAATTTCCCCTTGTTGCCTGTTTACAAATAACCCATGCTCTTTCATATGCTCAATCATGCTCTTTTGCTGTCTTCATTTCAAGACTGAATATTATGTTTACCAGGGCTGTCCATCTGTAAATTTTCATTGTTTTGAAATATTTTCATTTACGGTTTTTGTGTATGTTAGGTTTAGGTTAGAACCACTAACTTAATCCATTCACTTTTGTTTCTCCCAAAAGTGACAAAGTTCCAAAACACACCCAGACTTCGCAAATATAAAACTGCCCTTGATTTTCCCAGTACCTAAGAAAAAAGCTTTCAGACAAAACAAAATCTTCTTGGTCCTAAACAATTTGCCAAATCCTTATGTAATTACAAAAAAGCATAAGAGAGAAGCAATAATGAGATAATATAAAGGCAGCATCTAGGTAATGGAGAGAAAAAAAAAGAAATTGAAGAAAGCAATTAAGACAAAAGCTAGTTGATTTTCTCTTTAAGAATAAATTTTGTTCATTTACAAAGACACACACATACACAAAAGATTTGCGGGAAAGAGAATAAAAGTCATTCTCAGATTAGGACTATTTCCAGCCAAGAAGGGAAAGAAATGTCAGAAATCAAAAAACAGTTTGCCCTCAAATGAAAACAAAGAAACAAAAGCTTCCACAGCTCTATGCAGCATGAATTATATTCAGTTGCTCCAGAAGAAAGTTTCAGTTTCTTTCTCCTGGAAAGAAAAATATGTAAAGAATGGTGTGTTTTGGTTCAGCACAATGCAGTTGGGGGTGTGGTTAAGAGGCTTTATTGGCCCATAGTCAAAAAAAAAAGCTCTCGGCTTTCCCCAAGATTTCCAATTGCTCAGCAGTCAAAAAAAAAGCTCTGTACTTGCTCTTTGTACCTATATCACTGGGCAATTCCAGCCTCTGGTTCAGTGTTTTTAATGTAATGTCAGTGGCTAAGAGCAAAGTAAGCATAGCTGTGTTTGCAACAAGTAGACCATAGCTTCTCTGCACAAAAGTGAGAGCCAGGTTGATTCCAATATTAGCTCATTGACTTTAAATCATTTCATAAGCCACTACATTTTGAAATTATGCATTGAAACTGTGATAGATTGCATCAGTTTATATCCAGGGAAGCGACAAAGAGAAAGCTTATATATGCCTCTCAATAATGCAGACTTTCTCAAGATTATGCCACAATGGTAATAGGAAGACTATCCCTTATGGGGTTTTTGATACTTAAAGACCATTAGAGCTTGACAGCATGCTATGCACTGGTAAACATTATTGTTTGAATGATGAGTCCACTTTTCTGAGAAAGTGACTGCAGTACTATGAAATCAGGTAATAAAGAGTTCAGGCACTACACGTTTGCACTTAACTGCAGTTTATAATATTCCAGAAATGACTCAATAGGGATGAAAAGTTATGGTATAATTCAAGTACTTCCCATTTGAGCACACACCCACTGCTACAAACAGCCACTTCCCTTTTCACAGAAATAGAAAAAAAAAAAAAGAAACAAACAAACAAAAGATTGGGAGGGACCACTGAGGATCGGCTAGTCCAAAATCCTGATGAAAGCAGGGCTTAGTTCAAAGTCAGTCCAGGTTGCTCATGATCTTCTCTGGCTGAGTTTTGAAGACCTCCAGGAATGAAGATTTGTAACCTCTCTGGGCTACCCTTTCCAGTGCTTAAACTATCTCACTGTGAACACTTTTATCCTTATGTTCAACTGAAGTTAAACATAAGGTTATCTGACTAAAGGCTAATCAAATTAAACATAAAGACCCAGTGAGGATCAGAGAAACAATGACAGATGGAGGAGTCTAAGGAACATAATCAGTGAAAATGGAGCACATTAAATCTGCTGCTCTTAAAACCATCACAGAAAAATGTTTAGACCCTCATTGTCCCTCACGTTAAACCCACCAAGATGAGTCAAGGAACAAAACTTATTCCCCAGAATGCCATGTAAACTAAGGAGATAATTGTCTAAAAGGGTATAGGACTTATTATGGGTTACAAAAGAAAAAGAATTTGGAGAAGGAACAGAGAATTGTTTGTGATTGTGTAAAATCAGTTGTGGGAAGTATTAATAAGATTGTGGGAATGTGCAAAACTATGTTTAGGGGAAGGACTAAAGGCATGAAAAGGGAGGGATCAAAGTGGATAGGGGAAGAATAGGTGCTGGAGAGAGAGAAAATAGGGAATAAAAGAGCCTGGGTGTGTATAAGCACTGATCAGTACATTTGCCTGATGGAGCCCTCCCTGCACTTAATCACTGCTGTATATTCTGTATTCTTATTAAATCCTATTTCTAACCATCTCTTATGTGGGTGTGCTCTCTATTTGAAGTTTTGCAAGCAAACTTCAAGCTGGACTAGCCATGGGTAGGAGGAGATCAGCGCCTGCAAAACCCAAGGTCTGAGCTGGTGACTAGGATCCAGGCATGGATATTGCATGGACTTAAAATCAGTGCTAATATCTGAGGGATCAGTGAATGCAAGTTACGAATTAAAGGACAGAGGGTCGGTATGTTCCACTAGCAAAACTCAGCCCTGATCAGCCAGAGAGAAGGAGCAGGATCTGTGCTGTTTTTGAGTGCCGTTTTTTATTTTTGTTTTTTTAATGAGGGTGTCAGCAAAGGCATTGATCTCTCTCTGTGTTGATCAGTGTGGCTGGCTGTTTCTGTACTGTGCATTGCACATGTGTGCGTGTTGGGAATACATGCTCAGTGCTGCTGCTGGCAGGACCAGAGGACACAGAAATGCAGCAGCCTCATATCTACGGACTGGAATGAGTCAATCAGAGCACACCTTCCACTGGTGAGGCTGTCATTGCCTCAGGGAAGAGCGTGAGCTATAAAGTCAAATTGCTGCCAAATWCCCATTGCTTAACTAGGTTATCCTCCCCTTGATGCAACCCATTCAACCATTAAGTACTTTTTTTTATAAAGTATATTAAGATGCACCACTTGTAGGAAACCACTACAGTATGAATGCACCAGTGAACTAAAAGAGATATTCCCTACTCTGCTGCTTCATTTCCAGGCATATACACAGGGTGTAAATATTTCTTCTTCCACACATGGAAGCTTCTGGAGATTGTTTTTCTACTGTGCCTCTGTACAGTGTCTAGCCCTCTGGACCGTCTGCCTTAGTTTTAAACTTCAAGGTGTGACTGCTTGAAGTAATGAAACTGTAATGAAACACCAGCCACCTTACTTAAAGACACATCAGCTAAAGGTTAAAGTATGTTTCCCATTAGGGTGAATCTCTAAATGAAGATCTGCACCATGTCATTATTGGTGAAGGAAAAGGCAGAAGCTGCATTTAATTAAAAATTCATAATAGCTTTGATTATAAGCATTCACTGTTTCACTTGGTTGTATGTTTTGTCCTCAGGGCTCTTTACCAAATCTGAATTTATTTGGAAAGACTGGATGCAAATGGTTCAGCCATTTTTGGACATGATGAGGATAAAACTGTACTTTTTTTTGTAGTAAAAATATTACTCTGTTATAAAAATATTTTCTTGAACAGCTTTATAGCTGGAAAGGCTGTTAATAGAAAGTTGAGATTTCATCTGGCATTCAAACAGTTTATGCTCAGGAGATATGGCTGTCTATGTTCCAGAGAGTTTAAGTTTTGATTATGCTGAATTAGCACTGAGGAACYGAGTTCTGTATGTAAACATCCATTCCTCACAAACTATTTCTTCTACATTTATAAAGTCGTCCATGAAGAGAGATTCTGTCTTATATCCAGGTATAACTTAGCTTGAAAAAGGGAAATTATACAGAGAGGCGAATAAACTCCAGTTGCTTGGTATATGGAGACCTTGAGAAACAGGACAGTTTGGCTCCATGATATTCCATCATTACAGACCCAAAAAGCTAACATCCTGGAGAATAAGCTTCTATGACTAACTTACTTTGTAAAAAGATTATGAAATTTAATATGTAGTTAAATGAAGTACTCAACAGTCAGAAATTGTTGTTGCTACCAGCGTGCATTTGATTTGTAAAGAAGTCTTGTATACTCCTCTTCATTCCAAAGAGAGGACCCAGCACAAGGTCCTTCACATCTTTTTGTTTAGGCTATTCCAGCCCTAGGTAAACTAACTTTAACCTTGGAAACATCCCCTGCCTCCCCAAGAAAACAGACACAGAGACACTTAGAGAAAAGCCTTCCTCCCTTTTCATTTGTGGAGTGCTTTCTATCATCTAAAATTGCTTGTAACTGGCTCACCAGACATGGCTCTCCAGAAAACAAAGCTATATGATATTCAGAATGACCTTTAATGTCCTTCTATGTACCATTTATTTAATTCATCTGAAAATGGCAGAAAAAATATATGGCAGAGAAAATATATATAAATTTGGTGCCTCATGTTATCAGTGTACGTATTTCATACAGTTTTACATCTCTTTACCACCTTCTGAGTCCCCCCTTCTTGCTCTTTGCTTGATAACATTGCAGTTTGTTAGATGGAAGTCTAATTTGGACAGAATGTGCGATAAGAGTAAAATAAATTTACGTTAACAAAGCTCAGTAAATCTGAGGACACAAGTCAAGGTCCAGATCTCAGATTGAGTGTTTACTATACATACCCTTGCACAGTGTGAATATAACCCTCAGCAACACTTAAAAGAAATCATTTCTCATTCAAAATTCATTATATTGTAACTACAGATTTAGTAACATACTGGCAGTTTCTATTGATCAACTTAGGGATGTTGTGGAAACTTGAAACATATTGAAAGTGCCTTTAAAAGGAGATACTGATTTTAGCTTGGGAAAATGGTACATCAGCCTGCTAAAAAGATGTGAACAGTATAATTCTTTTAGAGTAGTAAGAGCTGATGAGCCCTAGCTAAGTTACCATATTATACGTGCTTTTCTACGAAAACAGCTTATATTTTAAAGGCAACCATTTAATTCCCTTATAACCATTAGGATGCTTAAGACTATCATTTGCACTGATGGAAATTAAAAAGAAAGAAGAGAGATATGTGCTTTTGACTGGGCAACTAGAACTTGATAAGAACCCAGTAAATTCAGGAGTAAGACAACTACTAATTACAGTACACTATTGAGCACACACTACTTATCACTCATGTCTATAACCTGCATGATACCTCCTAGTTGCTGAGTCTTTAAAATATAGGTATTTAAACATTTTGTAAAGAAAATAGGTTACAGCTTTCAGCTCTTCCAGGCATATAAATGTTGTTGAAACATCTGCTACCTTGCAAGGTAATCTGATATAACTGAACCTGTGTGCTTGGGAGTTCTCAAAGGAGATCTCAGGAACGTTCTCTACTCTCCTTATTTTATTTTTCATCAACTTTGCTGTTATTCCCTACAATGTTAAAGTTGTGGAGAAAACTTCTAGAATGWTTTCATCATAGGAATTCTCTTTTCTGCAACTTACTTTTTTAATTATTTTTTTCTGTCTCATTTTATGTTTTGACTCAGTAATAAATTTTCTTGAAATTACTGAAGAACAAGAAATTTCAGAGTCATTGTACAGAATAAGGACTAGTGCCATCATGACTTGATACATTACCTTCATGTAATTTATTGCAAGGTCCATCTCTGCTTTTGTTATGCAACTGAAGTTTCCATAAATTATCAGAAATGCCCTCATTTCAGTTACTGAGAATATTGTCCATGAAACTCGGAGGGCAAAGACTTATACAGATGTGGCACACATTTGAAATCCACTGTCTTTGGCAATGTAATATGTGTCATTAGTAAAATCACTAATGAAACAAATGATTATAATATCTACTATATATAGTGGTCCTGTAAATTAAACACTTTTTACTGCTTAATTGGAAACAAAAACGAGACAGGTCCACCAAATCCATTTTTTTTATAGCATTCATGAGGCATATTTTTAGTCTCTTCTACATATACATACATATATACACATAATACACACACACAAACACACAAACACACACACACACACTAAGAAACAAACAAAARCTTCAAAACAAGGTCAGTCTCTTACCTTATATTATCCAAATTACCTTATATCATCAGAGAATTTGCAGTTATTTACATTTACAGTGTTTAAAAAACTCAACAGGAATTTTCTTTTTTAAATAAGCACGTCCTTGACTGTTTAAGATGATGACTCAAATTTTTGGCCTGGCTGGCATTATTTAACTAGCTTCCTCCCTCTCCCTTTCCCCTACTGTATTTTTTTTTTAATGTGATTTGCTAATTTCATGCCTCTAGAATGTCAGCAAAAGTAATAAAATAGCAATTTAAGAACACATTAAAAGCTGATCTAAATGGCACCATTCTTCTGAAGCTATTAAAAACAGAACTCACAGCAAGTCCTCATATTGTTCTGAGGCTCTGAAACCTTCCTGCTTGAAAAGAATTGTTATTTTGTCTCAGGGGATATTCTATAAGATAAGGGGCCAATTCAAAGCTCACAGACTAATATCTTCCCAGCAAATGACAGTTCATCTTTTTACTTTCTTCTGGAGAATATCCTTCTTTTTACTACTCTTCCAGCCACCCTGAATTTGTATAGCACAGCTGCTGACATATTTTACAAATAAAAAGTAAGTATTATTATTACAGTAGGAGAAACGTTGCACAGTTGAGAGTCTTGGCATAACATCCAAAAGCGCAAGCGCTGATTTCAGCTTCTTGGATCTACCTAACTGGTTTCCCAGTCTTGGAAGACYGATATACTGTTTTTTAATACTTGTAAGGGGGAGTGAAATGATGGAGAGGAAAAAGTGGGAGAATGAGATCATAATTAAAAACATTACTAAAAACCAGGTGAGACAAAAAAAATGAAGAGAGAAATTAAGTTTGTTAATGTGTCTCACACCTTATTCCACTTCTGGGCCCTCAGCTGACAACACTGTGGATGCACCTACATTAGCATTCAGTGTGTTTGTGAAATGAATCTCCTGACTGGCCACACTTGCGTAGTGCATTTGCACTGTGGGGGTTGTCTCAGAGAGCACAAGTGAATTCCTTCCAGAAGAAACTCAACCGGAAGATGTGATCCAGGAGCATGCTGCTGATTTCCACCACTTGCAAGCATTTGTGAATATTCAGTCCATAGCAACAGACTACAACTTGTTCAAAGAAAAATATCCCTTCAAGCTTGTCTTAGGCTCTTAGCATCAACTGCTTTACTCTATAGATCCATTCCTTTTGCTCTATATTATCGACATTGCTGGTCGACAAGAATCTTAGTTCACCACAAGGCTCCTTTCTAGATTGAACTAACTTGTTCTCCGACCCTTCTCCTACTTCCTCCTCCCACCCTCCACCCACAAAAAGGAAACCCAAAACAGATGTTTCTCACTTCAGGGACTGAAGCCAAATGGTATGAAAAAGATGTAATAGTACTTTTTGAACTTCAGACATAAGCAACGAAGTCGCTGAGAGAAAAGAAAGGTAGCTTAGGAAAAGAAATTACTATATGCTTTGTCTCCTTCTAAGTTGYCCATGTACAAAGAACTGTGTTTGATGATTATATTATCCAGTAATTCACTGTGGACATTATCTCCAGTGAGTTTCTTTTTGTGAGGTCTTTGTCTGCTTGGCAACTATAAGTGTGATTAAATCTTGAAAACACATGGTGAGATGTGGGAAGGCTGTACCTTTATGTTTGTATCTGAAAGAAAATAAATCAAAGTGGTACTTTTCCACAAGACCTGTACCAAGACATCCTTGGAAGAAATCACTGTGAAAACACTTGTTTCCTTACCAAATCTATTATGTGTTTTATTTGGAGAGTTTTAACATCTAGAGAAGATTTGGTAATGCTTCACCTTCTTCAAAGCACAAAGACAAGCAATTACAGTACACACAGAAAGATACCACAATGATGCACTTCACTGTTCTGATTTAGAAGGAGTGAAGGAGAGCTTTACAGTCTCGGCAACTGGATGTGGCTAGTTCCTGACAATTTTGCCATATTACTGATCAGATTACAAGGAAATCTTTTTTTCTGAATATTTTGATGAAATATTATTTCTCTGAATAAAGGAAATGTCACCACTGAAAATTATGCTTTCATAACTTTGTGGAGATTCACTGGTCATATTCATAAAATCTTTGGCACTAACTTTAGAGTGTGCTGAAAGAAACTAATTTCTAAGAAGGTTTTACTCAGGAGGTCTTTTGGATCACTGCCATATTGAACTTTAGAAGAACATAACACTTTTCATCTTGCTGCCATCAGGTCTCCTGCATCCCTCATACTCTGTATAGGGTATTCTGCCTAGAGCTCAGTGCCTCCATCCTTGCTCTGTAAACAGATTTCTTGCTCCTGCTGCTATCAGTAGCAATGCCAGAAAAGTCCAAAACAAGGAAGCCATTTCAGGGTCAGCTATAATAATAGCATAAAACAGTTGGGAAAAAAAAGAAAAACATGCTTGACCCTGACTTCCTCAACTTTTCCTTCTTTCAAGGAGGAATTTTCACTATTCCTTACCCTTCCCTCATGACAGCAGCCTAGGCCAGACTTCAGTGAACCCTGTCTTTACTCTGTCAGTGATTTTGGAGGAGACACTACCGCTCACTAATGGTACTGTGTCATTTTCTTCTCTGAGGATGATCAGTGTGTTTCCCATGAGGAAAGCCACATTCAAGATCCTTCATGAGCAWCTGGCACCCACCTCATACTTCCTTAAAGTCTCTGTCCCCATGATTAAAGGGCTGTAATTTCCACATGGAAATTGGCCAAACTGGAATGATCTTTCATTTCAGGATCCAGGCATATGTCCCACAGGAGTAATGAGCTTTGTGAAAATAAACCGAAAAGTGGGSAACCGGTCTGGAGCACCAGCCATTAATATATATGAGGCTATTCCCACATTATCATCACTACAAGACTCTAATGCTGTCATGAAGCTGGCTGGGCATCATTGCTAGGGAACAGCAAGGGTAGGTGCTGCTCCGATAAGAAAGCAGAGCTGGGAGCCAAGAGCCACAGCAAGGCCAGCAGGGTCTTCACTGAGAAGGGGGCAGTCCCACAGTATCAAGGCAAGGCAAGCAGAGCAGATCTGGTGATGATGACCAGGTTCAGCCAAGAGTACAGCTCACCAGACAAGTTCCTAATGATGAGGCAGGTCTGGGGTCAAACCAGAAAGTCAAGTCCATGCTCTTGGACAGGATCTGGATCAACAGGGTACATGTGCATGCTTCTCAGAAGGGACAGGACATCACTTGCAAAAGTGTACCTATCAGCATTATGTCACTGACACTACCAAATCTCTGTCTCACTACCATCCCCAAAAGTGAAAAAATAGGGATTTTCATGACCACACATACTCATTCTCCTGAAACCTGCCTACACTCCCCAGCTATCTCTCCTTCAGAGATGGTCCTGTGATGCTGTCTACACTGCCTTTCCACCGTAGATTGCGGTCTCAGGTGCCATCTCTCTAGGTATATTGGCAAAAAGCCATAGAAATTGTCATGGACTAGTGGAGATACTATAATCAGTGTGATTACCAACACTGATACTTACTATCTGCAACTCTTGCTGAACAAGATTTTTCATCTCCTACCTTGAGCAGATGTATCACTGCATATCTCGGCAGACAGTGAGCACCATGAAGTTCTAGAAATTTATGAAAGGCGCTGGTGTAATGTTGTGCCACAGGAAAACATCCAGCAGTCACTGGCATTGTCCTGTGTCATCTTTTTTCCCTCCTTTCCCCTCCTTCCCTGGAAGATCAGCCACTGAGTGACACTACTTTTCTCTGCACCAAAACCTTTCTAGAGAGAGCATTATATCTACTAGGGAAATTTTCTTGAATGGAGTCAATATTTGGAATAGATATTTTTTAAGGCTTGAAAGGAAGGGGCAATACAGAAGAAAGGGAGCAGAGCTGCAAAAAACATGTTGTGCATAGCTTACACCATATAAACATGTATTGCAACGGAAGGGGAATCATTATGATTCCAAGGTCATATCAACAAACTGAACAGCAATGCTGTCAGAGTAATTGTTTCCAAAAAGATCCATCATGTTGCATTCACAATATGTGTGATACTTTTGAAACCTGTCTTGTTTGAACAAGTCTACATTGGATGATGTCATCTTCAGCTGATGATGTCTCCTCGTTCCCTGTAACCTCACAGTTCTAGAGAGCATACATAGCAAATCCATGTATTTCTCATTCCAGCTATAAGTATATACACAGAATACCTGGCACTTGACTTTTATGTAATCCCTTGAAGTTTGATCTGGTCCAATTACTCTTTTCCTGCCTCAGTGGACAAAGATACTGAAATTTGCCTCTGAATGATATATCTGGAGTACTGGCACTGACCATAAAAGTTAAACCTGGGTGATGACTTTCCATCTATGTATTTTATACATGATATTATTTATTATAATGACAYGTATGACAAGAAACCCTTGAAGCCTGGTTTCTGTTGATGTCACAGACCTAGGCAGCTTTTAGTTTAAGTTTAAATTGGCACTGACTGCAACTATAACCTTATGAAAACCTGAGCGCCCAGGAATATTCCACAAGACCTTTTTATTCCCACCCCTGAGTTGCTGCCACGGTGGAACAGCAAAGTGCTAGCAAAAGTTTGGCATTCTTTTATATGAAGCTTTATGTACAGTGATGAAGAGAGGTGAAACATACATGTGTTGATTTGGGGCTCACAAAGTTCTGAAGGAAAGAGAAAAAAAGCCAGTGGGAGCCAGACTTAGCAAGGCCATAGCTGTATTGCATGGAAGAGGATGATCTAAGCATGCCGTTGGATTTCCTTTATAATATAGCAAGGTGACAGCAGCAGACTGGGGTCAGAGGGCAGAGCAGTATGTAGAGAGCACAAATAAGGGGCAAAATAGGACTCCAGGGCACTATTACAATAATATGCATGCCCTCAGATTGGCCATGAAATAAGAGTGTCTAAAGACACTTTGTAAGAATGTCTTATTAAATACATCCTCAGTTATAGAGGTACTTTTTACACTGTTCTATTAATTGTTTTCAYGAAGCTTTGAAGTATTTAAGGAGTTCAAATAAATCTTATTCTTTGCAAGTCATGTAATTTAAATGAAGCTTAATATAAAAGAAATGATTTAGAATAGCAAAAATGCATTCTTTTAGAATAACTATGAAAGAAGGTCTTTTTTGATTAAGAAAAAAACAAAGTTTTCATTTCAGTTCAAATTGCATTTTTGTTTCTGTTCCTGTTCCGACTTCTCTGTTCTTGTCCCTAAAAGGGCTGTGACTCAGCTAAAATTCTCTATTCCCCAGTCCAGGGGTTACAAATAAGTGACACTACGTTTTGAACTATAACTCATTATTTTGCATAAATGCTGGTTAACTTTAATCAACTATTTGCATTTTTCCTGTATTGTCTTATTTTCTTGAGTTGATGAACCAGCCAGACCTACATATCTGTAGCAATACAGGTATTCTCCTGTCCTCCAAAAATGGACTGCTTTAGTGTCACCTCCGATAAGATGCATGCTGTGCCTATGAGGGTGGAAAGAAAGTGGAAGATGTACCCGAGTCTGCTTTAAATACTAAGCTTATATGTTTGGTTGGCCAAGTTACCTTATACCAAAGAAACAATTAATAAATTGATTACAATAAATTGATTACAATCCCCTGCCCAACTTTACAAAAAAGCTAAACCTTTTAAATGCAACACAGCAGTGGATCGTACTTAACACTCAGGTTTCCTCCTTCTTGCATTGGTGTYTCAGCTCTCTCGTTTTTGTGGGGAGAATAGAAGCACTATATTTAGCACTACATTTAACTCTTCCTTCAGGATAGTTTGCCCTACATGGTTTTGATACATCACCCATGCTTGTTCTTTAAACTCACCTGTAGTTTATTCATTCAGTAGGAATACAGTGTTTTGATTTTTGTCATACATGGCTGTGATGATTTTMCATTGATTCTCTCTTGCCTTCTATTCTGTTCTTTGCAAGTTTTCTCTCAGGTGAAGACGTAAATGCCATAAATGTAATTTCAGAGTGYACAATACTAATCATATTCCTCAGCTAATACATTCTTTCTAGCTAGAGTCTCTCTCCTGCAAGACAACACTTTCAAGACTTACCATGTTACCATACCTTTAGCCAGCTACACTAGGTTTTAACCCKCAACAACCCTGCAATGTCCAGCACACCTTCAGCTGTCTATAGGAATCATATCAGACATACAGGTGGCTGATTGGTGTTATATCCCTGCCTTTTGTCAGTGTGGGGATTCTTAGTACCTGTAACTGAAGTGAGAGCAGCGTGCATTCGGGTCTGAAAATAAGGAATAAGGTCAATAGGTGCTTTTGACCTGTAAAGGCCATTACCACATGGCAAAAAAAATCTTATATCAGTTTCCCTTCCAAACTGAAAAAAGAGTAAGTGTGAGGGAGGATATGTTTGTACAGTAATTGTCAGCAGACAGTGCAGTTTTCCACAATCACTTCCCTGTGTAGGAGAATATCAATATGTTCTAGTAAACAAGGATAACTGCAGTTTAAAAATCTGAGGCAAGTCCACTTTCACTGTGCGTTTTGACCAAGTAAAGATTCCTAGATACACAAGACCATAACTACCCATTCTATCATACAGCTATGATCTCCCAATAAAGTCTTGCCAAAAAACAATCATAGTAACTGCATATACAATTGCTTTCATGATTTAAAGCCTGACGCTGCTTCCTTTGTACTACTCTGGTTGCATTCCTGAGATCATGTTAAACTGATCTAAGCATAACATGCAAAGGAAAGGGAACCCTAAAAAATCCCTTTCAAGCACTTGCTCTTCTTTCTTCTTCCCTGCTTCATTTTAATGTGGCTGCCATCTGGTTCTCAAGCCGTGTAAATGCTTGCGTTTGCTTAGCTCTGCTGTAAATGTTTCATCTCTGACAGGAAGACAGAAGGACTTTCCCCTTATATTAACTCTGAAATTTCCTTTTTCTTTCTTAAAGTCTCCGCTTCACAAACAATAAAGGGGAAGCAGCATTTTGACAGAGTTAAAAATGCCAGTCTGCACTACAGGCATGCAGTATTGAGTATGCTAAAGGAAGAAATCACTATTAGAAGAAGAAAGAGAAAGAATAACAGGGAAGCTAAAAATGGGATAGTTGCAAAAACTGGCAGTATAGCAACTAAGTTGTTAAACACCAGCAGACCTAAGAAAGTTTCAGATTTTAGGAAGGTATATATAAGAAAATGTACCAGATAACTGTTTAAAAGCAATGGTGAAAACAATTTTGAAGAATGAAGACACCAGCAATCTAAATGACAGAGGTTTTTCTGTTTTTGTTTTTTTGGCAGTACAGAGCAAAAACACAATGAAGAGAATTTTGGATGAGTAACTTCACTGCTTCACATCAGGCTGAAGTGACATTGATCAAATATCCAGACTCGATGGAGAAAAAGTAAACAAGCTTCTTAAAAAAATAAAAAAAAATAAAAAAAATCTGTTTTTCTTTGACGTGAATACATTTGTAGGGGAGTTTTATGGAAAGTAATAAAAACACACAACTTACATTTAAGATAGTTGCAGAAAACATTCTGTATTGTAAGAATTTGGGGAAAATGGAATTTTATCTCAAGTCAAAGTTTTGTGTAAGAAAAGAGATTAAGAATTTGCCATCTTTTAATTACTTGCTTAAATTCAAATGCTCATTAACTATGTGACAGGATGGAAGAGTTTAACTCCTTAGTTTATACAAACAACATCACACACATTTCAATTGCAATGACATTCCTTCTAGAAACCTTTTGGCTAACTTGGACTGACAAATATATGATGACATGAAGTTGTTATACTGGGAAAAAGGGAAACAGATAAAATGTTAAAATGTAGCAGTGGTGAAGTAATCAAATAGATTCTTATGTTTCTAGGAAATAGAACTGACAGCACTTTCAAGAAGGGAGTTAAAGGGAGATGTGTCTTCAACACAGATGCAGATATTGATAAAATTCTGGATTAAAAAAAAAAAAAAACCTTACACATTGTTATTAAGTAAAAACTCCTAAAACTCATGTGGCATTGCTGTTGTGCATTGGAAACAGTTGTATTAAATGAAAGAGGTACCAGCAGTCTGGAGGCAATAGAAACATGAGTTTGAAAGATGTCAAGCATAAAGTCAAATGATTTTAAGACAAATGAAAAAGTTATAATGAGAGTCAAATATGAAATCTCAGTATGACATTGCCTACAACTGAAAGAATTGCAGTAGTGGGGCACAGTGGAAGACAGGTATAAGAAATTATCAAAGTTAAATAGCAAGCTCAGTCGATCTCTTTCTGAACAAAGGTGTATGTTGAAAAATACTGGAGAAATAATTTCTATACATTAAATATGTTTTGCATGAAAAAAATTATCTTTTGTTGAAATGTCCTGCCTGATAATTCATAGTTTTTGTTTTATGGAAAAAGTTACTAAATATTCCATTTCAGACTATTCATGATTTTTATGGCTCTGCTATATTTCTCTCAGTCATTACTTTGAGACCAAAGAACCATAGCCAATTTGGTTTATTCTTCAATCATCCTATTGCTCTTCTTTGAATTTATTCTATATGCTTTTCTGAAATGATTTGAATGGAACTGCATACAATATTTAGGATGTGGATGCTATGGATTCATACAAGGATACTCTGTAGTTTGCTTTCATTTCAGTTCTAATGATTTTCAGTGTTCTGTTTGCCTTTCTGTTTTGACTTATGCAACAAAACTATCCACAATGATTTTAAGATTTTTTTTTTTTGAATGAAATAACTAGTTTAGATGTCTGTAGGAATCTATTTTATTCCATGTGAATTATTTTGTGTTTATCAACATCAACTGTGATAAAATGATGGGATGAAAAATACTTAAAATTGAGAGAACATTCTGGAAATCTTCAGTCAATTATAGTTTTAACTATTCTGAAAAACTTTTTATCAATAGCAAACTTTGTCATTTCACTATCCAGATGGTTTAAGAGTTCAGTAACATAGACTGCTGCAGTGTACATCAATCTCCTTCCTGCGTGAAAACCACACATTTGTGTCTACTATTTGTTTTGATGTTTTAGATAGGTAAGTGCAAGAAGACATTTGTTCTTATTTCATGGTATCTCCATTTCTTGAAAGGCCCTTTACAACAGATATGGCAGACGTATTTGGTAAATAATACAAAAAAATTATGTGTACACTCTAGATCTCCTAATACATCATGTGGACTGCTATGTCCAGTTTGGGGTACCATGGTTAAAGACTGGTTAAAAAGAAACCAGAGACGCAAAAGAATTGTCCAAAAAACAAGAACTGAGTTTGCTAGCTTAAAGAAGAAAGATTGAGGGGAATGATAGCAGTCTTCAACTACTTAAGAAGGTTGTTGAAAAGTGAAAGAAAGGATATGTTACCCAAACCCTGTCACACAGGATAAGTAGTGGATTTACAACTGAAAGAAGGAAGAACTAAGTTAGCTTTCCTAAAGACAGGTGTACTAAAACATGGGGAGAATATGAAATGTCTCAGGAATACCACCAGTTGATCCTTGTACGTGACAGAGCAAGGACTAAATGATCTTTCAAAATGCTTCTTCAGCCCTGTAACTCCTGGGGTTCTTTCTGAAGTGCCTGTAGCTGCTGACAGGAACTATAGCTACAGTGGTAGCACTAGTAGTAGCAATAGTACTCACTACAGTAAAGCACATCTCAGAAACAATTATTCTGGTTGGACACACCTATGGCAGCAGGATTTACTTGCTCTCCTCCTGCCAAGTTTTATTGAAGTCCTCATATAACCAGAATATCAGTTCAAACCCAGACAACTTGTCTCCGCTATTTATACTAAAATTAGTGCCACTATGGTTTCATCACTATTGTTATGCATACCAGACACATTAGAGGTAACACGGCACACTTACACTTTACAGCTACATTTTACTTTTGCTGGGATGAATATTCTTAGTGTTGTTATTCAGTGAATCTCCTTGCCAGAAAACTCGTCTTCTCCTTGATCGTTTTCTGTTTGGGTAGGCAAATATTACTTCTCATCTACTGCTGAAATTGTGCTAGTCCTCTTAAGCAGAATACCTCAGGGGGATATTGTGTGCCTTTATTTTAGAAAGTAGTGCTAAAATAAGTGCTATAACTTTCACTCTTTGGGTTTCTTTTGCATTATTTGTCTTTGGAGCTGCTTGGTATTTCAGCTGATCAATAAAGGGATTCAGGAATTTATCATTTCCCATATATGTGACCACTTGGGTTTCAAGGGGAATGTGTTAATGGCAAGGTTAATAAGAAGGATGTTAGCTGTATTAAAAGTTGTAGCCCTGTGAGCCAATGTAAGTCAGGCACTACTGAGAAAGGAAGGATGAAGTCAGATAAGGACAGTAGATCTTAAAAAGGAGGAGGCTGATATCGAGCAGATCATCACTGTTACCCAAAGCCCATTTTCCCATTATTTTCCTTACCATTCAAGCATGTCTTTCCTCTCTTCTGTGTTCAATTCAATATCATTTTTCCTTAGTTACTTTTTCTTCCATTGTGTCCTGAAACAATCCTCCTTTTAATGATCTAGGATGCCAAACTCAAAGGAAATAGTTCCAGCTTATATAGGCTCAAGTCCCTCCAACCCCCAGCAGCCTTTGGAAAGATTAATTGGAGTGATATGAATAAGGGAGGAGAAATAAAGGGGATCAAGTTGCTGAGAAGTCACTTTCCATCTCCCCTTAAATTATGCTCCTGGCCTCACACTCAAGCCACCAGCTCTGTGTGGGATGGTGGGGAGAAGGTGACAGTCAGGACTTTTAGAAAGGAGCCCCTCACCAAGGTCTTGATGGTGCCTCTGCGCTCCTGGAAAGTTACAGAGAGAAAGATACTGGGGAGGATATTGGCTTCACCTGCTTCTAGTTAGGGTCTGTTTGCACTGCAATGGGACATTTAGGATCATCCTTTTCCCTAAAGCAACAAGAAGACTGAGTCTATGTAGCACCAACAGAGCCTGTTCAGGACAACAAGAGAAACTCAGAGTCTCTAGGCAGGGCCTGGCCTTCCCCTTTGGCAGTGTATTAATACTCATTACATTAAGACATTTTCTAGATACAATGCTGCAAATAAGGAAGTAAAGGAGGAGAGAAAAAAGAGGATAATTGGCTTAAGGGCCCTGTGGAGTCCAGCATGTTTCTCTCGAGAGAAGTGAATAAATGGCAGTCTTGGGCTCCACTCCCCACCAGAGGCCTGAAGCTACAGGCAACTGCTTATGCTGCCTACACCTTGAAATGGATCTGGGAGCTTGTCTGGGAACAAATCTGCAACCTGCCTGAAAAAGTTTAGAGATGTTTTAGAGTTTAGCTAAAAATATTTGAAAATCATTCATAAAAGTTAATAATGTTGGGTATTTATCCCTTTTGGGGCATTACTCTCTTCAAAGTTGTTTTTTGCTTTCTACTGAATTTTTTTAAATGTTGGTATGTATCTCACAGAGCATTTCTATTTAATGGAAACCTGAATGTGAACACAATTTAGCATTAGAATATCTATACCAAATGACATCAGTAAGTATGAAATACTTGTTCTACCAAAGCTCTACTGGAATTTTGTAATAAGCCTAATTAAAAAAATACTTTAAAGAATTTCAGAGATGCATCATCTAGTAGTTTTAGTAGGCATATAGTAGCAGAGATTTAATGTTAAAATAAAATTATGCGTGTAATTTATGAATTTAATTAATTCATGAAAAAGGTCAGAAATGCATGGCACATGACCATTCTTTTAAAGCTTTTCAGTTCTGACTTTTTATTTAAGTGTCTTAATTGTTTTTCAGCAGTCTTTCCTCAAGTTCTAGCTCTTACTTTCTCTATATAAAAAAAATATCTGTTGCTGCTTCTCAGCTGGCAAACCTCCACCAGAATGAGGAAATGTAGTATGGTTCAGTACTGGAAAACCCAAAGCAAGATGTGGTTATTTTAAAGCCTGTGTGAGCATACAGGAGAAGACTACTGCCAGATCTTAGCAGAAAGAAGAATGTATACCAAATCCAGCATCCATTGAATGGCAAACCTTTCTTCACCTTCTGATTTAGCAACTGACAAATATATTTATTTTAATGATGAGAATACTTCTCAAGAAAGTCAATTACCTCTTTAAAGATAAACACGTGTTTGAGCATCTTGCTATATTGGGGCTGAARCAGGAATAAATGTCTGTGTGAAGGTTCTCCAGTTACCAGAGAACAAATAGCGTGAACTGGAGTTACCAACAGCCTTAGTGACTTCTCTATTAATTAAAGGATTTAGGCAGCCAAAGCAGGAGCTGGGGTATTTAAATCAAAAAATAAAATCTGGTAATTCACATTCTGCTTATGTTCAACCCTCAAAGCTCCTAAACTGCTTAGGAAATATCTTACCTGACCATTTCTGCACATGGTTAGCATTTGGCACAGCTCACAGGGAATTTCTTCACACCACAAGTCTTAGCAGCATAGTACCGAATTCATGCCTAAATTTAATCAGTATTTGGAAATTGCCTTGCTTCATCCAGCTACAGACCTTACCTGAGTTGGTGCATCAGCACGTGCTTATTCTTTGCTGACAGCTGATGATGCTCACAAAATAACAAAATACTGTTGCATCCTTTGTCTACGTGCTCAGGTATGTGGGGGTGGCAGAAAAGGAAGAGCCCTCTCTTCCCCTACTTAACTTGTCCAGAAAGATATGCAAAATTATCATCTCCCAAAAGAGAGAAAAGGGAATGTGACTGTAACCTACCAGCTTGGGAGACAGTGGGCTCAGCTGTACCAAGGGGGCACCATGACCTTGCCCTGGCGAGAGCCGCATAACTGAATGCAGTGCACCGCGGCCGGCAAGTGGGACAGGGCAAACGAGCCCAGCCTCGGTACTCGCCGTGGGTTGGCAGCTGATGGAGAACAACACCTGACATTGCCGGAAAGGTGATCACGTGATATCATTGTGCACTGGTTTGACTGGCAGCCTGAGCAGAGGTCGGGCTATAAAACCCCGGTAGCAGAGATTGGGAGTGTTGCAGGGGGAGCGCTGTTAGGCAGATGTCCGACTGCGTGCAGCCTGGTCTGAGACCTTGGGGAAAGTATCATGTGTCCCCAGGCTGAGCTGCGCCAGCTCTGAGCAGTGTTTGGGGCTGGTCTCAGTTAACTGCAGCTGTAAGCGAGCGTGTGGCCCCTCGCTCAGGCTGCTTGCTGCATGGCGCCACACAGCTCTGTGCTGCTGGCGGCTCCTGTCCTGATGGCAGGCTCTAGTCTTCGATCCTGGCACCACCTCTGCAGCTGCTGCTGAATGTGGGCACATGTTTTCCTTCATTTCTGATCTTGCAAACTGCCAGCTGCCCCACCATCCCTCCCCAAATCCTTGTGCACTAAAGCTTTTTCTTTTCCATCTGAGACCATTGTCTTTGAAGCTGATGATCTATATTCTTAGTCATCAGATGTAATTACATGCTGTCTAACATGTTATCATCAGTTTGTCAATATTATGTATTCTAGATTGAAAACTAATCATCCCATTTAGTTTAATATATTGGTTTACATCTATATTGTTGACCATTGYTCCAGAAATGTTTCCTTCTATCTTATTTGCTTTCTTCAAAGCATCTGCAATTTTGGCTGAATCCTTTAGAGACATTTTGAGTGCAATATTTCTGAAATCTATTTTGGGGTCATTATGCTTCAGCACTTTTTCTATTTAGCAGCTACCCATTTTATTACTTGCTCCAGACACATTATTTTACTTTACTGAGCTGCATTTGGCATCTATTAACATGGGCACTTCAAACTATGTACATAAACAAAACAACAGCTATGGTCCTGTGACAGTGGTCCAGAAAAGGCCCTCATGGCAAAACTTTGTAGGCCAGTATGGACCATTTAAAGGCTCCTGCTCTCAGGTGACAATCACAGGTACATGTCAGCTGTTCAGCAGCCCTTTAGTTTTTAACATCTCATGCACGTGCTTCACCTTTGTGAGTCTCTGGCCTTTTTCTGAATGCAGAGCCAGGAGGATCCTAGTCTCCTGGATAAACACTCCATATAAAAATAAGGCCTAATTTAGATACATACCTTTCTTTCATATTCTGTATTGACTGTTTCTGAATCTAATCATTCCTTTGCTCTAAATATCTAAAAATCTTCTTAATGACCATCTGTGACCTGCCTACTCTCCTATTTCTTGGTTTCATGGTATATTACTTTAACAGTAGATTTGTATTTCAGTTACCCCCCAAAAAAACCCAGCACTTGATTATTTTCTTAAGTGGATATAGCTCATTTACAACTTACATTTTTAAGTGTACTTAGTTTAAGGTGTTTTCAGTTAGTAAATCAGTGTTCTTTCAAGGGAATATTCCTTTTTCCTGTCTACAATATGGTACCATTAACTGTCTACAGGAAATGCTATAAATTTGTAAGAGTAAAAAGGGGTAGAGATATGCATAATGTTTAAAGAATAAACAAAGTCTTTGCCCAGAAGAACTTACAGCCTAAGTTACACAAAAAACAGATATGCAATACAGAATAGTCAGTTATGCATAATTTTTAGCTCATCTATTCCCTAGTTAATATAAAAATATCTTATTCAAAGTCTTATATTTTTTTATTATGCTGATTTTACTGACTATAGTGGAATTCTCCTCTATACTGACATAATTGAAAAATTTATCAGTAGCAAGAATTTTAACAGCTGATTTTTTGTCATTGAGAGGAAGCAGAAAAATCAAACAGAAGATAATCTATAAGCAATGAGTGAAGAAAAGCAACTTGTACTACTTATTGACACAACGAAGTGTCTTACCAAGACCAGGTGTGTTCACACAAGTACATTCATTCTGTGTAATCCTTCCAGACCATGGAAAGGGATCACCTCAGCTTGGTCTTAGGAGCACCCTGAAGAAGACAACCTGTTGTAGTCAATACCTCTGTACAGGTCTAAGCTCCTGTTTGTAGAGTCTGAACAGAGTGAGTACTCACAGGGCTTGCCTGAAATAAAACTGAGGCAAAAATAATAGAAAATCTGATGTAAAGAACTGAAGAACAATAACATAACTAATGACAATCAACATGTGCTTTTTGAAGAATTAATGTGTTTAGACAGACCTGATTTTATGCTATCCTGGGCTTACAAGTTTGAACAATAAAAGTAATTAGTTGTACTAGAATTTTCAAACTTGATTTAGTATAGCATTTTTATTAAAGTGTTACTGTGATACACTATGACTAGAACACATGGTCAACTGTTTAAATACGTGCTGTCTGAAATGATGAACAATGAGAGAAAGTAAGTCATACTGAATAATACAGATAATGCAGTAACTTAAAGTCTGTCAGACAAACTGTGTTTTAATATAGCTGAAGCATAATCATATCATAAAGAACTAAAAATACAGGTAATTCCTATCTCTTGGAGCTTTCTATACTGGGAAGAAGTCACTCTGAACAAATTCTGAGCTGTATTAGACAAGAAAGCAATAATAATTCCCAGAAAATACAATGATTAAAAAATACTAATGTGTACCTTGTATAAATTGGAAGGGGGGGGGGAAGTTGAATAAGACAATGATTTAATTCTGTATACAGAATTATATGAAATCCAAAGTGTAATATTGCATCTAATTCTGGTTCTCAGGTTTTAAAAGGATGCTGAAAACTTACACATGGTGCAGGAAAAAATGCAAAGATTAATCAAAGTCTAGAGAAAATTATTTATAGTGAAATTCTGTAAAGGAACAAGCAATTCAGTTCATCAGAAAATGAACTTACCTTCATGGGAAGAAAGTGTTAAAGYTATTTTCCTATGGCTGGAAAACAAAGCCACATCAATTCAAACCAAAAATAAAATATTTTTTCACATGCAAAAATGCTACAATGCACTACCAGAAGCAACACAGAATCCTTCATCTCTTGTCCTCCAAACATGATGTGCTCTTGAACAAGACAAATTATGCTTTAAGCAAAGGCATTTTTTCAATTCTAGTCTGACATGTTCTGAATCTGTTAATGTCACAATATGTGGTTTTATTTTAGTATGGTATATTATAATATATCCTATCATAATAAATATTTGATAATAAATTATTGATTTTTGCAAAATTTGAACATGAAGGTTAATGGAAATGGAAAAATTATAAGAAAATATTCAGAGAATCTAAAACTACAAATGGATTAATTTTAATAATTATTTTTTCTGTATATATGACTTAGTTTTATTATGTCTTAAAAATAAAGAAAGAGACCAATTTAGTAAAATAAAGGCTTTTTCTATTACTGAAGATTTCATACTAAGGGGAGTAAAAAATTAGACAAAAATAAGGAACTCAAGCAGAACAAGATTATAAGGACTGTAAATTCTTTTCTAAGTTTCACTTAAGTTTTCACACAGTGCAGAATTCCTGTTGCTAGTCCTCTTCTCAGGAACACAGTTTGTATACAAAGAATAGCATATAACATGGGCAAGAACCTGAAAATGCCAATGTCCTTGCAAGTTGATATCAGTTCTTCATTGCACTCTCAAGAGGAGCTAACATGCTCAGGCCTCCAAAGAATCAAGCCTATAGAGAATAGACACCAGTTTTCAGCAAGCCTGAGGAGTTAGAGAGTACTTTTAAAAAATAAGTAACACAGTAACCTTACACAACCAGGCATGTGTGCAATTGATTAGCCATAAATAAATATTTATATAAAATTACACCAATTAACTTTTATGTGGCAGTCTTAAAAACACAAATTCAGAAATACTCCATCATTGTCCTTGGTTGTTTCAGAAGGAAAATCATTACTACCAAAATAATGAAAAGGTCAGATACAGATTAATATATATTAAGGAAGTCTCATCCAATCCTTAATATCAATGCATTTTCCATTTTAATTACCACTCATTTTTAAAGGAAATCATTTGACATTCACAGTCTGATTAAGATGAAAGGGTTACACTAGCTTTAACTTACTCAGCTGACAGAGATAAAGAGAAATGGGTAAAATAGGATGCAGGAAATGTCATTTTCACCTTATAACACCCAATATAGATAGGAAGAGAGGCCAGCAGATGACAGAAGTTATGATAACTGAGGAGGAAGTTTGAGCAGTATATTGCTAAGTAACAATAAATACTGTTAGGTTATGAGGATCATGACTTCTTGTCCTTATCATATCATTCCACTGCCTATTCCAGTGAAAAACAGGAAGCAAAATACTACCCTGCAAATCAGAGTTCCAGTGACAAGTCTGACAAGCAGGTTATTTTTATGGACTGTCATGAATAGGTTGGACTTGGTAATGGAATTATTGATATATTATAATGAACATCAAAACAGAATAAAAATTAAGGATGAATGAGGTATAAAATCCTGCTTTTGACATTTGCTTCTCATTGTTTAGCCTGTCAGAAAAGTTAGATAACAACTTCAACAGGTTTCAGGATGGATTTCAAAAATTCATTATATTTAGCATCAAAAGACAAAGGATAAACATGAAAAAAAAAGACGAAAGGCAACAAAAGATGTATTTCAGAGAAACAAATTAATTCAAAGCTTGGACAGTCTTTCTGGAATTCCTTGGTTTGGGATATGGAACCAAAGAATTTATGAGAATAATGTTTAGCAAAATAGATATCTGATTCTTTTTGCATTTGACTGGCATAAAGTAATGATAATAAATTAGTATTATTCTGCATCAAAAGATCTACTTTTGATTGCAGCAGAGACCAAGACAAGAGAGGAAAAAAAATCTAGTAATGAGGAAGAATGTTAAATGAGAATCATAACTGCCTGAGGTCAAGCAATGGACATGGAACTAGACTAACTCTAATACCCAAGCTTGTTATCTATTACCAGCTAAATAGAAAAAAAGGAAGTGCTATAAACGAGGTGATACTGATTCTCCCTATATTTTCAAGCATAGTTCAATGAAAAATTCTATATTTCATCTATCATCTCAAAATATATTTTTGCACTGTGTTGAATAGTTGAAGTGTCGAATTAGTCTTAGATGGAAATGCAAAAACATATAAAATATTTTTGTATGATGATATCAAATTAGTGCACTAAGACAAAAAAATTCAGTGTTTAAAAGCAAATTATTTTATTTGGATAACACTGAAACTTCAAAATATTCAGTAAATAGTATATTTATGCATATTATTTATAATACATATTCATGTGCTCATCARTATTATAAAATGCAAGAAGAATTTTGACATTCTTTCTCTAAAAATGTCAGTGGCACTGGCCATGTTACCACAAATACATCTTGGTCTCAATGTAACTTCCTTCATCTTCATCTTGGATTTTTCCCACCTCTATTTTCATATTCAAATTCTTATTTATCTTAATAGCAAACATCCAATCAAAATTCCTCCTGCAAATTCTTTGATAAAATAGCTCCTTATCATCCTTGAAAGAAATTAATCAAGTATGATAAAATTATAGCAAATATCTACACAAAGTGATTTTGTACCTCCTTAAATGTGACAAGGGATTATTTATTTGTAATTTAGTTAGTTAGCTAGTTGGCAGAAACTATGAGAACTTTACTTTTTTTGTGTTAAAATGACTCTTATGCATTAAAGAAATTCACTTGAAAAGGAGGCCAACAACAGGTCAAATCAAGGAAAGACAAATAATCTCTTGGAGCTTTGATAAAGCAATTAAGTCCATGAAAAAGAAGAAAATAGCAAGCTTCACTTCATTAGATAGTGGGCCAAGTGGGTCAATTACTGACAGCTAATACAGAGATAGAATAACCAAAGGAAGATATATTTCAATGAAGATATTTTTCCAGATGAAAAAAAGTTAAAATAGGGTACAAAGCTGGACAGCTCTTTTGTTTTTCTTGAAATGAAGTGGGTTGAAATCAAAGTTCATGAATTAAAAGCACAATAGCTTTAATTTTATTAAAAAATAGAGACATCTGAACACTTTATGTCGGAAAGAAACATGGGACTTGAAAAATAGAGCATTTGGGAACCCATGAGTTCCTGTCTGCACTTGAAAACTACATTCAGGACTAGGAAAGTTTTCTTAGGTTCAGAGATTATTAAAACATGTTTATCTCCATTATAGATTTGTCAGGAGATCTTTATTTCCTCAGTTTCTATGAAGTCCATCCACATAAGGCAGATGTCTGATTTTTCCTCTGCCAAGGAAGGGAAAAAGTGTAAAACATCCAGTCATGCTTATTTGAAGGTCTTCTGAGTGAACTGACAATAAAAAGCTTCAGTGAATTAGATAAACAGGGAAATGGGATTGTGGGGGTAGTGGAACTTACCAGAAACCAAAAATTTCATTTCACAACAAGCAGAGTTTCTGAATTGATGGTACTGGCGTGAAACAGTCTAGCAGCAGCAGTTGGTAGCCTGCCTAAGTAAGGGGATGTGAGATTCCGGACCTTCACTAAGGGCTCCTACATCAAGGGACTATGCTTTAACCACCAGGATACTGATTATTAACATATGTCTCTTTCTATCAGGAAAAATCCATCCTACATCTAAGAACCATTAGTTTTACTTATTTGGTTAAAACTGATACCTTTCCACAGGAAAAGAAAAACTCATTTTTTTGAAATACTATTTTATCATAGGTGAATATTTGAGGGAAGCATTTCCTAGCAGCTCTATCAGACTTTCTGATCAGTGAGACAGCTGTCAGGAAATGGTAGTAGTTGCAATCAAAAAAGTTGGTGTTCTAGGATCGAAAAGACTGAGATGCAAATCTCAGCAACAGATTTGATCTTGGACAGCCAGAAACAGTGGCAATCTCACATATGGGAAATTGAAATCTGATGGCAATGACATGTATAAAAACCCAAACATTAACACAGGTTTGCAGTTGGCATACATGTCTAAGTACATACATTTTACCTTTCATTGTCTATAGCATTCTCCTTCAAATAGTCTAAAAACTTTGTTGAAGAAGTCTTAAATCAAAGTCATCCAAAGGTAAATCATGACTCTGAGTGGAAGGGTGGGGAGCCTTCCTTTCTGTTTGCTGCGGAGCTGTCTGCAGGTAGGGTGAGAGGTGCTGCTGAACTAATGCCCCTGAGCTACAGCTACCGAGTGTGGACAGGAGTGAAACAGCGCAGCAACTTTGTGCTGACTCTGGATGGACATGAAGGGAAATGCTTCAGCCCTTGGATCTGGCAATGCATATTTCCCTTTGAAGGTGAGATAAATCTATRTGGCCACAAGGCCAGAAAGCAGTGGTAATACTTCTGTTGCAGTGGACAGAATACTTCATATTGATGTCAGTATCAAAGACAGATGGGCAAGGAGGTGCAGACAGACCTTCTTTCTCTCAGCTGCTCTTTTCCCGACTTAGACTAAGACACAGCAATATCATCAGCTTTCTGGGTAACTCTAACTGGATCCCACCCATAGAGAAGGGTTAGGAGTTGAAGCAAATGAGGGGACTACGTTAGACATAACTTAGGTAGAAYGGGTATCCTGCTTTTCTGGCCATGGTAGTGGCCACCACTGCATTTTGCTCTATGGCCTAGTTGTAAGAAAGATACAGCGAATTAGAGGGAATGTGCCAATGGCATGGATTTGTTCTATGAGTTGTCTGTTAAACCACTACTTTTGAGCTTTCTCCAAGGAAAACCTCCAAAGAACCTGAATGTTGTACCTTAAAGAGGTTGAAATTAAACTGAAGGGGTGCAACAATCTTATCGCGCTGCTGCTGAGAACAGAAATAATGAAGTAGGAAACCTACAGTCAGAGTATTCTAATTTTCAGTGGGACTTAGAAGAATGTGCTACAAAATGTTTTCTCCATTATTAGTATTATCTTATTAGTTAGGTTTCTGCTAATCTTTAAATGGACTATCTGGCTGCAGGAGATATTTCTCAGCATTGGCCTTAATTCTGGTCTTGACTTAGCGGGTGCAAATCCCTAAATACTCCAAAGGATATAAAATTACTTATTCTAGATTTACACAGTGAGTGAGGTGTGACTCACTGAATCCAGTTCATGTATTTGTATGCGTGAACATAAACACAACTGCAAAAGAGGGAAGAAAGTGAGACCTAGTGCAGCAGCAAGAAGACTTATTCAGAAGAGTTGTAGATGCAGTCCTTAAATATTTTTATTTTTTAAATGTTTGATACTCTTATTCTCCAATGAGATAGCTCCCGCAGTTTTAAGAAAGCTGAGTGAAAATTATCTCACATTTAAGCAGAAAAACATAAAGAAGTTGTTGCAGGATAATTTGCCAATCTGTCTGAGAATGACTCTCACTGATGAAAAAAAGCAAAAAAAACCATTACCAAAACCAAAACAAGGAGCTTCACAACCCTTAAACATAGACCTCCAGCTGGAGCAATGGCTATTGTAAAGAATAAAGTGATTTGTGTCTGAATAACTGTGATGTCCAGTCAGCTCAAGTTTCACAGAATGGGGATCAGTTTTGAAGCACAGATTTATTTATTTTTCTTAATTTATAAYAAAGCACTTTTTAAAATACACTTAAAATGCTCAAAGGTAGGATGGAAGCTGGGGATGAGATGGCTGGCTTTCACTGATCTTCATTTGAAGTTGGTCTCCTAATTTCCTCAGCCATATTTTAATGTTTCACCCTAATTTTCAGTGGTCTGTGTTAACGACTACACACACCCTTCCACTGCACCGGTTTGAACTGCCTCTGGGCTCTGCTTTTCTTTGGTATCACTTCAAAATTTGTAACATTTTCACAGAAATCTTGRCTGGCCTGTATGTTTAGGAGAAAGCAGAACAACCAGAGCAATCCACAAAATTATCTATTTATTCTTCAATAAGTTTTCCAAAATTTTTCCATCTATACATCCAGACAAAACAAATTTTTCAAAGCTGTTCTTCAGGGAATGTTGGGTTTTGGTTGTTTTTTATGGTGGGGGGAGGGAAAGAGGAGGAAGAGGAAGAGGAGAGGGAAAAAGAAGGAAAGTTACGAAAAATGAGACACTTCAGAATATTCACTTAGTATATGTACTCTCTGAGGAGGACTCAGCCTTAAATAGTTACTCAGAGTCAAAGGTAAGTGCCATATGTAATACATAACATTTTCACAGGAAAGTTATGCATGTGACTTTATAGGTGTACTTATACACGTATGTATGTGCTTCGACGGAGAGGGTGCAGAGTGACAAGCTTCGGGGCTTTGTCTTTGATCAGAATTTCTATACAAAATCTTTTATAGAGAAAGATAGTGTGGAAATATTTACATTTGCATGAAAACTGTGACCTTCAGTGGAGCAATGTTTCCAATGGAACACTTTTCATAAAAATATATCAACATATATCAACATAATATCTCCCAGAAAACACTTCAGTGCATTATTTACATAAAAGCTTGGATACTACAGGGCTGTTGAGATGACCAAGTGTATATGTTAGGACAACAACCTCTGCATGTGTGCTGCAGGAGATGAGGTTCAAATGTCAGCCACTGTATATTTAAATATAAAGTCTATTTGTTATTTCTCAGATAGAATTAAGCAGTTAATGCTTATAATACAGGAAAACAATATCATAAATTAAACAGACTTCCCTGTCACATCAAGCTATCACTGAAAGCTTCATAGGAAAGTTTTTAGTAGTTTTCTATCTCAGGATGTGTATTATCCACAAATTAGATTTTAATTTCATCTCAAATGAGTGCCTAAGCAAACCATTCCAGGGGAGATGATTTTCTAAGAAATGAAATTCTATGGAAAAATTTCACCAAGAAGAGTAAATTTCTCAAAAAGGAAATAACATCAAGTCAAGTCAAGTCAAGCAACATATTCTATCACTGATTATTTAACAAGTCAAATCTAGCAACAGAGCTCATTAAAACACAAAAACCAGATTGGTTTACTTTGGAGTTTCATTCAAAATAGCCAAACTCATTTTGTGTTATCTTGATGTTCAGATACATGCTTCTGCAACATGGCTGTCAGTTTGTCTTTCACTTGCCCTTTTTTAGGAGGGAGAAAGACGGTGCCAAATTTCCTGCTTCTTAAGAATCTATTTCCTAACACTATCTTTGTTTCATCTGCCAACTTTATTTTAAATGACAGTGGCATAACTCACGCTATCATAGCAGAGTTTTCTATAAAGCAAGATTTCCACCTAGTAAGAGCCCTACAGCGTTAGAGAAAATTAATTGGCCAACTCTCAAAGTAAGAAGAAAAAGTATATCACTGGTGACTTCATTCATGATGGACAGGAAAAGACAATTTAGTTGCATCATCCCTGTAAAGCCAGAGAAGACAAATCCCTTGCACTCATGTCAGCTGCAACTTATGTGAATTATAAACAGTGGAAGAACTAAGTGCATATTTTTTTAAGCAGTAGAGGCTATCATTTTAGTTCTTAGATATGAATAGGAACTGTGAGCTCGCTTGTGCAGCAGGAGCTCTTTTAATCTGAAGTACTACACACAGTTTCCTCATGTGCAAAGTGATTTCCTTTTGAGGATGCCTTCATTTTAATCTGTTCTCATAAGAAAACTCTGCACATGAATAGCAACCCTTGAATCTAATCATTTTCACTGCCCTTCCCTGAAGTGTTAATGTTGCCAGTGTGTTCATTCATCGTTAGGTGATCGCATTTCTATTATGTGATGCATTCTGCAAGTCTGCAATATTAAAGTGGCTTTATTGCAGCCACAAATAGACACAGGAGCTCATTGATCATTTCTCTGAGTACTTTCTAGTTCAAATCACAGTATATAAAACTGAAATATGTTTATGAGCATTATTTCTATAGGAGAGGGTTACATTTTGTGTTGTGAGTAAATGGTGGAAGACGCTCTAAAAGTTTTAAATACATAAAGTGTACATTTTTACAATCCCAAAGAAAGACATCATGGTGTGATAACATAATTTAATACTTAAACCACTTGTTGTGAGTTAAAACACCTAAACTTTGGATCTAGGAGATTTTGTCAAAGGATCACAGCTGGTTTTGTGTTCCCTCTTTGGTTTCAACATGGATTTTAAAACTACTTTATTAATTTCTTTGTAGCTGATAGTACAAGCCATCTGCTACACTCAGTAGATGGTTCTTTTTCATACAAAGGGAATAATTATTAAGATATACAGTAAACAATAAGCCACGCAAACTGAATTTGCAAGACTGCTTCCTTTATTGCTCCTGCACCGATCATTTTGAGAAACTGAGCAATTAAATTGTCCTCACCAGTTGACCTGAAACTGTAAAAGTATCCATACTGGGAGAAGGGGGATCTTTGAAAGGAAATGAATTACTTGGTATTTTCCAGTTCACACCATTTCCATGTATGGTTTTAATGACTCTATTCAAAAAAGTGGAAAAATAATACATACAAAATTGAAAAGCTGTTATGCCTGTAGGAAAGGTCACTTTCTGCATCTTCAGCACAGAAGACTGCTTCTTCATTCAGAGGATATTTTTACATTAAGTATTTCTCAAAATGCTTGGAAGTTTTAAATTTTGAAGAACATGTATGTTATGACATCCAAGGAAAGCTATTGCTTGCAGGTATAGGAGGCAAATCTTCCTTGAGACAGATGGTCACATGCTAGGGCTTTCTTCTGTATCCTGATTTTTCCCCTACTTTATTGTTCTGTAGAATAAATAACTGGTTATCTATTTCACAAGTTCAAAATCTGACTGAGGACAGGAGTAGATTTTCTAAGGAGGTGTTACCTCTATAATAGACCAAATAGATCAGTGAGGTACACAGTGAGCATTTTTTATGTTCTATAATATGTACATGGAGACAATAGGAACAGTATTTTCTTTGATCAGTTTTCTTCTGTAATTATTCTGTATCTCATTTCCTTCCCTCTAAAAATAAAATATAATTATTTCTCTGATCTGAAGGCAAATTCCTTTGTGAACTGCTGTGACATTAGATTGATAAAGCCCAAGTGGTCTTGGTATAAAAATACTGTTAGACGAAGAAAACTTTATTTTCTGAATTATGTTACAAAAACAATGAGTAAAAATCATGCTATTGAAACCCTAACTGTATCTGGGATGGAAACATTTGCTGCAGTTTGCTGAGTAGTCTACCAAAAACAGAATTAGTCTGGCTAATCTTTTAAGTTTAATGGTAGAGCTATTGGAGCTATACTTGACTGGCAGAGCTCCATTTCTATCATTATTCTATTCACATCTGTTACTATTCTCACCAGTGAGACCCAGTGACCCAGTGGGCTGCCTCATTCAGATGCTTGGAAAGTTAGTCATTGCTGCACAACTTGCCCTTTAAATTTACAGGGAGCATACTTTATCCTACCACTAAGCCCACTGATTTCAAAAGATGGTTTTATGGTGTTGGAGAACACAAGAATACCAAAACAAGTCCCTAATATTTGAGATCTACTTCTCATGTTAGTCAGGATGTGAGCTATTTAGTAGTCTGCTGTAATTTCTTACAGAAGGTTCTGAAAGACTGGTTTAGCTGCAAGTGATTCAGAGAATTTTTCCCCCATTTCCAGTGTCTTTCTGTTGGAATTCTGTCAGCAAAATGTATCTTCAAAGTCACTTCACCCAAAGCCGTTATCACTCAGCCAGGTTCATGGAGTGAATAACATTCCTCACTGTAGCATCATTTTTCTCCCTTTGAACTTTCTCCCTATCGTTTCAAAATGGGGGACCACAACTTCCTGCTAGAAAACAGACATAAAAAATGTGGTGAGCTTTTGCATTCAGTTCCTGAACAAAATAAAATGAACCTTTTTCACTAATGGCAGCAGGAAGGATCCTGTTCTCCATTACGTTAGTCAAAATGTTTCTTGACTCCCACTGACTGCATTTCATTGACTGTGGATGGGCTTTGGCGTTACCGAGAGCAGAATTTGGCCTGGAGACTTTTAAATGCCAGACATCAGGAATGATTGAAAATCTGCAACTGAGGCTTGATTATTAGAAAATACATATTGAATTTCTGTATGCCTGCTCCTGCTACTTAATCCCAGCAATAACCATGGTGACTGTAGTAGAATAATGCCCACAGAGGTCAAATTCAATAAAGCCTATGTGTCAGAAAGCGCTGACTAATTTAACTCTTCTCAAGCTGCTTGTTGCAGTTTCCCATGATTAAAGATACAATAGATAAAGGTATTTTTATACTGTAGTGTATTATGTCTGCATACAGCACACAAACGAATTTGAAGGAGTCTATGTAAACCAGAAATTGTGTTTTATGATACCGTAGATCTCCGTATTTCATATCCAGTCTGCATTGTGCATTCAGTGTCATCATATAGCACGCGTTACCAGCTAAAGGGCTTTGGTGCTGTTTAATCCCCAGTAAAATTATTTACCAATGATGTCTTCTGTCCCATTAATCCAAGCAATTCATATTCAGCTCAGATTTCTCTATACAAAGCAGCAGTATCTGTCTGTCTAAAGGGTTTAAGCTTATGTGCAATAAAATGATATTAAGTTTCATTCTGATTGAAAAGTTGTGCTATCTAGGGGATTATGGAAGTATTGCAAGTGGCACCAATCATCAAATAAACTCCAAGAGGGAAGGGGAGGGTTTGTCCTTTTTTTCCTGTATGGAATACAAAATAAAAAAAGAATCCATCAGTTCATCCCCTCCCCCAACTTTTCTTTCACGAGCTCTAATCCTCTCTGGGGTTTTCTCCAAGGGTTTTACGGGCCACTGTACGAAACATGCTGTCATACTGATCATTGCAAGATGACACTTTAAAAATAAAAATCCAGAGAGAGCTTGATAACCTTCATTATCAAATGGAAGGCAAAAAGGTGGCAAATGCACTCAAGTGAGTTTTTTAAAGCTAAGTACCAAGGTGACAGAAAGACTGAAGAGCTTGTCAGCCTGGGCTATGTCTGGTGATTGGAAGGGGTAAAAGAAGTTGTTTAACACAATTCTTTTCTGAATTTAAAATATTGCAGACAAAGAGGGTGTTGTTTCTAGAGGAAATCTTCAGAGAAGAACTTCTTTTATTTAACAAGTGATAAACAAAGAATGAATTAAACTGGTATAGACTATTATTCGTCATCACCACCCTCAAACCGCAGTCTGTCTTAGAGCCAAAAATGTCAGGCTCTTAAGAATTTTTTTTAGTAAGGGAAGTAATACAAAAGTATATTAACATTCTTGGATAAAAGAGGGGGGGAAAGCCCAGAAAGCAAACCAAACAAATGCATCATCTTCTCCTTTAGACTATATTGGCCTAAAGCAAAAGTTACAATTCTGTAAGACAAAGAGAATGAGCCCATGACATATGAACATCAAAGCACTGTTCATACACTCTGGAAAAATTAATGCTAAAATAAAACTATTCAAAAATATATATCAGTTTTTATGAAACAAATCAATTTACTTAATTTTAATTCAGATTCCCTTTGTTTCCCTTCTACTCTTTCCTGATTTAGACCCTCTAAGCGAGTAATATATAATATTTAATGGGATCTGTGTTAATGCTAATTGTTTTCAAAGCAACTGTGATCTTTAAACTGATTTGATTTCTACTGCCTGCTTTATTAGTTTAATATGAGTTAATTCTCCTTTTGGGTGTTTCTCTTAAACTATATAATCCTTAGATGAATGAAGTAATGTATTTTGAAGTTGAAAATCCACCCCCAAGAGAATGAGGAAAATAATTTTAAACCAGTGGCTTTATAGGTGATTTTTCTCCCAACTCATTCATAACAGCGGATGTATAAGAGAGGAGTTCATTCTCAGGATGGCACCTCAGTGCTAAACGCCACAGAACAAAAGCAATGTACAAGCACAAAAGCAATTCATCAATCTAAGAATAACATCCAATAAGACCCCTTTTATCTGACCTAACCTTTCCCAAGGCTGGATGCAGCTGTCAAGGCATAGGGCAGCTGCTCCCCTATCAAGTGATTAACAGTGTATGTAAGGAAAAGGGAAGAGCCACCCCTCATCACAGTCCCTGATAAATCCACCTCAGCTCTTCTGTATCTTTATTTACAGTGTCATCCTTTCATCCAGTTTTCAAAAAATACATAATTTTCTATTCAGTGGCCATATTTGACTACCCTATAATGCACTCTTAAAGACAAACATCAGGGCATGTGTTTTCCAATAACAGCTACATATTTTGTTCATTTTTTTCTCAGCAGATAATTAACTCTGACAAGAACCTGGCATAGTAATGGATGATCCTGCTCACTCAAACTTCCTCCAGTCCCACAGCCTGGACCAAAGAGCTCTGGTATTGACCACATAAATAAATGAAAAAAACACCAGATAGACTAGAAATCTTTCCCCCTGCTCTGAAGCACAGGTCTCCATGCAGCCAATGGCTTTATCAAATATCAGTCACACTGTATCATTAGAGGAACTGCAGTTCTACATACACCAAAAAAAAAAAAAAAAAATCTAAGAATTGGGATGTTTTCACCAAGGCCAACTATTTGACTAAATGCAAGAGTCCCTGGTTAAAAAGTAATGGCTCTTGTAATAAAAGAAGTCAAGACTGATTTTCTAGTCATCTTTTCTGGCTTTAAACTCTAAGCTAGGATGAAATTCTGGAAAATTTCAGACTAGGGAAAAAGAAAATCGCACTTGACTCAAGTATTGTTCACCTATGATCAAAAGCATATTTTGAAAACAAATTCCAAGAGCCTGAAAGTCTGGCCTGAATAATATATTTCTGTTGCAACAACTGCTTTAAAAGGGAGTCTGCTTTTCTGGCTTGATTATTATTATTATAGGTATAAGTAGAAGGATCATCTTTGCTTTTTCTGTTCTCCCAGAAGCCCTTCCGGTTTTGTTCAAAAGCTGGAAGAGGGGAGAAAAAAAGATTTTAAGAGATTCACAAAAGCAAAAATAGACTTTCCCTAAATTGTTCGTTTATATTTTGAAATGGTACCAAGTTTCAGCTATAATGAAATGGTCATCTTCAAAAATAACCATCCAGGATTTTGCAGTATTTTGGCTTTAACTAAAATCTACACGGATCAAGCTCTTGCTACTKTCTTCCACCTCCATAAACATTATCAGTTGTGTCCTACTGTATGGCAAGCATTTGATATTAAGCCAATTCTCTGTTTCCCAGTTTCTCTGTTTCTTTATGAGACTTAAACAGAAACAACAGATGACATATCATAATCTGTAAAACTGCAGGAGTAGATAGCTTGATAGCTTTCCTTAGAATTACTGATTTAGTACTTCATTTACAAATTAGTGCTCTTGCTCCCTAGCAATTTGTCTCCATCCAATTCAGTTCAGTTAATCAAGGATGTGAGACATCAAACAAGTGAAAAATGAAAACAGGGCTTTTTCAGGTTTGAACCTACTTTACTATGAGCCAGCAATCTACCCCCCCCCAAAAAAAAAAATTGTTAGCGGTTTTTCCCTCCCACAGCAGGAGGTTCCAAGTGCCCCCAAAACTGGAACTGAAGACATTTGGATGTACTAATCAAATAACTTCAGACCCTGTCTATTTTTTTCTAGCCTTTTAAACAAGACTGAGGGAAAATTACCCTTCTGGTCATCCTCTATTATTATCTATTCTTCCATAAAGTATTTCCCATTCTGTGAAATGTCACTTGTTGTTTTTTTTTTCTTGGGGGGGGGAGGGTAGATAATGGAGAAGTCTTGCAAGAATAGCATTCCTAATACCAACCACAAGAAGAACGGCTATAGGCAGCACAGCATACAGCCCCTGGATCCTACTGGAGTGTGCCCATGGAGAAGGGAGGAGGTTCTTTCCGATTTCCAGGGGAGAGATGTACAATTTAGTGAAATTTCCCCTTTGGTGAGGATTGCAGGGATCCCATGGAGTCCTAACGATTCTTTCCACTACCAGGAGGATTTCTTCCCGGCAGCCTGAGATACAGTACAGTTGTTAGAGGAGGAAAGGGCTGGAGAACACCACACAGAAAGCTATAGTACACCTGATGTTTTACATAGATTTTCAGTCCACAGGGTTTTTACTAGCTCTRAACTCAGCAAAGTATATATCTTTTTAAATCTGAAAAGTGTTTCCTTTAATCAAAACAATGTAAACACATAAATCATATTGTTATATAACCATATAAACTTTCTATCTGGAGAAAGCAGATCTGTTCTATCTCATCTGGCATCAAATGATGATTTGGCTGTATTTTGTTAAGAAAGCTACATGCTGGGTTCTAGCCTATGCATAAAGTGAGTGAAGCTAAAGCAGAAAAACATCCAAAATACCATACCATACATAGTAGAGAAGCAAATGAAAAAGTCTGAATGTCTAATTACATAACAAGGAAATGATCCTAGATGTCTGTTCATGGATGATGTGTATGAAATAGGATAACAGTTGATGCCAGTGCTTTCACATCTTCTAGACCAGCTGGGAAGTGATGTGAGAACACAATGACTGAAAAACTGAAAAATTTGCAGCAACAAACTTTTCACAGACTGAACACACAGCAGACAGTCTAAGCCATGAGAGGATTTTAAACAACTACACCCTATTGTCTCAAAAATAAACCTTTAAATACTTTATTAATTTTCATTTATTTTATAGCTCTAGCAGATGATGTATTTACTTACACAGATTAGCTCATCACTAAGGTACTTGCTATTAAAAACAAGTATATAAAAAACAAGTTAAAAAACAAGCTAAGTTCCAAAATAGCATAGTTTCTAAAACTGAAACAGATCTCTGCTATTCATGTAATTTCCTTCTTGCAATTTTACACCATTACAGGGATCACAGTAGTGATCAATAAACAAAGACCGTTGTTCTCTACCTTCCAGTAATCTTTTTTTGTGGTTGCTCTTTCTTCTTGACCACTTTTGAAATATCTTGGTATTTTGATCATTTTAAGACTATCTTCAGATTTTGACAGGGAGGTCAGGCTTTTTTTAGCTCATGAAAATCCATTCATATTTTTACAACATTAGAATTACCATTTGAAGTCCTTTTTAGCACAATGGAGCTAGAAACGCTGCTAAAATTGAACTCTATCTTCAATACAAACTGAGGGYGCTTTTGACATCTCAATTCTGCATGGCACATAAATGAGTTTCCAGAAAGGGCACCAGCAAACTAACTTCATATTTAACAACTGACACCTAACTTTTTCTTAGGTTTGGATTAGGAAAAATACAGGAAACAGGAAGACCATGTATTCAATTTTGTATTAATATTAGTAATGTGCCCTTCATGACATTTTTATGCATCAGAGATTTATACTGTAGCAGAAGGCCATATAATCTATGATTAGAACCCAGATGTCTGACATGATGGGCACAGGTTGCCTTCTGTTAACTACATTGCCTCTAAGAAATCATCTCTGAAGTCAGTGCAATTGGTTACTTGACCTGTGTATGCATATGCAATCCACTGTTTCTATGCATTACAATTAGCAGCTGGTACACTGTGGATAACAGTTTACAGCCAACTCTGATATGTAGTTGTCTAATGGAAGTGCTAAAACTCTGTGTGTGTGTGTGTGTGTGTGTGTGTGTGTGTGTGTGTGTGTGTACTGAAGCTCAAAGGTCCATGTTTCAAATTTTATTGATGAGGGCAGTAAAGTGGATATAATGGACAAGACAATCAGGCAGCTTAAGACTTCGTAACAGGCAAAGTTATAAAGGGCAAAACTACTGTCGATGAAACAATCTTTAGCATGCTTCTTTAATTTTGATGGGTTCGCAAACTTAACAGCAGTCTATTAATTTGGTTTGAAAAATATTTTTGAATATATAACATATTCCATGTGTACACATATATTTCTCATATATATTCATAAAATCTTTTCAAATTATTAACTCCTCCATCACCTACTCACCTAATATTGGTGACTTTAAGAAGTCAAGAGGTATATTCAGCTCCTATGTGGATAAAGTAAGAGAAAACAAATATTTTCTTTTATGCAGATGACAATAAGAGAGTTATTCTAGAGTTCTTTATTTACATAAATGCTTTCATAAATCCTTGGAGAATGATTTCTGAAATTAAATAGTTGCCATTACAAACATTGCTATTTTTATAGACACGTTTCAGGAAAATAGGGAATTTACAGATTGACATTTACTAATGGTTGTACAGGTGAAATGCTTCTGAAAATCACTAGATGGTATATAGAACTGTTGTCATTCTGGTTCACTCATACAGAGTGTATTGGTGTTTACAGACAAGACAGTCCATTTTCAGCATTTTTAATCTCCCACAGATTTGTCCATGAATCGATTCTGGTTGGGCGACTTGTGAAAGAATTAACCTAGCTGAACTTGAGGGGTCAGAAAAACAATGGAATAAAGTACTATCAAAGCCTGAGGAAGAAGATAGGTGTCTCTAAAGAGTCTCACTCTTCTTTTTACACAGATAATCTTGAACTCTTCAAGGAAAAAGAAGAGGAAGAAAGGATATTGGGTCACCAGAATTCATTGCTGGGAAACTTGAATTTGGGATTAACCAAAAAATGACAATATAATGATATACAATTTGGTTCCTCAGCCATGAGGAAAGAGAGAAATGCCTAGAAGGATTTACTAAACACAACCTGCATAAAACCACAATGGAATAAAGAGCTTCTTGTCAAGTTATGGAAAGCAGATTTGGGGTAAGAGACGAGCTGATGTGTAAATGAAAACTGAGATGGATTTTGAAAAGACTGATAATATTTAATGTAAACAAAACAAATAGTATAGAAAAGAAAATGACCTTCAAATTGTTTCAGAATTTGTTGCCAAAAAAGCTTTGGTTAAGTTCAGGAGATAAATGGCAAAGCAGAATTTTAAGAAAAAACAACAAAAATATTCTTTAATTTTGGAATTAGACATCAGGAAACAATTATGTTGTTTATTCTGGAAATTAAATTCTTCCTTTTACATGACATTTTTACGCTTCATCTTCACCCACCTTCCAGAACTAATAACTCAATAACTTAAACAATACAGTATTTATCCTTACTCAGAAGAATTCTCCTTACAAAAAAGTACTATTTTTCTTTTTTTTACAGATGAGAAGCTAAAGTACAGTGGGGCTAAGGTTCAGGTCTTCAAAAGTATTCAGACAATTTCTAGTAATTTCATTACAGTTCCTGCCAGCCCTAACTCAAGAGCAGTGGAGAAGTCTGCAGCGAGTATGGAATTGAATGCTTGTTTTCTGTGGTCATGCAGACAACTGTATGCTCCTCCCTTCTCCATATGACATATTTACATCTAGACAGTTTCTCATTTATGTGAAATAAGAAATGTACCAAGGAGTCTAAACTAGTCCAGTGGGTCTGTATAGTTTCTATTTCTTTATATGATATGAGCTATAGTTTCAAGTTTGTTCTCGGTTCCAAGGTTTACCAAGTATTTTTTAACATATTTCTACACACCAGTTCCACGTGACTAAYTCTTGCAGAGATGTCCGTGGGAAGGACTATGAGATGGCTGCTGCAAGGAGACATTCTCTCAGATTTCCTTTCCTTTTCCTGCTGTGAAGAGCTTCCCAGGCAACAACCTCCTCTTTGCCCCTACCAGTAACCACAGGCTCAGCAGGAGGCCTTTGCCTCCATGCTGCCTCCTAGACTTCAGTACCTCTCACTCTTCTGCCGCACTCTCATTTAGTAGCCTACCTTTATAGGAGGAATTAACTGAAGTTCATTAAGATACAGAAGTTGTTAACACCTGCACCTTATACACTATGACAGGTTTAGCTGAACTCAAGATATGATGATTTTGTTATTGCAAGGCTTCTGGTAAAAGCGTTCACTGTCTGACATGAAGGATTCTACTGTATGGCCTGTATGAGATCAAACTTTACTGGATAGCAACATTATGCAACACAAACAAGTCTCTTATGGGAACCTGTGTGTACTATAATAGCAGAGTTTTCTTCCCAACTATAGTATTATAGTATCCAGTAATAGAAGACCAGAGATGTAGGAAGAAACAAAGAACAATGTAATTAGAGTCAGTAAGGTTTAGGTTTTTTAGTGAGGTGGCTGGACCAGTAAGTGGAAAATGTAGTGTAAGTCAGAGAAGTATATAATATTATTAGCCTAGGGGGCAAGGAATTGAAACTGAGAACGTGTTGAATAGGACAGCAATATTGCTCTAAGCATGGCTCAGAAAAGGGCTTTGAAAGGTTTTGTAGATACATCATTGTGCTGCATGTGTGGTTGGTAAATCAAATTCAGGAATGAAATTATTCAAAAGAGGTGGCTTGCTTTTATCCTCATTCAGTACTGACCATATAGGAAACTAGTGATGGAACTGGTTAAAGCAGGCTCCAGAGGTACATTCTCAGCTCTGCACCTGAATTGCTGTATAAATTTTAGAACTCACTAACCCCACCCTCCACCTCAGTTTATTCTCTGACAATCAGTATATTATAATACTCTCAATCTTTTCTCTTTCTTCGGAGGGAGAGTGAGATGGACAGGAAATGCCATATACCTGAAAGGTGATGCAGCTAGTGAGTGCAGTGATCTTTCCTGTCCAGTAGTTACACATATTAAAAAGAATGCAGCTTATATAAAATGTAGCTGAGTGAACCTTTGAAAAATGTACAAGTGAGGTTAGAAAGGGTATTACTGACACTTTTTTTTTCCCCTCTGTACCATGTCTCCATTTTACAGGACTAATATCGACATATCCTTCAGTTTCTCAAGACTGTTCCTCTCACTTTTGACACTAGTGAAAATGTTTATAATTATAGACTGACTGTTCAAGATGTCCTGTTACACCAATGGGATTTTATTGTTTATTTGCCAAGAACAAACAGTACAGAGGAATGAATGCTCAGTGCATGAATGGCCTTTGGAGTTTAGTGTAAATATAATCAAAAGATCAAAGCTGCTGCTTTGCTCAAAGTAGATGTCTGTGACAGTGGCTCATTTGTTTCATGATAAAGTCATTCTGAACAGTAAGGCACTGGAAAAATCCTGCACTCTGACAAATTTCAATTAGGTTAATTGCATTCTGCTTCCTTAAATCCCCCCTGCAGTTTCAGATGGAGACAGCTTTCTTAATTTCCTTTCCTAGCATGTTGTATAAAGTTGCTGTGTTTTGGTAAATAGCTGCTACATTCCACCCAACTTGTGGCTGATCTTATCCCGTCTTCTTCAGTAGCTGCACAGTTTGAATTTTGCCTTATTACACTGGGAAACCTTCTGTGTTAGGCAAGAGAAAGGAACCTTTGGTGCTTTACATTTCTGAAGCCAGGTAAAAGGGTCTAAGTGAAAATGAGAATCTGGCCCTTAATTTTTTATTTTTCCCTAATTGCTTTCAACTGCTACTGACTCTTTTCCCTAGAAGAACTGWGCTGAAGAGAATAACTGTCCATCCATCCGTCCGTCCGTGTGTGTGTATGTGGCGGGAGGAACAATGCAAGGTCAGTCTCTCCAAGATTTCTCTTCAATTTTAACTTTCCCTGAGATGCTTACTGTCTTTTGCTCACAAAAGGGAATTAAACTTGATCATGGCTACAGAAATATGTGTCAAGTCATATTTATTGTCCTGGTTCTTCAGATATCAGTCACACAAGTTGATTTAGGCCTGACTTCTCTCTGTCTCTCCCCCCCTTTTTTTTTCCCTACAGCAATGTGAGACAGGACCTTCGTCTCAACATGGATCTACTGACCCATCAAAAACAACAGCAACCCGCTTTTCTAACTATTCTGCATTAGCAACTCTGTATGTTTGTTGTGGCAGTCCCCACTCTATGTACCTTGTTTCTTCCTTCCCTGCCAGCATTTTTTGTGGGTAGTATGAGACCAGTAGTATCTAGACTAAAGATAGTTTGAAATGAAGTGGGAATGTACATCAGTATTCACACTGAAACATGAAGTGTTAAGTAACAAAACTGGCGCAGGGGCTCCAATCAGCTGTTCCTGATCTCGATTCTGAATGCTAAGTGATAAAGTCCTTCCTTCTCAAATATAATCTCTAGAGCATTATAACTGGTAGAGTAAAAAGCCTTTAAGGGATTAAAAAAAAACAAAAAACAAAAAAGCCCCCAAATCTGATTTACTCTCTCAGTCCTCTCTATCCTTAATTTAAAGGTGGTATAGTATGGTGGCATGTGCTACTGGATTCTTTAACATCCAAATAGACATTGGAATGAAAAAAGGTACATAAACTTTAGCATCTCTATTCAAAATCAGAAAACACTTATTGAAAACAAACATGGTCTCAGATATTTCATATTACCTAAATAAGATAAATAAGATAAAAATAAGAAAGTTTGATTGCTTGAGACTTTTCTCTTTATGAATAGACTGAAATTTCCAAAGAATTGTAGTAACCTATCAAAACATTAGCAGATCTGGCAATATAAAGGCAATATTCAGATTTTGATATACTAATGTACCAACTTGTACCTAGCCACAGACTGTAATGTGATTTGATGATTTTTGTACTGTAATCAACATTGCATCTTWTCAAACAAGAAATAAAAAGAATACTGAAAACATCAAATTTGGATTCAGGAGACTAGAATACAATTGGTTTGTTTTCCAGTTCAGTCCATTTGCTTTGCTCTTAAAATATTGTGGCACAGTCATGCACCCATATGGACAAAGATGAATCTTCCTTAATTCTCTTTTTTAAACTCTTTAAAATGTACACAGATAATTTAACATACATACCACTCCACATTTCAAAAAGTTATAGTAAATCAAAAGGTTTATGTGCAGGTAAGTTCCCATATTCCAGATATCAAATAAGTACATCTTTACAAGCACCTATGATCTGAATTCTGTTAATAATTAGAATTCAGGGTTTTACACATAAAAGAAAAAAATAACCACGATGATATTTGAGCCATTGTTATGAATGGTGAGAATATATCTTTTGTAACCAGTCTGGCATATTTTGTTTGAAAATGAARGTTTTTCTAGAGTTCAACAACTGAGCATGGGTCAGAGATCTTAGACAGGAACATAGACAACTAGCTGTCCTAATATGCATTTTGGATGTGAATTAAGCCTGTAGTAAACAGGCTGTTGCTTACTCTGTTAATGCACAAACTGTTCTACTTTCTCTTGGCTCCTTAAGCTCATTCTACAAAATAACCTACCTAATCAACAGTATTTTCAAGGAGACTTTGGAAGGGTATAAGAAAATTATGGGTGGATGGGAAAAATTAGTTTTTTAAGGAAAGAGAAAATAGTAAAAAAGGACTAAAATTTCACATTCCATTTCTCTCTTGTTCTTCCCCAAAACAAAGCTATAAAGTTAACCTCAAACATCCTTAGCATTAGAGGAAGTTAATTGTTTCAAACCTATTTAATACAGGTAAAAAAGTTCCAGTGTGAGTTTTGTCTTGTGATTATCCCACATGGCAAATATCCAGTTAAATGCTTACAGTGACAAAAATGAAAAGTACTAAATCCTGTTTGGATCAGCTCGGTTCCAGACTGCTCATTTATGATTACTAGTGAAAAGAAGAACAAACAATTAGCAAGATGTCATCAATTTCCTTAATTTTTCTACTGTAGGACTTCAGCCTCTTCGTAGGCTTAAATGGAAATGTGCCCAGGCAACAATTTCAGGCTGATATCCCAGCCCACTGGGAGTTTTGACACCCAGTCCAGTAGGCCTGTGACTTCATTACAAAGCTTAAGTGTTCAAGCCTCTTTCTTAAACTGCTCCAAGCTTAGAAAAGACCTCAGATTTTTATTCCTTGGTCTTTTTTTGTTGTTTGTTTGTTTTTCCGCCTAGACCTATCCCAAAGTATATTCCTGGGAGCTTAAAAAGGACCATTTTCTTCAGAAATAAAAAAAGAGTTGAATAAGAGTTGAGAATGTTGCCCACTGTTTGCATTAGTAAAGCAGACGGTTATTTGTGGGAACAAGTCAGTTCTGATCTTTTTTTGACCCATTAGGTTCGCAAGAGGTTTAACACCTAATTTTCTACAAAATTTTGCAATCCTTAATGCCTCTRTGTTCTTTGTCATATAGTTAACATATACTCCATTACTGATGACAAAATTRCTTGAATGGTTTAAACTTACTCATTTAGTAGTAAAAATATGCAATTAAAATCATTCTTAATTTTAAACAGCTGATGATATTGGGGGAAAAAACAGCTATTCTACAAAAGAGTTCACAGCAGAATTTGCTTCACAGTCAAAGCTCAATACATAGCATTTTTTGGACTCTTTTGCACAATGGAAGAAAAAAGAAATATGTGAGTCTTAAATTTTATATGGAAATGAYGGAATGCTTCTTGCAAATTTCTGCAGAGGTTGCTAGTTCTTTATTTTTGTTTTTAACAGAACAAGGAGAGTACCAAAAGCAGTCCTTCCTATATTCAACCCCACTAACTCTCTTCTATATTTATTGACTACATAAAAGAGGGGGAAAAAAAGGAACAAAYTGTCTACTGCTTTCATCTCAAGTCTTGATTAGTGCAATAGTAGTCAGGCACATATCCTCAAGAACAAATATGTTTTAAAATACTATCAATATATATACAAGTCAATAGAGACTTGAGCATGTTTCACATATGTTTAGCTGAAGGTCAAAAAGCTGAGAGAGGTAAAAATCAACAGTGAGAAGACTAAGAAAAAGACTGTACTGAAAAGAATAAGAAAAAACTGTTTAGTTTTTGCCCCCCCCCCCTTTTAAACATTATTCTTACCATGCTATATTTTTATATTGATTTTTACTGCTCTGCTATAAAAGCATGTTCATCCATCATGCCCAGGGTGCTCTCAGAATTAAATATATACTAACTAACATTTCTGACAATTATCCCTATGTTTAAGTCAACTCATTCCACAGCAGTGTAAACACAACAAACAAGTTAATTAGCCTCTGAAAAAAATCCCCTTAAGGATCCTAAACCAATGTCCTGGGGAACTGGCTGATGTGTATCTCTTTATGATCTCAGGAGAGAGCATAAGATGGAGCCTGAATAAAATGCAGAGTGGGTAAGATGCTGTTTTGAGGGCTACGTGGCTGGGATTATTACATCTGATGAAGGAAGAAGCCCCAGCACAGCTAATAATCTCCCCAGGCATTGGCCTGAAAGACCAGAAAAATGCTGTAGTCTAAAATCGTTATACACATATTTTTCAGTCAAATGCGTAGACACCAGGTTAAGAGGGAATAAGAAGCTCTGAAACAACTTTCCCACTGTTTCCAGATCTTCCTTTCAAGTGAAAGGAAATTTTTCTACTTTGAAAGCACAGGAGAGCTGTTTTTCTTCACTCTGACTGGCTGAGGGTAAGACTATGTTAAGGGTTAAACAAAATACTTCTCTACTTTTCCTTCTTTAAAATTTCTTTTCAGACTTCCTTGTAATTGCCATCAGCTTCATAAAGGAAATCATATTGTTATATTGATTAACAGTGGCTGCATTTTCCAATTATTTCTATAATGAGTTTAGTGGCAATGACCCAGAAAATGGACAAAGACCTCACTTCAGATTAATGTTAATTTGATGTAAATTGTTATTTTTCCCCCTCTCTCCAGCAAATGATGATGATAGATCCCCACTGTTAATTAATCAAAACTTCTCAAAATAGAGTTCACCAGGTGGAAATAATTAGCAGTTAATTGTCTCCTGTTTATTACTCTTCAGAGATGTAAACAACAGTCTGGATTGATTTGACGGTATTTACTAAAAAGCTCTTTAATAAATAAATTAGAAGCACAAATGTTGTTGTTATGGTACAAATATTTGTAGTCGTGCATTTGTTTTATGAGACAATGCAATAGTCAAAGATTCAGCAATTTTCCCTCTAGAATTAACCAGTATTTCAGCAGGTGCAAACATTTGCCTTTCGTTTCATCTGCAAGATTTCTTTTTGCTTATTGTTTCTAGACTGGGTAATTGAGTGGCAGAAAAAGATGAATGGAGTGTATTTTAATGTGAAATCACACATAGGCAGGAGATTTTTGTCTCATTTGCATCCTTATGTCTACAGAAGTTTCATGTTTCAGAAAAGCATTCTTTACTTGGGCAGAGATGGTCATTCAAAAAATGAACAATTATTAAAGATATGCCCTCTGCAAAGGCATATCAGTTTCAACAATATTTCCAGCCACAGTATCAGTAACTGATACATCTGAAAGCTGTGAGAAACTATACTCTGTGCAAGCTGTACTCCAGCCACTCAGAATATGCACCTCAAGCAAATGCCTGAGGACAAAGTCATGTAGACACCTAAAACAGGAAATTGGCAGAATAAAGACTTCAGGTTCATGAATGCAGTCTTTCTTGAAAACACTCAGAGCATCAGGCTACCAGCTTTCTAAAATGAGAAGAGGGGCATCATCATTCTATCCTGCTGAAATTATCTTTCTGTGCAGAAACTGATTCATTAGTTTTCTGAGAAAACAAAAAAACAAATGTGTTTTTATTCCTTAGAAACTAGGCCCTTACCTGTAGGAGGGAGAACTTGTTCCTACTCCAAGGATTCAATTTATCCATACAAAAAAACAATGGGAAGAATAGGAATGCCTATCTTCACTCATCTGTGCATCTTTTCCCAAACTGGGGAATAAGCTTAGTCATTGCTTTCTTAAAAAAGAAGAAATTATATTTTCTACTTATTATTGCTAGTGGTGCATTAGGGCACTTAGCCAGGAAGTGTAACTTTGTCTTTTTTTCTGTTTGATTTGGAGGAAAGTTTAGAACCCAGGTTGCTGTGATACATCAGGAAAGTAGATTAACTATCAGATTAACAAACCAGGTTGTCAGTTGATTTCTCCTGATGAAGAGGTTCCAGTTTTTCAATGTAATTACATATTCTTTCAGCCAGAGAGAAAGAATTATACTTTGGGGAAAACTGCTCCAGAGATGAACAAAAGTTTGCACATCTGAACATGCTAACCATCATGGTCACACACATGGGAGAAATACAGTTCTCAAATAACATGTTCTTGACAAAATGTAATGCTTTTGTTTCATAAGCACTTAAGTAACAGGTGTATTGATATCTTAATGATAATGGTGATAACTGTTTTTTAGACTTAGTGGTCAATGTCCCATAGATGCCCTGGTCCTTTTATGGATTTACAACCACAATTTATGTATTTACTCTGCCCAATTCAGGGGATACTTTAGAACCCAGTCTGCTGTTATATGTACAGTAAAATAGATTAACTATCAGTTTAATGAGCTAGGTTGTCTTTTGAGGTCTTCTGTTCAAGAGAAAGGAGAGAGAGAAAYTCACCCCAAAATTACAGTGACATTAAGTTAATCAGCAAGAGCCACCTTGCAGCTTTAGTGGTATGCTTAAATGAGTAGCGCTCTTTRAAGTCATTGAAATCAGACCCTTTCTGCTTAGAGCCTGGCTCGATCCTCAAATGCAATGTGGCCTGTGCTCTCTGATCAGGCTATATCAAAGATACAGGTTCAATTTCTGCATCGCTAGAAGCAGCAGGTTTTGTCCAAGCACTCTCTGTTTTTCTCAGGACAGTTTACCTCTAGCAATGGAAAGAGATTCCCTGTCAGTCTCCACCCCACTACCACTTCACAGAGAATGAGTATCTCTGTTTTTCCAGTTTAGCTGACAAAAAGTGTTTTTTAAAATATGAATGAGGAAAACACACCAAGAATTAAATTTTGGTAATTTTGTTGGCAAATATTATGCATCTGTCTGCTTCATTTTCGCTATTGCCAATATGATAAATACTCCCAAATTAATGTCACCAGTCAGGATTTTAGTATTTAGGAAAATAAACTTTCATGAATGTTATAGTAACAAAGAAAATCAGCATTTACATGTGTGCATGTGTGCCTTAAGAGAAAAAACTTTCCATGTGGGAAACTCTTTTCTTTGCCATATACAGCAAGTAGTGAAAATGATCATAAAAATACCATGAAACTAGAAAGCATTTCTTGACTTTTGTTTAAAAAATATCACATTTAGTTCCAGACAACTTTACTGTTATCTGTAAAATCTGATCTTGCAGTAAAATATCTGTCTGTTGCTGGCATCATTTTCTCTCAAATGTCTACATTATGGAGCCAATAGACAAGGGTCATTGATTTTTTTTTCAGTGCAAAGATTCAATGTTTGATTTCATTTCTGCCTACAAAGTGCTGGATGTCTTGAAAACAAAATCWCACTTATGCTTGTTTTAATGAAATGTTAAAATAAAAGCAAAAACTTCAGCTACTAGAAGGACTTACTGTCAGCTGGTGATAAGGCAGTGTCAGGGTAAGGTCAGAACTCTGTAAGAAGGAGATTTACGCTGCTTGACCTCTCTGGATCAAGGTGGTCAACTCTCAATTGCAAGAGGAATCTAGCAAATTAGAAACACTATGGCCAACCCTAAACATGCTCTTTTATGTACTATCCCTGCTCTAGTCTTCAGAATGAAGTTCTCTTGCCACTTTCTCTGATGAAACAAAATTCTACTGAATTTTATCTCCCATCAGTTATTTCAAAAAGATCTTTGCAAAAATCTCTTTACTTTAGTAAAGAATATACTTCTTTACTAAGAAAGACATTATTCTTCCATCTTACTGGGTAATTTTTTTTAATAGTCTGAATTCCCTAAAATTAATTTTTGAGTTTTCCTCCCCATGCCAGGATATTTTTGGGTTATTTTCAAGAATTTCAGAAAGGTCATTTATCACCATTTTCATTAGAATTTCTATTTATGACTTTAAAATGCCCCCATTGGGATCATGTATCAGTACTATGTATGGTGATGTGATTGTTTTCTTAATGTTGTGAGTTAAACAGCAGAGAGTGAGAGCTGATTACTACATTTTTATATATGTGTATATGTATATATATACACACACACAAACACACACACACACACACACGTGTATATACCCTGCTGGTATAATAATATAATTTCGTCAGTAGGTTTCATTGCAAAGTTTATGAAATCAGTCTCCTATTCTGAAGTTACAGTTTGAAGCCCCGATGGTGGTAAATTTTATTCTTAAGTCTAAATTTAGTGTAGATAACAATGAAATATATAGCAAAATCTGTTTTAAGGAGCACTACTGATGTCTAAGTGATACAGGCATATATAATTCCTTGTCACAGCATTCCATAGGAGAACTTAATAATAAGATTACTCTAGTTTTATTGTTTTCTCCTTGATYCTTCTTTCTCTTGTTTTATGCTTTCATCGGTCTCAGTCAGAGAGTAGAAACAAAAAACTGAGGTGGATTTGCAAGCTTTCCTTTTCAGATTAAACAGAAAAATGTAATATTCAGATGGTCTTTTTTTTAGCCTTGGAATTAGAGACCTTGAAATTGGAACTGATTTTACACTTTCCTACAATAATATTTTTATTAGTGAAATTGGAAGAGCAGCACTCAATGGGAGAAGAGGGAAAAAATGGAGCTGGCTGCTGCTACAGAGATATTTATGGGGAGTTTGATGTTTTGCTTGGAGAATAAAGGAGAGCTTTTATTGCAAATACCTACATAAAGGTCTTTTTGTTCTGCAAAGTACATTCTTCTGATCCTTCTCCTTGACTGGATTTCCCCTTCCCTTTCTCCTAAACAGGAAAAAAAAACCCTAATTTTGGGGGGATACACTTGACCAGTTTTAAATGTTGAGCTTGTATTTGGTCAAACAAATGGAAACCTTTATTTTATTTTTATATTCACACTAATAATATAAAAGTTTTTATATGTAGATTTCAAGGCAACTTACAAAGGTGATAAGTAACATATTCCTTACTTAACAGGTAAGGAACTGAAATAAAGGGCCAAGCTTAGCCTCTAGTCTGGTAACATAATCTGCACCCAAATACTTTCTCCCAAACTGCTGTCCTATCTATCAGTTATTGTGCAACTTATTTCTCTGTGGGCCTCCCTTCTACAACAGTGGGCAGCTGCAGGGCAGATCGTGGATTACTGGATCGTGGATTGGCCATGGTGCAAATTAAAATTTTTATGAACTATTGATTGCCTGCAATTTCTGTTCCATATAAAAATCACATTCTATTATAAAGTAAATAATGCCAAAAGAACAGCAAAATTGACAGGTTGCATATGAACATGAAGGAGCTAGATGCCTATATCCACTCCCATCAAAGGGAGCTCTGCATCTAAGATGATCAAGATTTCACTTTGTGTTCTTTTAGGACATTTTAGAAGAGATGCTGAGAATATCTGGAGTAAAAAAGAAAGACTGACCTAGATATCAGAGAAAGGACTCCCATTTTAAAAGTTTGAGACTCTTTACAAGCGTGTTGAGATCCTGCTAGACAAATAAAGAGCAGTGAACACGTACAAGGATTCTGAGGTCACACCTGGGTAGTTTAGCCAGAGAAAAGTACTCTGCTAAATATAGGTGGTACAAGGTGACATAAATTATAGAAGATAAAAGTTACAAGGCCAAAAGTCACAGGATATCATTAGTCCCATGGAAATCATTTGTTGCACACAGTGGCTTAATTATGCTGTGACATGACTAGGGCTCACAAATACACAGGAAAAAGACAGGAGGATCCCCAGGGAACTTGCACTGCAATAAAGGAAAGTGGAACACGTCTTCATCTTCTGTTCTTTAGCAGTCATGATGGTTGGCCCTCAGCCAATCACTAGCCCTCAGTCCATTCATATGTCATCAACATCACTGAGAGAAGTGTTTAGGCTGGGCTAATCTCCCCCTCCTCTGGAATATGTTCTAAGCCTTTTTTAAAAAGTCTTAGGAACCAATATTCCACTACTTTATATAATATTAATTCACCCTAGCTGAAATCTGTACACTTGTGTAGCAATTTGCATGTACTAATGCTTCCTCTCTAACATGATAATACTTTATGTACATTGTTCACAAAGTTGGTGCCCACAAAAGTTGCAACCAAGTGAAAAAAGTTGGGCAGTTATTCTGAGACATGAGACGGTGTCAACAATAAGGGAATACCTCTAAATGCTTTGCGCACTAAAAACCTAGTAAAAGTCCTGCTCATATATATGGCGACCTCTGAAAAAAGTTCCAGAAAGTTCACTAGAGGCTGTCTTTAAAATAGCCACATTTGGGGAAAAGCTAAGGAACTGGGCTTTCATCAAAATAGTTCTTTGAAATCAAGAGAAGTTTTATTTTCAAACCAGTGGGTTTTGAAACAAGCTACATTTACAGAAAGTAAAAATTCATAAATGAGAGCATTCACTTTAGAAACCTGAACTGATGAAAACTCTGTGGCTTTAATATCCAATAAAAATAGCTGACCTACCTAATAATTATTTGCTACGTTATRTTTCATTGAATAATAAGTTCTTTAGCTAAGACTTACCACAGTACACATGTACAAATGAATGGATAAATATACAAATGAATCAATAAATACTATTTGCCATGTTTGACAAGCCAAAGAAGACTCACTGGATTTTGATTGTGCAAATTTAAGAAATAGTATGCTTTTGYCAAACCATAAATGAATGAAGAAAACTAATTTCAACAGATGACTTGGCTGTTTCAAGTGCACAGGCAGAGGATACAGACTGAAAAAAAAGGGAAAAGAATAAAGAAGGAAACTGTTTCACAATGAAGAGTGGTGTTGGTAGCTGTGTCTGTACACACCCCATGAGGCTCTATTACCAGGCTACGGCTTCAGCATGTCTCCTTCTCCAACACTAGGAACGTGGAAGGGAGAACAAGAGGCCATGAGGTGAATTGACATGAAGGTCCACAGGCTTAATGCATCATCTGCCAGAGTATTCTGTGAAACATCTGTAAATAGACCATGAGAGTTTTTCTTAAACCATTTCCAGCCTTTTCTCCTAATCCATCAGAAGAAAATATTGCATGTAMTGTGACTTTAAAAGCTGAAAGAATTGGGAGAAGAAGGGAGGAAATCAAAGGCACTTCATCACAAATGTAGTGTCAAAGCGGGGAAGGAGGAATAAAAAAACATGCAATGAGAAAAACAGGAATTGTTTTTATCACATGAAATAAAAAAGAGAAGACATTTGGTTCTACAACATACAGCTTTTTTTATAGCACTGAGTGAATCATTCAAACTACTGGATGTGTCTCCACATCTAACATCTAAAACTACATTACCATGCATCCAGAATATTTCCTCTTTTTTCTGAAATTTCCTGAAAATTTTGTCTGACAGATAAAGAATGAATTTGGCCAAGTTTTCTGGCATATGGCAGTCCAGCAGAAGAAGTAGCAGCAGCTCCAACAAAAACGACAGATGTCTGAAAGTCATGGGGAAATGACCACTCTGATATGCAGACATTGTCACACGTGATGTGGACTCCACAGCCACAGTAGCTGCAGCATTTCCAGAACACACTGGTCATCTGTGCAAATCCACGCCCATATTCTTGTTCAGAATTGCTAGGAAAATAGCAATATAGAAACTTTACATAAAAAAACCAACTAGATAAGACAGCTGTTTCATAAAGATATATGGTGAAAAGCAGAGAGGAGACAGCTGAACCATAACTCTAAGATTAAACAGAAAAAAGAAAATGAAGAGGAACAGCTTCTTAATAAGAGAGGATGAAAGCTCACAGCCCAGTTAAAGGCAATTTAAACTCCAAGCACAATCATACTGTATTCAGGGCCCAATTCTATAGTCATAATGACAGGAGTTTCATTCTGATATAAAGTGGTATGAAAACCACAAAGAAAGCTAATTTATCAATTTACTTAATGTGGAAAACAAATTCTGAAGAAGATTAAGAAATGCAACAAGATACATGGAGGCCTCAAACTTTCTTACACAGAAAAAAGTTGGATGTAGTTCCTTGTTTGTCTCCTTCAGCTTCAGGTGTGGGGCCCTGAATAACATGTCTAACTTGAAAAATCTTGGAACACCCCTTTTATGATTCATTTGCCTTGACAGAGTGCTAGCTCCTTCATTGCACAGCCCGGGTTGGATGGTGTGAGAGAGAAGGGGCCAAAGTCAACAGGATAAGGAGTCAACAGCTTCAGTGTACAAAATAGACTTATCTGTTAACAAAACATTTTTTTAAATGACTTAAATAGCCCAGTGTGTATCAGAGACCAGTTCTCAAGTAATATTAACCTATGCACTGACAGGTTATGTGGATTTTCACATGGTAATTTRCCAGTTCAATAAAAAAACCCAAAACTGAATAGTCCAGTGAGTATCCTTGTCTAGTTCCTAAGCAACTTAACTTACACACTGACAAGTTATTCAAGCTTTACCATTGCTTATTTACCACTTCACATCAAAATGTATCTACCATAGTAGCCTTGGTATCAAACTACATGCAGAATATGCTTCTTATAACACTCAATAAATGATCTCATATGTGTACCATAAAGCTTAGCTCTGTTTGCCAAAACTGAAGATAAAGAGAAGCAATGCAGAAACTGATCCTTAAGATTAAATAAAAGCTGTAGACTGAGAATGGCAAAAACAATTCTGCCCACCTCAGATGAGCAATTTGCACCGGAATGACCTCATAACAACAACAATTTGAATTTCTGTGGGCTTCTCAATTAAGAATATCAAAGACTACTTCAAAGAAGTTTGTTCAAATATAATGCTATTAATGTAAAATGCTTGAAAAAGTAAGTCTAAAAGCAGGTTACTTAGAGGTGGCATTAGTTTGTATTTCTCTATTTTTACAAGTAAAAAGCGTATATCAAGCTGAACTACTGGTGAATTATCTAAAAATATCAATAGTAATTTAAAAAAATTTTGTCCTAAAAGACTTGTCCACATTACCAAAGCAAGTCGGAATTATTTTGTAGAATGGAACACAACCATTAAGCAATTTTTTTATAACTAAGAATAAAGCCAGAGCCCATAATGATAGTGAAATGATTACATCAGTTCATTGRTCAGAATGGAAAGAACTGGATCTTCTCTGAGATAAAGTGTCTACTTAAATGGAAAAAAATACAGAAATATCATACTGTTACCCATTAATTAGCTCCATTCTCCTTCCCCTCCTCCCAAAAGAAAYAGGAAAAAGGAAAAGTCAATAGTTAATCTTTGACATAATACAGAAACCCATCTCTATTCAACATATTTTCAGCAACTTCTACACAGCGAAGGATAGCAGTAACACTTTGATTCATGATAGCAATATGAACAAAAGTTGATATATTCAAACATTCATCTATTCTGATTTTAGTAGGCTTGGAAATACCAATGATCTGTTTGACTGATTAAATACTGAGTTCCTGTTTTCCTCTGAATATGGGCATTTACTTACCCTACCATTCCATGAGATATCAGTTATGTTGTAGAAAGATGGTTTTCATGAAGAAGATTTGGTCATTTCCATCAAGATTCCAGTTTCTTCAATCAAGTGACATTGATATATTTCAAGGTGCAGAATATATTTTATTCAAGACTACGTAATGTGCCTGTGGGTGGAATACACACAAAAAAAGAGCTCCTCCAGAAAGTTATTTTGAGAGACTTTGAAATCTGGAATAATTATGCAATTAAAAAAAGGTCAAGCATAATTTAATATAAATAAAAAGTCTTTATAATTGATACCCTCACATTGTATGTTATTACTCCTTATCTACACATAAATCAGCAAGAAAATTAACAAGTCCAGGTTGAACTGCTAAACCAGCTGCATTGTGAAAAAAAGTGAACATCACAGCTAGCAAAAAGTAAATGCTAGACTTCAGTATCTTTCTAAAACTCTCCCTGAGTTAGAACAAAAATGGCATCCTCCAGATTTTAAAAGAAGCCTGGCTCTCCTTTGCTGCTGTTGCGTAAAATCACCCAAAAAGCAATTTAACTGTTTCCCCATCACTGGGAAATTTTGGAAGATGAGGCTAAAGGCAGATGTTCATTCTGTAAACAGCTGTGCTGGCTGAAGATATTAACAACCTTCAGCTTCTTTCTACCCATTCCTCTGTGAGAAGTTCTCTCTCCCACACTATTGTTAATGGAGAGATTTGTGTGAACACTTCTGCTTCAAGCCAAATCCAGCAAGTTTACTCACACAGTTCAGTAATGTGGCTTGAGTTAACCCATCTGACTCTACTTACTGAATATGTATCTCTTTCAAAGATGCTGACTGCTCCCAGGAAGAGGACTCTTAACAAAACTAGAACAGTGACAGTGGCTGTTACATTTTCCTGTTCCTCCCCTAGACACTAGCACACTTTCTACCATGTTTGTTTATAATTTCAGGGATGAATATTGTAAGACCTAAGTCCAACATACACTCAGCTCATTCCAATGGTCTCAGTAAATATACATGAAATTCTATAGTGATATATTTAAATAATGTTTGTAATTTCTAACCCTTTTCTTGTTAAATTCAGAGCATCTATCTCAATGTCTCCTAATTCTTTATTATGTTACTGCAAGAAAAAAAAATCTGTGGAAAAATCAATAATATAATGTTACTGACTCATTCTATCTTATGCCATTTCATGTCATTCCAAAGTGACGTTGAAATACCACTAATGGAACAGTGAACCTATCTTGCAATTATAGTAAGAGTAACAGCTTCTGGTTGGAACAATTTGTGAGAGAATTTGGAAGGCACTTTTATAGTTATTAAGCACTGCCACATTCTTTCCAAGCAGTGATGATGGTATTAATTTAGTTCTATTCACCTCACAATAATAATTTCCAAATAAGTCATTTTCAAACCCAGCAGTTCAGGCTCAGCATTTCTGGAAGTTACACTGAAGGGCAGGACTGGCCAATTGGGCTGGTCTTGAATCACTTGCATAAAGAACCAGCTTTATAAATAGCTCTTTGAAAAATTGTGTGCCCACACACTAAACTGATTATCATCAGGGAATGTGCATGGGTAGAATACATTCCAGCTTAACTCCATTTTGGAATAATGTTTTCTCCTTCTGGACTAATTTATCCCTCCAGAAGTATCTGTGGTGCAACAAACAYACATAACTCCTACCTGTAAGATCAGTGGAAAAACAAGAAACAGGTAGAGTTCAGTGCTCTTCTCAGGGAGGATCAGGATTCCAGACAACTACATTCTACTCCTGTCTTTGCAGCTGCTGTGTGACTGTGGTAAGCCACTTGTCCTATATATTGGCTGCAGTTTTACCTGCAAAACACATTAATAATACTGACATCTTTTGCAAAGCACTTCAATTTTTATTTGTGAAAATAACTATTGGCAAATTGAATATTACTATTAATATGTACAAGGAAATATTCTGTAGTCACTGGTGCCCTGTTAGAGGATTGATTAGCTTATCTAAGGACAGTTTTCTACCAAGGACTGACATCCATTGTGCATTAAAACTTTCTGAGTTTTTTTTTATGCATTCTGTTCTGTTTAACATGAGAAAAAAAGAATCTTAAAACTAGGTCATGCAATGACAACTTATTCTGTTTCTTAAAAAGAAAAAACTATCAAGATACAACTCTAACATAACATCTCAAGAGGCAATTTGTAGTTTTACCTTTTCAGAATTTCCTGGGATGCCATTGTCTGTAATCTGATTATATTGCTCTGATAAAGGAAAATTTTGTGAATGAATTATGTACTTGAGATGAGCATGAAGTAGGAACATACTGTGTGATGTTTCTGAGGCTAATGGGTATTATATGAACATGCATCAAAGAATTTCAGAATAAGCAAATTGGATGTCTTAATACAGTCAAGTGAATGGGCAACTACTGCATTCTGCTGGAGGGATTCAGACCTGATAAACTGAGTGCTGTAGTCCTTACATACAGAAATGAATTTATTACCTTACTTAGTGAATYAATTTTCCTTCCTTCTCCAAAAGCAAAAAAAAAAAAAAAATTGTTAGCCTTTATTTTTTGCTCAGCTCTGAGTGTCCATGATATGCACATGAATTATTAGTCATAAAGATACTTGGAAATCTAGTTGTTTGCACTGGGCTTCTTTTTTTCTTTGCCTATTTGGAAATCATAAACTTACTCTATATCCTGTGTATAAAACCATTATTCATTAAATAATATAAGTAAATAATTTTCATTCTATGGAATGCATACAAACTGTTCATACTATTCCTTGTTTGCACTGAGTAACAGTCTTACTACCCTCATGTCACATGCCTTTTTGATAGAGCCAATGGAATTTTTGAAGTAGGAAGATGTCAAAAAATGGAAAAAAAAAGTAGTACAGTTTCCTCAAGGACTCTTCAAGTTACTTCATATAGGAGGTCCAGTTTCAAAAAGGAGCTGACTTATTTGAGATTTTTACTGAAATAAATGGGGAGCTTCAGGTCAAATCAGGTCAATGTCACCAATCTGTAAAGCTGGTAAACATCTTCACAAAAACTTAGGGCTGACTCACATGGTCTTTTCACCAACTCGATYTCACAGAGGCCCACATTTACCAGAATATAAATGCATTGTTTAAAAATAATGAATCAGGTACCTCTACAGCATAGCATTACAGTATCTATATTGTCCTATGTATCCTTCAAGTGTGGAAGGATACTTTGTCTGAGGAAGATCAAATTTACTTCTCCGTTTTTCCTTTGTTATGCATCTTAAAGATTAACATACTACTCTGATCCTAGAAGAAGGAAGCACAGGAAATCTTATGCTTCTAGTATCTCCCACTCAAATTTAGTCTGATGGTATTTGAATAGAGTTTGACTTCTCTCTAAAGGATTTAGGTATTTATACAAGCCCAAACATTTGAGGTTCACTCACTTCTATCAGAGCCCACATTGTCCATTACTGTAAGGGCATATGGTAATCTACTTGCTCACACTGTGTAGCAACTCTCTCCATAAAAAGGGTCAGTGAAATCAATAGGACTATTTGAAGTGGAAGCCATTCTATTGAATGTATTAAAGTAGTAAAATCCAGTCCTTATTTAAAATCCTGTCTAGATGTGTTTTTAGCATGCTCTACTGCAAAGCCAATCAAACAGACAAAAGCACTGGCAGAATGAGGTTTAACAAACCATTTAATAAAATGAATGATTTGGTATGTCCCTGAAGAAATTAGCATTTATTCCTTTATAAACTCTGCCTTGTTAGAGATTATGTCATCTGTCTTGTGCATGGTGTAATGCATTCTGCAAAAATGACTTCAGACTCCTTCATGCTCATTTGAGAATGACCACTGATTCTGGACTGCTACATGCATAGGCAATTAATAACCTGCATTAATTTTAAGTGTTGATATTTAAGATAGTCACAGCCAAATAAATCATGTGTGCTCAGATTTTTGTATACCCAGGAAATCCAACACACTGAGCTCACTTAATTTTCTACACAAAGTTGTTCCCCACATATGCAGGTCAACCGTGTAGACTATATTTTTCTCTTCATGCACTGTTGCTATTTTTCACACTTGTTACTGAGTATTTTTAAAATAGGCAGTTGTCATGAAAATACAGGCATAGCTGTATCCTATAAGCTTTTCACATAGGACATGGCATTGAACATAAAGGTCAAGTCTACACTGGCAAAAAACTTGCCACTTTGCTCCCTGATCTATTTCCAGGCTGCATATCTAGTAGTTCAATTCTAGGACTGCCTTTGGAGAGCATTAGTAGGTTCCCTCCCTGATGACACCTGACCATGATCTAGAGATTTCTCCAAGAGACTGCACAGATGAGATCACACCAAGTTTGCTTTCCTCTACCATACAGAGATCTCCAGGAAAACTTCAGCAAGTCATTGAACCTACAAAACCTCTGTGAGCCTAGTGCCACATTAGAGTTACAAAGTAAGCATGTCATCGTGTCACATCCCCTCTCCCTGGAGGAGATGCTTCAGAAGTGTCAGTGTAGTCACAGGAAAGGACGACCCACATTATCTCGGATATTTGGCATATAATTTCTCAGAGGCCACTTTGAACCGGCGAAGTATCTTTCTGGCTGATCTAACTAATGACAGGACCCAGTCCTAACAAAAAAGAAATCTCTGAGAAAATACATACTGATTCCCATCCCTCACCTCTTGGCAGGAGATCTATGAAGCTGATGTCTGGTCCCAAATAAATGGATTTGTGAGTCATTCATTATGCAGCGTTATATTCATTTACATTTGTGTATACACACTGTGTGGCCCAAAGAAAGTCTCTAATAAAGTAACCTTTTCTTGACTCTAATGTAGTTTAGTCTTCCCATTGTCCCCTTCCTTGATATGCAACAATGAAGGAATTCAAGACATTTGCTTTTATCATAGTTTGCTCTGCTTGTAAAGATACCATGTGTAATTAAATAAAAAATTCTTCATATCTGGAGCTAAGAATGACTCTACTTCTCTAGGATCAAGTATAAAAARTAAATATCCATGAATTCAGGATTCTTGGTATTACTTTAATAACCACAATTAGTTACAAATGATTGTATAATATAAAATTAGGACCCATGTTAATAATAGAGGTTAAAGGGAAAAAGAAAAAAAGCACTGTCTGGTGGCGAGATCCAGGAACTAAGATGCAAGTATTAAGTTCTCTAGGTTTGGGCAAATGAAAAAGCTACCATAGGAAGGCAGTGACTGACTATGTGCTTGGTCTTGCCCTGTGGTATCACTCAGTGTTGAGCAACTCTGAACTGAGAGTGCAATATCACAAGTTATGATCATTCTCAGGTAAATTCACTATATGTAAATGAATCACTTAAAGTTCAAACCTATTTACTTAGCAGGAACTTGTTTGCCAGATAATACTGTAAATAAATCTTCAACCTAAAAGAAGACATGTTAAATCTCTCTCTTTTAAATCATCTTTTTTTTTTTTTTTTTTTTTAACAACGTCTTATTAACGGAAAATGAACAGAGTTCTACTGGTGAAAGAATTGCAGAGCTTTCATTGGTGATACTAAAAGTTTTAATTTTATCTCAGGTGATTTTTGGCTTTTCACAAATATGACAGAAAGCAAATGAGTAGAGATATTTCTGTTGTCCAGAGAAACACCCCAGAAATATATTGTTTGATATTGCACATTTTGAACTCTGTTATCCATCAGTTTTAATCCTGAAATACATTGAATTTGACTGAAAATGCTTTATAGACTGATATATTCTTGCAATTTTATGTTTTTCATTTATGGACCTACTTGACACAGTTTGAAAATTGCATAACATCCATAAAATAGATAAAATTTCATCAATTTGAATGTAATTCTATCAATTAAAATTGTGTACAATAAATACTTGAAAAAAAGCTGGTAAATTATTAAGAATGATAAAAGAATGACTAAACTGAATAGCACGATTGTAGCATTTTCTGGAATACAATTAATACTTCCTTAACCATTGACAACTTAATGTATTTTACAGCCAGGTATAAATACATTTAGTTGCATCTATATTTTACAAGAGCAATGACTAATGTCTGCTTAGTCAATCAAAGACTAATGTACACACTAATGTAAAGTGATTAGTAATGTACATACTAATGTAATACTAATGTATTCTTGTTTTCAAGGGCTTGTGTGCCACACTAGCAAAACAGCATAAGAATCACACACTGCAGTTATTATATTAACTTGAAAAGAATTTTTGAACACATTTCCCTAATGTTATTAAAATACAGGAGGAAAGAAAATATATTATTTTTACTAAAAATTTGCCAATGATATTAAAGTCTCTCAGGAAACTACATGGAAATGGTTGGATCCAAACCCAGCATCTCTTCCCATCTCACATTCTTCATTGGAAACTAGCTCTTGCCTTCTATTGGCTTCAGAAAATCTCAGCAAATAAGAATTATTTGCCCTGCTCTTTCATAGGTACCGAGACCTGATTACTATTCTGTCTTAGTCTGAATTGCTGTACAGAGAGAATACAGAATTTCTTGCAGAAAATAAAGCATGCCTCTTCAGTGTCTACCCCTGCCATAAGGATTCCTAATGGGACAAGTCCACCACATTTTCCATAATGCTGTTCCAAAATTTGAGATTCTTATTCCTAGATTTGCATCTAATTTTAAGTGCAAGGTTGTCTAACCACTGGATACACATACACACACACATATATATATATGCATGCTCCAAGGCTGTTTTTTTCCAGGCATTTTTGTGACCCTTTTATTGAATTCCAGTATTTTCATAATCTTCTTGTAGAAAAAGACCAATTCTTATCAAATGCTCTGTACAGAAGAAAACTGAGTTTCATATTCCTACCTGTAATTCTCCTTTCTGATACATTCTGTGGTCTTATTAAGGTATTTTAGCTGCTGCCTTAAAAGCTTATCATATTTACTTGTGATGAATTCTAAGACTTTTTTGAGAGTCACATGGCTTGTTTGTTCTGTACTGAAAAATTCTCTTGTGGTCAGATTTGCCTGTCATGTAAATGAAGAATGAACGAGCATTAAATTTAGGTGTGGCTGAAGTGTGCAGGACTGAATGTGCCTGAGCCTTTCCGCTGGATTAGCATTGCCAGGAGTGTTTGTACAGCCTACCTTCAGACAGCGCACAAGCAATCAGCATAGATGCAAGGCAGGCATTAGGAGTACCAAGATGTGCTTACAGCTGCTCTGGAGCCTCTTCTCTCAGTGTGAGAGAGATACAGCTGCAGGCTTCCAGCACAGTGCTCCAAACTGTATATTTAGCCAAATTATTTATTCCAAAATGGGTTATTTTGGGTGTGGCTGTATTAAGAAGAAATTTGTGCAGCTGTGGTCTTTTTGCTCCTCATCATTTAAGTCCAGTCTTTTTTGTATACTCTGCATGTGTGTGCCCAGAGTACTCTGTCTTGCAAGTCTTAGAAAAAAATCTATCTAAACTTAGATGAGTGATAAACTGTTGAATAATATTGGCCAGGAACTGATTCTGCGAGTTTTTTTTTTTTTTTTTTTAAATGTTATCAACCCCCCCTGATCATTAAGGACTACCTAAAAGTCTGTCTATAGCTAACTTTAATCTTCACAAAAACATGTGCTTACAGTGCAAATTATAAAATAAAGAGGTCACAGTTGATGGATTTTGGTAATAAATCAAATAGAATAGACAAAGGTTATGCTTTCACAGGACGATCATATATCAATACTCTTACTTTTATTAAGTAGACATATAATCTTGTCCAAGAAATTTGACAACAATTACTTTAAGTAGAATATTTTCATGTAATTTCTCACAAAGTGTTCTCTATAAATAACTATAAACTGAGTATCCTTCCTTATTTGGTTCCTTGAAGGATTCACTGAAAAAGCAGTTGAAACTCAGGCCACATGTGCATAGTTGCAGTTGACTAAATCTATCACATGCTATTATCAAAATTCAGACATTTAAGACTGCATAGCAGATCTTTCCAATTGGTCCTTCATTTTCTCACTAGCTATGTCTGACATTTTCCACTAGCACAGTGCATTCCAGCCTTTCACTGGTATTGTTTGCAAATCATGTAAATGTTGAGTATTATGAGGCGGTATGGATGATGGATTTCTGGTAGAAATTGTGACAGACAGCAGAGTCAGAATTTAAAACTTGGAAAGTAGTAGAAAGCCCCAAGATGAAGAAAAAGTGAAGAATATGGGGAGGTAATTGGGAGTCAATAAAAAGGCTCTTGAATTATTAGTTACAGTAGAGAAAATGTAATGGGAAAGCTGGGATATTATTGCACTTAATTCAAAGATGAAAATAATTTGCTTATTTAGTTTCTTTATATATTGATTTTCTCCTCGGTGTATCATTGTGGATAAAATTTAGTACTTAAAAAGGAGAGAATTCAAACCCTGTCGATGTTGCATTTTCATAAAACTGTATTTTAGAAATACTTTTTCTATTCCTTCTGTAATGATTTTCAAAATTATTTTGAACAAAAATACTTAAATATCTTTTTTTTGTTTGATCAGTGGTTCTTCATGCAGATTTTGTTTTAACACTATTATAAAGGGGACACAGAGGAAAATAGAATTTATTCTAACACTAATAACACTAATTACTGAGTAGCATGATAAGGCACACTGAAAGCAGGGGCAGAATAAATATAAGTAGAGACTTCACACCTTCTCATTCCTAATAATTATTCTCCCATCAGTTTTGAAAAACATTGTGGATATTCAACATTTTAAGGCCTCAAGGACCATCATCCTTATCTACCCTGTATCATGTTGGCCGTGGATTTTCAGCAACATATTTGAGCCTTCAGTGCTGTTGTGCCTGTGAAGCTTCATACTCCCACTTGAAGACATCTAAAAATGCACAAGCGGTTCTACAATACAAGTGCCGAGGGAAAACATTAATTGCTCTTCTATGAATGTCAATTAAAGAATGGTTCAAGGCAAATATTTAAAATATTTTTATTTTGCTCAAAGCTCTTAATCATTTCCCTAATTATTTTAGCTGGAGGTTCAAGAAATGGGAGCAAATAAACTGTAAGAACTAGCTTTGATTTTTTCTGCAATTTTTATTTTAATTATTAATCCAGGCAATAGGAGAAAATAAGAAAACAATTGCTATGCATACAGATTTTACTCTTATTGCAAATCCAATATAATAAAGTATTTCCTACAGATTTTCTGTTGTGGGTAAGTACTTATTTAGAACAAATTCTCCGCTATAAAGGTAAAGAGTTACTCTTGAGGCCATATGAAAATTAAAAGTCTTGAGTACACAACAGCTATACCAGCAATATACTTACACAAGTAATGCAGTTGAATCAATGGGGCAATTTGTTCATGTACTATTCATTGTACTGTATTAAACACTGCAGAAATGTATCCACAAATAGTTTCCAAAAGCTGCCCTCTATTCAGTTTGTTAGGCAACTACTAATTAAGGAYGGGGAAAATGCATACATGCCTGTCACCAGCTGAAGGATATTTTCATAAKAGTATCAGAAGGTTATAGACAAGTACAGGAAATACAGGAAAGAAATATAACAAGATTGCCTGCCATAATTCCAATGGCATAAGTGATGCATACTGCTGTCTCTCCAACCTCCTTTTGCCATCTGTGAACTTAACTGCCTGTGACACATCCTTTTATACAGACAGTACTTAAGAGGTTAGAGACAGAAGAAAGTTAGTCAGTCTCACATTTCCTTGAGGAAGTCCATAAATCATAGCCTTAAAATAATGTTGAAAATGACTACTGTATGAACAATTTCTGCAATCGTTATGTTCTGAAATTAGTAGAGTTAAGTTGTATTTGTCTAGCCTGGAAATGACCTTTCAGACGTGGATATCATTTTCAAGACAGCTTAGGCAGAGCAGGACAATGGCATGTGTTATTTCAACCACTCCCTGTTGTAAATTTAACCTAACAACTGGGATTCACTGGGAATACAATCTTTATATTTTTCATCTCCTGAGTACTATTAAAGTAGCAAATTTCTGAACACTTCCAGCCTTTGTTCTGGCATACAGAACTCTAATTGTCATGCCCATTAGCATCTATGGCTTGCATTAGTTCTCCCCAGAAATCTGTCCAAGGTGCCTACTTGCATACCAAGTCCTTCTGCTAAGCCTGATGYCCTGTGGAAGGGAGGAAACAAAGTGTTAAAATGCTGTACTTTAAAGAAAGGTCAGATGAGAGAGCAGTGACAAGACTGTGAAGATTCAGTGAAAAGTGGCTTTTGAGCATCATAAGATTATCTAGATGTTCAGGTCAAATTGCTGAACACTTTCAACTGGATTTTTTCCAGCGCTGGACTCACAAAAAAGGAGTTCCTTTCTACATCATATCTCAATGATTTGCTGAAGTTTTTGCCTAAATCACCTGAATTTTTTCTCTGCCTTAAGAAACTTGCACTCCCATGTCCAATCTTACAGAATAACATTGTAATAACTATTCTGGAGCTGCCAACTGTAAGACATGGAAGGAAGATGAGTAAGGATAGAAATTTGGAAAGGATTAAGGGAGAGAAATAAATAAATAAATAAGCAAGCAGGTTGCACAGAATGGTTACGTAGTCCATCCTTGGAGGTTTTCAATACCCAACTGGACAAAGCCCTGAGCATCCTGCTCTGACTGAAGCTGGTCTGATTCAGTGCTGATCCTGTTCTGAGCAGGAGGCTGGAATACAGATCACCTGATGTCCCTTCCCACCTGAAGGATTCTCTAATCAGAGTTAGTTAAGACAATTCTAATCCATTGATTTTTTTTCCTTCATAATCTATAATGTATAAATTGTTATTTAGCAGACAAAAGAATAAAAAATGTGTTTTTCCCTTTGTGGTTAGAATTCCCACTTGGGAGGCCTATATTTTAGTCCCAACTTCATTATGTATGTATTTTAGCAAAACAGCTATAAAACATTGTAGCTTGTATGCCTGTTCCAAACACACTGGTAACTTAGGGCTACTCCCAAGAGATAGAAGCTGTGGGTTTAAATCCTTGCAGGCAGAAAACATAAGTCTTCCATACTCTCAGTAAATGCAGTTGTCTATCTAAATGAACTGTCAGGCAAAATATTAATAGCAGTCATAAAAAACCCAAAATAAAACATAGAATTTATTAACAAATAATTTGTTGTGCATTTCTTTTCATCATGATATGAAAAACAAAATTTTATTTCATCTGAAATCATTGCTGTCTTCTTGCCCTAATTATGACTCAAGCTGCTTGGAAAGTTTCTATTGAAAGGTTTTTTCTTCTGAAAAATGCAGTTTCTGCAAATTTTCCCTAGGGGAAAACATTTTTCATTTGTTATTATTATTTATTTCTAGCAGCAAAATCAAAATAAAATATTTTGTTTTACATTAGGTGACTTTTTGATCAGTGTTTTGAATCACGATGTTTCACTAGGGCGTGATTAGGTGTTAATTTAYGTATCTGCATTGCAGTGATGCTTCAAAGGAGTTTGGAAAGTGGGGTTTCAGAAACAAGTGTTATCTTGGTGTATCCTCTATTATTGTGCATCATCAATTTCAAATTCTCCTGTGACAGAGCTTATTAAAAAAAAATAAGTAAAACAAACAAACAACCCCCCCCCCATGGTTCTTACATATCCTAGGAGATGTAATAGTCTGAAAGCTTTTCCCACATCAGAAATGTGAAAATGAGGCACTGTTATTTCAGCTTTCACAAAGCACTGTGATAACCTGGGATGACATTTCAATCTCAAACCAAACTCAGATAAGACATTTTAGCCCCATTCATACTGTCAAGATTTCCTACCTTTATATTCCTAAAGAGAAATTCCATATCTCAMCTCGCCTTTCTTCTCCTCAGTTCATTAAGGAAATCTTGAATTATTAGACATTTCTACAAGAAATCTGATTTTCAAGTTTCACACATATGATAAACCTCTATGGGAAGGTAAAAATAAGAGTCCTGTGCCTAGAAGGTTAGCTTTCTAGGAAAAAAAAAAAAAAAAAGCTATTGGAAGTAAGGAGTTGGGGGAAGAAACAGGACTTTGGAACAGTCATAAGAGTTAATCAGTAATTTATAGGCCTGTAGTTTTAATAGTACTCATTTTAATAATGAAAGTGTTATCCTACCCTAAATGTCCTTGAAATAATCTTTACCTTGTAAAGGCATCAGCTACCTTCTCTACTCTTGCAGTGGCCCCAGTCATTCTTATGCTCAACTTTTATCAGTTTTTAGTAGTTGAGTTTTGCAAATCAACAGTCAGGACATTTACAACACCTGCAAACACAAGCAAAAGGTGGAAATGTCTTGTAAATCAAGGCAGTAAGATCTCTTTAGATTACCATCAGTAAGCTGAAGATGGAAATCTTTATATAATTATGAGAGGCTTCTTTTTTCTTCCCATTTCAAAACTCTGTACAGAACAACACTGGGAGAGTGGTCAATTGTTCCTAAGTCAAAAGGTACTTTATTGTATTATGTATTGCAGGAAGAAATTAAAAAAAAAAACCTCATTAAAAATCCTCCCCAAGTAATTCATTCCCCAGATGAAGTTCACACCTGTATTTAAAGCACAAAAAGGAGCTGACATGGACTTTCAATAAATGGCCTTTTATGAAAGAAGGTAACAGCTTCTGTGTCCTTCAGGTGTATCTTTGTCTCTCAAACCCAAGTTCCTTCCTCATATTAATTACAGAAATTTAAACCCTTGACCTGCATGTGGAAGGGCTCTTCATCAGCAGTCAAATCTGCTTCCAAACCTTTTGTATCACACTTGGAAAAATCAATAACTGAATTACAGTGGATGACCAGGTAGGAAAAGAAAAGGTTCAACATCAGTTGTAGTCCTCCCTCACCTTCATTTGTCCTCTTCAGCTATAGAAAAGGTTGTAATCCCACTCCAAAGTTACAGCCCACTCTAGCTGAAGTTGCTACTAGTGAAGATGTCTTTTGAAGATCACTAGTTATCAACTATTTGAATATGGCAAAAGCTTCAAATGTCTGTCCAGATGGTGTGACTTTTCTTCCCCCTGACTCCCCTGTACAGCATATAAAGGTGAAATATCAAGCACTCAAAGTTTACAAAAATTTTGAATCACTAAAAAAAAAAAAAAAAATGTCAGTTTCATGTTTGTAGGACATGTCAGATCAAAAGCTCTGAAGATCAAAACCATTTTCCAAATTGCTGCCATCAGAGTAGCCTTCTATCTCTGATGATATGCCCCAGTCTAAAACTGAAAGGCTCACTTCTTTGGGGACGGGCATTGGATTAAATCATATAATGTATGGCTGAGAAATCTTTACAGAGACTACCAAATTGTTCATTATTCCAAGTCTGACATGTAGTATTTAGTATTTTTTTTCTTTTCAGTCAGACAGAGAGGTTTGCTGAGACCAGGGGTAAAACTTTACAGTTAGCTTCTGAGAGTTAATTATAGGAACAACTTTTTCTGATGTGATAAGGAGAAGAATCTCCAGAAATGGTCACAGAGACCTTTCTTTTTAGGCAGAAGGAAGGTACTGGACAAGAGCCATCAGCACAGAATGAGTTCCCTGTGATCGCCTTTTCCTTATGAACAGTTTGCTAGATAAATTCTCAGTGATCGACCAAGTGGAAATGTGGGATGCCTGTTTAGTTTAAAATCCATTCTGCTCTGTTAATCCAGATAGAAGTCAAAAGGTACCTGGTGTTTAATTAATTTTGTTTTCCTTCTGGAGAGTAAGCCTGAAGAAACAAAGTTCTGAAGAATTAGAGAGGCATACCAAAATAGAAACAAAATGGAAGAAGGGGGTAAAACTTAATTAAATATTGTTCCTCTTAATTAAATATTGTTCCTGTTATGGACAACCATAATATCAAAACAACAGGTTTGGTTATCTTCCAGTTCTTTCTTCTAAGGATATGGGAGTGGAAAATAGGAGGACACATATCTGCAGTCATCATTCTCTAGTGGCTACATTACTTTGATCATATTCAGGAGAATATCTTTAACCAAAACAAACCTACCATAGGTAAAAAAAAAAAAAAAATAGCAAAAATAGTAACCAGAAAACATGCTTTAACACAATCTGAATTGGATAGCTTGCTTCTTGTCTTCACAATTTTTCTCATGATGGAAGATGATGATATGAAGACACCCTGGTGGTCACAAAAAGAGACATGCTAGATCAAGCTCTGAAAGTGGTCAATTCCTATTTTTATAGCTATGAGGAAACAAGGGGGCCAAAAATTCCTCAAGAGACACTTCAGAGAGGGAATCTTCATTCCTTCACTGCCATCAGAATCTGTGGTCTGAACAGAGTTTGTGGCGATTATGTAATGAAAAGACTCTGTGTCCACATTAAAAAAWAWATATATATATAYACATATTTTTTTAAACCTGAACATTCACGTTTAGGATTCACTGTGAAATCTCTGCAACTCACATATCACAGATTCTGTGACAGCTAACAACAGCAGAAGCATGTTAACAAGGCTATATAAGCTGAGTGGATAATGGGAATGCTGTCTAGAATCCCAGGGGAGATGGTACAGCTAGATCATTGAGATAAATCAGGGATTCAGGAGAAGAATGTTTTCCCTGCTTTGGATGTGAATTTGTACAAACGTTGCTTCCATGTCATGTGCACAGCATGCTGCACTGCTCTTCTGCTACAGAAATGTATGTTCATAGTCTTGCCACTACAAACTGTGACCTTTCAAACATGCTGGCACAATAAAATGGTCCAGATTTGTTGAAGAAGTCACCAAAACAGCAAAAAGAAAAGTTATCTTTTTGTTGAGAAATAGCAAGGATATCTTCTTTTTTATTCTTTTCTTTCTTCAATAATGAAGCCTACAAGAGTTGGTTCAATGTTCAGCACTCYTATTTGACGCGTTAGGAAAAGACTAACTGTTCTTAACGCCAGTAGATTTGKTTTTTTGTTGTTGTTGTTTTTTTGAAGCCTTTCTAGTCATGTTATGAAGAAGATTTTAACCAAAGGATTTGATCTTGGCCAAACCTCCCTGATACAGCAATTTGCCTTTCCTATATCTTATCATAGCAAATCTGCAGAGGAAGAAAAAAGGATAGAAGTATGCATGCATGCCTCCTCTGAGCTCAATAAGCCTTTGAGGGAAGTCATCCTAGGCACGTTACAAATATACACATTTCTGCATGGAACGTCAGATCCTTAAACTACTGTTTCAAATTCCACTAGCGAGAGATCTCCTGCTAAGACCAAAATAGGAAAAAACATAATTTCTAAGTCATATTGTACATACAAATAAATACATGTATGTAGGATATTTATGTGAAGTAATTGTATTTATATTTTCCAGTTTTCCTCACTAAAAGAAGAAATCCAACTCCTGCTTTAAGCATATGGCCAAGACAGAAGAAAGTAGCTTAAAGTTTGCTTTATTTACTTCTCACCTGGACAGAAGTGGAAACTCAACCGAAAAAAACCCCAACCCTATATCTTCATATTATTTCCCTTTTTTCCAAAGCAAGCTCCTGGGCTTAAGCCAATATTAAATATCTGCCAAATTAGAGACCTAGAAGACACCTATATCTCAAAAATCATTTTTTCCTAAGGAAAAATAAAACAGATTATATTTAGCAAAATAGCCTGTCATTTATTTATATGTAAACGTAGTCAGACATGATACAAGCAATCCCTTCACTGACAAACTAGAAATTAAGAACATTAGAACCCAATTCCTAAAAGTAAATTGCCAAAATAATTTAAACTACTCAGAGGTTAAGGAAAGTAAAAATTCATCAGTTGCTCAACAGCTCCCTTTCTTCAAAAACTTCTTTAGGCAGGATATCACATAAAACTAACAAAATAACAAGCTCTTTCCAACACAAATCACTTGTTTATACACACGCACACTCACACAAACGGAACAATACACTTCTTACTCCTCTACCATTTCCAAGGTGTTCCAGGAAAACCCTGGCTAGAACCATCTTTTCTTCAAGCTCAGTACCTTACTCTCAGGATCTTCATCTCATTTTTGACATATCTTAAAAAGCAGTTACATTTGGCAAAATATTTCCTCTAGGAAGAGCTGAGTTTGGTTTTCACAGTTCTTGATCTGTCTCTTACCAGAAGTCRCCTGGAGTAATGATGGTTAATTTGAGTCACCTGCCTGTATTTCCTTACATGCATTTGTTTGTTCTGTCACAGACATTAAATGCCCTTGTTATATTTATGGATAAACATTTTACCAAACTATTCATTTTGCAGTGCTTCAGCATAAAAGGTCTCCCAATTAAACAGAAAATATTTATAAATAAGCACCCAGAGGAGTCTCTTAAAGAGCAAAATATTCTCTCTTTGTAAAACACCAGGCAGGGAAAATACTAGCAAAGTATTTCTTAATCAGTAATCTCTATGAATATTTAAAGAATTATGACATTAGGATATTTTTAGAAATATTTCTGTAAGCTTATACCAAAGGCCTTTTCCAGTCTGTTTTACTATTTTTTGTAAGAGATTAAAGGCATCTCGTTTTTATAATTTAATTGCTAGCTGTGAAACCACTTCCTCACACCATTTTTCTTGCGTTCCTTTACTGAAAGGGTTCCTTTCTAAATTATAAATACCTGGCAAAGAAAAGATTCTACCAAATTACTGTTGTATAAGGAGGAAGATTTATTTCTTTTCAGAATATTCTTTTGTAGCTTATCTGCCTTTTGATCAAATGTTTCTTAAATGTATGGCCTACAATTTGTACTACTCTTACAAATTAAAGGACTACTATGAAATGGTCAATAAAGACAAAAATCAATATAACTAATAGTTATATATGGATTTTAACACTTTGTACAGAAATAACTGATACAGAATGTAAAGCAAAAAAGAAGTTAGGAAGCTATATTCCAAATTGAATCTATGTACACTCTGAAGGAATAAATGTCTTTTTATACTATTTTGTGTGGTACTTTTGGTACTTGATAGGAACGAGGAATCAGACATTTTCTAAGAACATTCACTGATTTCAGTAATAACTTTAACAGTCAGAATAAGTGATTAACCAACCAAAAAATCTATGCCCCAACCAACCAAATGAAACTATAGCCATGTGAACTACTACATTAACTAATCATCATGAATTTCAAAATAATTCTAAATATTTAATAAGATTCAATAAAAGGCAACATTACAGTTGTAATAACAAAAATGATAAGTAATGATATTTCAGTGAAAAAGGTTGTTTGCTCTAGTTTTTTTAGAATTATCTGCTATAACCCCACTTGATGAGGACTGTAGTCATAAAGTGCATGTTTAGGAATGATTACTCATAGTTACCAGTTTACATGCAAATTATGACCTGAAACTTCTTTGAGGTAACAAGAACTTGGATTTTAATAAATATGAGGCAACAGACTGCAACAGACCCTCTTAAAAGCTCTACAACTGAATAAACAATAAAATGAGACTGAATAGAAATGTATTTCAAAAATAACAAAATTAATTGATAATTTTCTGTATGGAATATCAAATGGAAAAAAAAGTACACAAACTGGGAGGCACTAATTCAGACCAATTTTTTTAAAAGAGAGAAAAGAATTAATAACCCTCTCATCAGAGCTTAAATTARTCAATTTTAATGCTAAAACTAATATAATACTAAGATTATTTTAACCTGATATGTCTTCAACAGTTAGGCCTTTCAAATTGTGAATTCCAATTGTAAATGAGGAAAATTTTGACAAAACTGTATTTTTCTTATTGTAAGTGTGTTCTTGTCAGTCAAGAGGAAATTTATACTACAACCTTGAAAAATAATATTAAAGTATTTTTCAATGAAAAAATGTAGAAAACTGCAAACATCATCACCTTCCCTCCCCCCTTTTTAATTAAGATAAGAAAAAAACAGTTTCAACATAATACAGTTTGAGTAGATTTTAAAACTGTATTTTCTCTATTCTGTAAAATAAAATTCTGACCTTTATAAGCTCTCCCCAAGAATTGGGAATTCCTGGGTTTGGTCGCTTTTCCTACATAAACAGCATAGCGCAACTATGGCATTCAGACCAACTCTCCCTGAGTCATGCTGTGACCGAAGTGCTGGCAGCCGACGGCCAGCCTGCTTCAAGGCAGGCTAAGCACACCAACAGCCCGCATGATAGATGGCTTTTAGGAAGCAGAACGGACATGGAGGAGTTACACCAGAAATTATACCCCACATCAGCTTTCTGCTTTTTCCAACCTAGTAAAGATAATGTGGAGAAAACCATTATGAATTATTTGAATATATGAAGAGAGGTGAATATGGTGAAAATGCTTATATTATAACAGGCAGTTATAATAAAGCACTTTAAGCAAAAAAAGTTCTGAAACGACTTCCTTTAAATTTCAGGGAAGAGGGCATTATCAAATGAGGTCAGTTCACTGATACTGAAATCTTAGGAAAAGGCTGAAAGATATACTTCTGCTTGTTGATGTTTCAGCAAATTGTTGCTCTGAAGAACAGAAAGAAGCAGGTGCACAAGTGAGTCARCTAAGCAGAATTTTTTTAAAGCAGAACGGATGAAAACAATTTTGAATGTCAGCAAAGTTTTACTTAAGAGATCTCAGTAAAGGACCCGCAGAGGTTTCAAAATGGCATCTCTTTAGAAACAAAGCAAACACAAGCACTTTCTTTTCTGTCTGAAATACATAATTTGTGTAGTGAACATAATATCTCTGTCTGCTATTCCCTCCTCACTGTATTTTATAAGTGTCTGACCTGCATGGATAATAAAATATGTAATACTTTTATAAGAGGTTATCCAAACAACAAATTATCCTGTTTCATCACTAAATTACAATGAAGACTTTTTTTTCCATTCTTCTCTTAGTATTTTCCTTAGGGATGTAAAACTACCTAATGGAATAAACAACAGCTCTCTGAAAAGACACTTAGCAGTAGTTCAGGAGCACTTCATTTTAAAATCCCTCTATGAAAATTCCTCCTGCTGGTTTGCATGCATCTGCAGTTGTTTTCCTTCCCAAGTGCTGTAACTAGTTTGACTGTCCTACCCTGCAAGAGCAGTATCCATGCAAGGTTAAGGCAAGAACTCTGTTGAAGAGAAGCTACATAATTTCACCTCTGGAGTACTGCTAATCTTACTCTGAGTTTGCAAATAACGATTCTGATGATGCTGATATTTAGGTAAGGAAAAAAATAACAAAATAATTTTTTATACTTATCTGTTACCTATTTTACATGTCTGGGAGCCAATCTTTCTCAGTTCATCAACACTATTCTTGCTAAATTTGAAGATACCTTTGTGGAACCTAACCCCCTCAAAACTGATAGTGTTTTTAATTATTTCCTTTTTTCTCTTAACATACCGATGCAACAAAATTCATCATTATGTTTATATATAATGCATGTCTATATAGTTGTATACAGTTGTATACATTTATTTTCATTCACATATGTCAACCTGCAACTGACCAGCTAACACCAGTTAGAAGCAATTCTCAAAAAGATTAGAGGACTTCTTTTGCTTAGTGTAGGAGCAAGACTTCCAAGAAAAGGATTCTTTAGTTAGGGATCTGAACTAAGGATTTTCAAAGACATGGAGGACTTTTATCCAAACATTTTACATTCACTCTCTTTTCAATATAATGTCAAACTACACAACCTAACTGTATCCCAGTGTCTTGGATACACCCCTTTCTCAGAGATCTACAGTCTATTCCATTTGGAGTTTTATTGTTCTAGTTTGTTAGCATCTACAAGGCAACTAGACTCTTCACAGTTTAAACAGATGGTTGGTACAAGCCAAAGAAAATTCCTGTACTTGGTCAAGTAATTAAAAACATAATAAATTCTTAACTTAAAAAGTTTGTGAAAATGAAAATGCACGAGTTTCACTAAAACTTTGCTGGTGACCTTTTCCAGCCTCAGGAGGGTTTTCTATGGAAAATTAGCAAGAGTGAGGCTGAGTGAGGAGAAACAAAACACAACAAAAAAGTACAACAGATAACCCAGGGTAGCTGATTGTCCAGGAATGATGATACCCAACAGTGATGTACAAGATTCAAATTCAAGTTCTTTATCTCAGTGAAAATTAAAATTCCTGTTTTCTCAGTAAATGAGAGCTATGGCTCTCCTGGGGTTGGAAAGAGAATATTTGTTTCTTATTGAAATTCAACCAAATACAGTCATTTGGCAAAACAATTTTGTTTCATGGAGTGGTCCACATGTTTTCTGGATATTTTTATTATAGACAGTCCATGATTGGCTTTCCTGTCAATTCTGAATCCTTATATAGGGACCAAAAATGTGAACTAAAGAGAAAAAGCACTGAACTAAAAGAAGTCTTTAAAAACTGAACTGCTGGATGCTCCATGGTAGGGGGCAAACCAAGACTTGTAAGTCATACTATTTRTGGACATAGTTTGATGCTCCCGACTTTTAGAAAAAACTGTTAGTTGCTTTGACAAACAAAATTGGGCTGAAAGCCTCCTTTGAAAAACACTTCTACAGGATTTCTGGCACTGGGGTATTGCCTAGAAATTTTATACCTCTAACAAGTTATTTACTATCTCCAAACTCCAATGGCTAACTTAAAGGAAAGGAGTAAGACTGAGGATAAAATAAGAGTATACCAAAACTTTTTTTTTCCAAACTCAACTATAGTTTTGGGGCCAAATTTGGTCTAATACAATCTTCCCATCACTAATTCAGAAAATAGGTATGTAACACTATTAGTTCTATTAGTCCTAAACAAGGTTGACAGAGCTAACTATTATGGCTATAAGTTTAGGGAGAAATAGAATGGGTAAGATTTTTCAACATTATCTTTTTTTTTCTACTACATATGACTCTTCATACCTTTGTTTTTCATTTTATTTCACATTCTCTTATCAGACTGTATAGCTCATCATAGCTGTGACCTTTGAGTTTTTTCACATGTTAAGAAAATAGATTTTTGATATGTGCCACTGATGAAAAAATGTTTACATTTCAAAATGGAATTGGTCTTCCAATACCATGGTTCAAACAAGGACTCTTCCTATAGTTACTCAAGTGGTCTTCTCTTGAGAACTAATGGTGGAAAGCTGCCCTGAACTTTCCCTTCCCTGTTTTTCTTTCTCTTGTATTCTTCCATCCGAAATACAGTATGGCTTTCAGACAAGTCTTGAAGGAGGTAATGGACTAAATTAGAGACTTGAACTGAATACAAGATAAGTGATATAGAATGGCAGTAACAAAAWTATGTGAGCATTAATCTAGCTCAAATCAAAATATCAAGAAGGGGAAGTCTGCCTGAAGGAATTACATCCTGTACAGGCATTTGAAAGAAAATTTAGACAAATTTAGACAAAAATTTAGCATAAATAGAAAGAACTATGACTTTGCATTTAGTGTCTCTGCTGCCTTCTGGATTATGTAGGTAGCTTTGAGAATTTGAGATTGTAGTTTGAACTATAATCTTATCACCACTATAATTGGTGTTCTGAGTTTAGATCCACTTTTGCATCTAGAAAAGCAGATATTTTGCAAGTTGTCTAAAATATCTGAACCTAAAGAAAGAAAAGCTTTTTCACAGAAGAGTGCTTGTTTTAGAATTCTAACCTAAATGCAAAACAGAAATCTTATGAGTTGTCTTTTCAGAATATTTTGGAAGTAAGCATTTTTTCAATAATCTTCTTCTCCCTATATTTAGTCTCATTTCAGAATTAACCCCCTAAGCATACTTTACCCAAACTATATATTTTCATTTGTATTATGCTAGCACAAATCAGGGTCAGCATCAAAACCCAATAAAATGCTAATCTCATGTTTTTGTAATACTATCTCTTGGAGAAAAGGTTAGTTGTGTCTCTCTGACTATCTCCATATATCTACACAATTCTGCTACTGCATACAAAGGGGATTTAGAAAAAAAATCAGGGTTTGGTTGTTTACCACGAAATGAGAAGCACGTTCTTTCCATTGGCTCAGTTTATTTAGAAAGTTATCTAATCTTTAATATTCTTCTCAAAATGTTTGTTTAATCAAGGTTAGTCTGGGGATGCAAATAAATCTTGAGGCCAACTTTAAATTGATACAAAAAAGCTTGGATGAAGAGTGTAGAAGACAATGAACTACATTATCAAGATGTTAAGTAGTACCTTCATCTATCAAAAAGATGATGAACCACTAACCACTGAAAAAAAAWATWTWTTTTTTTATAAACTAGGTGAGTAAAATTTTGAGAAGCAGAGTTACCTAGATGCTAAATACTTTTGAAAGTCATCTTGACTTTCTCTTGAAAGTCATCTAGACACAATATGATTGGCTGCCATGGGAGAATTATATAAATATCACATTGAGCCATAAATCTCAATGAAGTTAAACTGGTGGAAGATTTTGCAACATAGTTCTTCGTGGGATAGCTATTCATATTAACCCAGCGTAGGATCACTAGGGATATTATTTACCTTCATCTCATGCTCTTCAAAAACTCTTTGCAGATGAGGTGAGGATCTTAAAATCGGTCTTTATTTTTCCTCAGTACAATTTATCTTATTTTTAAAAATGAAACAAACCAACAAGAACAACAAAAGTCCTAGCATATAATTATGGATATACTGCTTGTAGCTCTATACTTGGACTGAATTGTGTTGTCAAAGTTTAGACCAGAAGGATGGCTAGCAGTCTTTTCTGTTTCCACATATTTAATTATATTTTACAGCATAAAGAGAGGCAAAGTATTTCAAATTTTAAATGAATCTGCTAGGGTTGATTACTCTCTAGGAATACAAAAATTAAACAGCAAGAGAATTTTAGATTGGAAACAAAATAATGAGAATGCTTATCAAATCCCTATAGTATTCAAATTTAGTGTTCACAAGAGTATGTAAAAGATGTCAGTGTAAAGTACAGACTGCAGCTTGAGATGAATCTAATTAGAGATATTTCATTTTCAGAATAGCCTTCTGGGATCCGGAATTTTTTATTCATTTTTAACTCACTATGAATCAAGGGAAAGGTTCATCACAAATCACTTTCTGATCTGTGAATCACTTTCTGATCTACGAATCATGAGGCATGAAAAAACCAATCCTCTATGGAAATCAAGAAGCTGTCAAAGTTATAATGTTAAAATCCATTTTAAAAACTATTTGAGAACAAGTGGTGAGAATGAAGCAGGATTATACAAGTAGAAACAAAATAGAAATAGTACAAACCTTACAGACTTCACAAAACAAGTTTTACAGAGGTAAAGTCCACTAATGTGACAATATTCAAGTCTTCATCCACTCTCTGATGTTTTTGACTGGAAGAYAGGATCTCATGAAATATGCTGGCACCAGTGTAACTCTCCTGCTTAAAGACTCTGGCAACCATATCTATGGCACATTTTCTATTTCTATTGACATTTTCCAGTTGATTTAGTGCTAGCAAACATTTTCAGTGTCATGACCCAGGAATTTACATCTCTTTGGTAGCTGAAGTGTGGGTACAGCCTTCAGTGTTCAAACTATCTTGCTGCTTCCTCTTCTATTCAAAAGTAATTTTAATGCCAGAACTATGTAAATATGAGAGCAAACCAAAGAGAGAGGGAGCATGGGTGCATATGTGCATGTGAGAGACAGTGGAATATGGGGAAGACAAGGGAAGAGGGATGTGATATGCAAGAGAGAGGGACATGTTGGACATTTATGTCATATTAAATGTAAATATATATTAATATAAGCATATCCAGAGGGCGTCTAAATATCTTCTATCTGAATTGTGCCATAGGCTTTACTAATTTTTTTTTTTTAATTTGGAGAAAACCAAGGATCTCTGAACCAGATTCTTGTTAGAGTAAATCAGTATGGCTCCACTGTCTTCCATGGAGGTATACTGCTTTACAGTTAATGAGAATATCATCATCTATGTGATCACTCTCAGGTCTCTAGTTAAATGACTGTACTCATTTTCAAGACTTTTATTCCTGCACTTTCCACAGATGTGATTCAAGTATACCTTTCTTCTGAAACTGGAAATTTGGATTTCAGAATTCTAGAATTGACTAAGATTATCTTAGAATGTCTGATTTTGACACAATAGCAGTGATACGTTTCTAGCAGAAAAACAGAGTTTTAATCTTGAACCACTCAGCTATTTTAGAGCACATATTGTTTAAAGAAAATCATATAAACTTACCTGTCCTCCAGATCTGAGAGAAAATAGATCATCCCTGTCTGTGATTTATCAAATTTGTTCCTAAATCCTCAAATGATTAGGGTTATATAACCTCACCTGAAAACTTGTCCCAAAACTTACATGTTAAAAAGTTTCTTTAACTATGTATTATTAACTAATATCTTACTTATTAATTAACTATCTACCTGAATCTTCCTCATCACAAATTAGCAGGTTACTCCTTAGTCTACCCTATGTATACATGAACAGGAACTGGTCACACATCCTTCTTAGAGAAAACACTTACATATTTGAAGATTTAACTACTTTTTACTAGATATTTTTTCTAGAACAATCCAAGTTCTTTCAGTATTTCTTCAGAAGTCTAATTTGTAAACCATCCATCACTCTTGCTTTTCTTTGTGCTCTTTCCAGTTTGTCTGCTTGTTTTTATAAAATCACATACCAGTTGTATGATAAGTCCTTCTGATTTGCAGAATGTTACTCTGTACTTAATATTATCTCTTTCACCTCTTTAGAAATCCTTTCTGTGGTACCCAATTGCCTGTCTAAAGCTTGCATTTTTTATCCATTTCTATTATTTTGCTTCACTCACATTCATTTGCAGAGAATTATGAACTTGATACTTTTTCACAGTTTCACCCAAATAYGTACTTACAAACATTTCTTTCCCTTTACTCAGAAGTATCTTTCAGATAGGAGAGCCTAAGTTCTCCTAGTGTCTCTAAAAAAAAAAAAAAATTGCTCTCAGCATTGTCCTCTAGAACTTATTGGTCGGCTGTGTTTGTTTATAATGTGCATCCAGCAGACATCTTCCTCTTAGCAGAAGGCCATGTCCTTCATGTATTAGACATCTAAAATAAGGTGCATCAGTCTTATTTTCCCCGTGATGATACTACTTTGTTCTAACCCCTTTTTATCTTTATTTACAGGCTTTTAATAGGTCTGCTTCCTACTTCTTTCCGAGCTTCAGAGAAAACAAAGAACATTTTTGTCATACAGTAGAAAAACTTCTTTTCTCCCTGTCTGTCTTTCTGTACCTCTGATTTAGGCCACTAAATCTCTGTGAGGCCATTTAAGTTTTGTTTGTGCATTAAGTCTTCTAGTTCTCTCTATTTATTCTTAATATACTCTGCACTAGTGTACAGATATCTAATATATTTTGCARGTTCACCCATTATTCTTTAACCTACGTGCTATCTAATCATCACAAAAACATTGTTATCTTAAAATAATAAAGAATTTATATTTGCTTACCTGGCAGCCACACTCTAATGCAGCTAAAATGTCTCACCTACAGCTTTCTCTTTTGGTCTTCACCCCTTTGTATTGTGTGACTACTTACCCCAAAACAGTTTGCTTGCTTCAAGTCACGGCAGCTGCTCACATACCAGTCTACTTGAAACAGGCCAAACCCAGAAATGCTATTTTGTTAGGACAGCAAAATGTATGCGTGCTTATGAATGTGTGCATTCCTATGTATATAACCTACAGAGATATTATTTAATAATTTACCGAGATATTGCTTGTGCTAGGGATTTTTCTTAATTATCCTTCACTCACTCTGGTTCCTGTAAGAAGCACTTACCTATTAAACCGGGAATATAGTCTCTAGTTAGCCCTAAAGATACATAWGACATTTATAAATTTGGTTTGATTGCATTTGAAAATCCCAAGTGTCAAGCATGTGTCATATCTCAATATAATATCTTTTGAATATTCTATGTTCGCAAAGCATCACATTTGTCAGAACTTCTGTTCATTTTTTACCTTAAAACTTACAATATATATTGTCTTTATTACCTTTCATCTCCAGATTCTGTTCTATCCTTTTGTGTACACTATGCAATTTTGTTTCTGCTGTAAATTAACTGAGAAAAAAGGATTTTGTTTTTATTAGGACAGGGTGAATATTGAAAACTATTTTCTGCAGATACTTACTCAATTTTACACAAAAGTTTTATTTGACTGTACTTCTGCTTATTCCCCACAAGTACTCCTACAAAAAAACTTGCCAGGCAGAAAATAATCAGTCTTAAAAAGCAAACATTAACTGAGTGTGGGGTTCAAAGATTTTATAAAACAGTAAGAATGCTTAGCTAACTAGAAAACTCTCAATGTCCTGTGGCAGGGATATGGTGATGAGATATTCCAGGCAGAACACTCTAGGCTGGGGCTGCCCCGGCTGCTCCCGGTGCCTGCTCCCTCRGGGCAGTGGGACGGGCCCTGCCACCACAGGGAGCTGCTGCCAGTGCCCCGGCCCCCAGGAGCAACYGGGCCCTCACTGCGCCCTACGCCCTCACCTCAAATGCTGTCTGATGCATCTGGATGGGGGATACCCAGGCTGGGGATTTTCCCACTTGCATCACAGGGGCACTGCTGCGAGGCAAATAGGATCTTTGGGACTTCCAGGAAATCTTCCTCCATATTCCAGTTACTCTACTGACTTTTTTCTCTGTGCATATATGATATTTGGAAATATGTATTTCAGAATGTTTGGAAGTACAATGAACAACACAATCTCTTTTCCAAAGACTACAGAAAAAATGCATCTGCAGAAAGGCAATTGTTTCAGTCTTCAGACTCCATGCATGTTGATTCTAAAGAAAACTTTTTTCATGGATTTTGTAAACCACAATAAGCAGACCACTCTAAGGATCTGCCATCTGAATGAGATGCTGAGGCAGACCAGTTTCTGGGCAGACATAAAGGTACTTCAAGACCGCTTCAAATTTTCAGTACTATCTTGAAGAGCAATATGGTCTAAGACATTTTAATGTAACTATTCCTGTTATTCCACACACAAGCTGCAAACAGCATATATAATTCTACAAAGCTAATAAACCACAAAGAGTTTCTGAACAGCACAGCTAACTTCTGCAGCAGATCACTAGTTTCACTGGCTTTAGACTGTTACAGGTGGTCCTATTTTTGAATGAACAGACTGATCTTAAGCAATTTCTGTTTCATTAGCCTTTTTAAAGCTTCCTTTCATGTTAGATATGAGAGTGAATTAAGTTTTCCATCTATCTTTCACAAAACATAATGAATACCACCAAACAAAAACTGGAATGGATGAAAGGAGGGGATGAAACTCGTATTTGAGTTTTCTTTCATTTCTCAGGATAAATATATAGCAGTGGGGCTTTTCTATCTTATCTCTCATTCACTTATTAAAGTGGAGAAGTAGGGGCTTGAGAGAAAACAAATGCTAAAGAGGAACTGCATGGACTGCTTTCTTGTAACACAAAGCAGTTTAGAGGAGACAGTCAGGAGAACCAGCAGATATGCTTAATGTGCCCCTTCAACTTTCCAAGAAATTCAGGACATGGTGTAGCTAGACAGCTGTGTGGGTCCCAAACATGAAGCACARTTTGCATGGCTAAAGGCAAATTTAGACAGGAGGCAACAGATATGCAAGCCCTCTTGTCAAATAAATAAATAATATGTCTCAAGTTGTCAGAAGAAAAATACCTTTGTATAAAAAGGCTAAATTTGGGGTGGCAAATGGTCACATCAACCCACATTACAGAAATGGCTCTTTTTTGCTGGAGGAGCAATCAACCTAAATTGTAGCTTAAGGAAAAGCAACTAAACAGTGACATAAGTTTTTTTTCCACCATAATTTAATAGTAACTGGGGTTTTCCTGCTCTCTCAAGTTCTGTTAAGCAAAGKATATGCTATTAGCCATTCTATTCCACTTAACAATCTCAATGGCCCAAAAGAAAATCTGCATGTTACCTGCTCTTTCCTTGCACATGGTAGCCAACTACTAACCTAACACTCCCAGCCTGTGGCTCTTACTCTCACATGTGCATCCTGTTCCACTTGCGCATTCTTGCGATTTCTATTTCACCATCTTTCTATTGCAAACAGACAACCTTTCCATGGAATTTAACCCTTTATCCACTAATATTTCGCTGTCTCCTGTCACCCTTACGTTATTCTCTTTCTGTAAGCTTTCGCTGTGATAGAATGAATGTGTTTCCTTAATGAAGCAGTTATAATATTGGCACAAGTTATATTTGGAAATTCCGTATATTCTGTGGAAGAAGTGCTACATTTTTCAGAATTTTAGATGAAGTTACTTGTTTCCCAGAAGTAGATTAGGTTCATATTTGTTTGGTGATTGTTTCAAAGCCTTCCTGCATTCTGACTGTCAGGTCCCTGAGCGCATCCTGCTTCTAGGGGTTTAGCTGGCTAGGTTAAGGCTGGCTGAGTTCAAGGTCAGCTTCTTTGCTGATATGTGCTAGAAAGAAAAGAAGAGAAGAAAGCTAGAAGTGAGGGCTGCCCCTCCTTCCCCTTGGGAGCTGCTTTCAAGCAGAGATTTCACCGCTGGCGCCTGCATGTGCTACAGCACAGCTGGGCAGCAGCTATGTCTGCACCTGGTCGCCTGCCTCCGCGAGTCTGGCCCTGACCCAGACCCGCCGGCTCTGCTTCCCGGCTTGACCTCGGACCTGCCTCATCACTACGGACTTGCTGAGTGATTGCTGGATTGGCTGACTCTGACCACTGTCTCTGACCCTGATCCTGACCTGGACTTGTGGCTCTGCATCCCAGCTCCTTGCTGGTGAGGTCACTGCTGGCACCTGCCCTGTTTGTTGTTGCACTCAGCTCCCAGCTCACCTTCCCTTGCGGAGCAGCCGGCTCTTGCTGCTCCTTGACACTGACCACTGGTAGTCCTAGATTTGTCTAATTATTAATCATAACAAGAAAAGGAGACTGCTATCATGTCCTCACTCTAGCCGCTTACTTCTGTGACAGGGTCTTTCTCTGGACCTGCTGTCACCACAGTGCTGTACTGTACTGGAGACATGCTACTCTGTGGCTCTTTCAAACTTAGGGTCGGTCCTCTGTCTGATACTGGGCCATCTGCCTTTCATTCTCATTCTAGGCTCACTATCTCTCCACCTTTGATCCTTTCTATCTGCTTTGGACTCATTCTTTGGACACATATTCCTTCACAGAGGGCATCTTAGGTGATCGAGGGCCAATAAACATGGATTAATAGTAATATCAAGCTTGGATAGATGGCAAACAGCTGCAAAAATGGCTGCCCTCCAGATTTCAAAGGAGGTCGCAGGGCTCTAGTGCTCAGAAAGTCACTGGTGTCTCAGGACTAAAGAAGAGGTCCTACTTTAAACTACTCTTTGATAGAGGGTTAAAACTTAGAAGGAGCCAGTCCTTCAGACTTGATTTTGTGCGTTTCAAGTTTGCATTGCATGCACAGTATGGGGTCAGAGGAGACAGAGTAGTTCTGCTTCTGATCTCATGATGGTATAGCAATATACGTCTTTACACTGGAGCTCAGGTAGTTATTATGTATTTGTAAAACCAATTGGAAGAACAGAGTATCATGTCAACTGATTGAAGAAAATGAACTGGAACAGTCGCACATCTAAGGGCTTAGACAAAAATATTCTTTCATAACAGACTGATAGTTTGTCTGGGAGCAAAGAGAGGTTTTTGAGCCCAAGGAGCCCCTTTCAATGTAGTGAAGTAAAAGGTACTATATCAAAGCTACACTTCCTGCCTTCCAAAGCAGAACTATGATTGTTGCAGGATTTTTTTCCCATGACTTCTACACGTGCTTACACTTTAAAAGTATTTTTGAAGGTGACACATTACCAATTTGTCAACCAAAATGTCTTCTATCCTCAGTTCTTGTCTGTAAAACACGGATTTCAATTAAGAGGGAATAAATCCATTAGAAATTAGTGAAAGCAATTATACCTCTGTTATAGGCACTTTTAGTTCCACAGATGAAGAGATTAGTATTATAAGATTCTCAGTCTAGTGATGTCCACAGAAGTAAATGGCAGCTAAAAAGTCAAAAAAGGAACAGGTTTGAAACAGTGAAAAAGACTAAAATTTTTTTCATATCAGACTGACATGGCTAAAGATAAAATGAGTTTTTTTAAGCCCAAGAGGCTTTTTTAGTGTGTTCTCAGCATCCAGTTCCCCATACCTGAAGGTCTTTGGCCTACAATAGGAAGGTAACATATCAAATGCCTTACTGAAGTCCAAACACATTAGATCTACCTCATTTCACTTGTCTAGAAAATCAGTTAACTCATCAAGTTATCTTATCTGAGAAAGCATGCTATCAGATCTTAATCCTCCAAAGCACAGCTCTGTTCACAAGTTATTAAAAAGACAGCAATGCTCTTGCATCTCACCCAATCATGTTTAAGAAATCTCAGTCACTTTAATAATTTCTGGGTGAGACTATGAAAAAGCAAAGATACAAAGGTGGTATGAAGAGAGCTCATGCAGAGGCCTGAAAACTGGAAGGATTCCAATCTTTGCAAAGGCAATAAATTACACATAGAATTCCTCTAATTGTTATATTTAATATTCAATTGTTCATATTTATATATGAATATATATATGAATATATGAATATATTCAATTGTTTATTCAATAATTTATTCTAGTCCAAATGTACTTCACATTTAGTTAACATGGAAGCAAATCTTAGCGTCAATTTTGGGTATACTGCTATCTGGGGCAGGGGGTGACCCATGTATTTGGAAAAGATTTATTTCTCATACCGTAAAAATAAAAGTGATGCTTGAGAGGTACAAACTGTTTAACTTTTTCCACATGTACTTCAAATTCTTGCAACTCTGAGTATGTTTTTCAAAAGCACAACAATGAAATTGTCCCAGTGACTGTAAGGAGAAAACAGGAGGAAACCCTATTCTTGYCATCACTCTTTCTGGCCTAAATCACAATCAAATATTAAACCTGTCAACCCCATCACTAGAGTTTCTGAACATCAGTTATGAGTTTAGATTGCTCTCCATCATCTTGCTTGGAAGTACTAAGCAATCTTAGTACTTGAATCTCTCCTGTACCTACCACTTCTGCCTTCTCAATTTGTGGAGTTACTGGAAAAAGTGGTTCACACTCCTTGCTCCAGAAAAAAAACAAGTTTGACTTGACACAGAATAATCAGTTATGTATGTTGGAAGAAKAATAATCAGTTATGTGTGTTGGAAGAAGAATAATATACATTTACAGAGGTAGACAATCATCTGGTTATTTTAATGGTGTTTTAAGACATGAAAGATTCAATTACGGCTCCTTGCTAAGCAACAGATTTCCTATCTGATCTTGCATAAATGGCATTTCTCACCTGCAAAGTGAAGGTAACAATATTTCTCCAGGTCACAGAGGTAGGCAGTCTAGATACATTAAAACACTCATTATAGTTGTAAGGGTATTACAAGTAGGAGAGAGATTAGCACCTTGCACCTTGTAACTTGTTTCATTAGGAATAACCTTGACTGAACTGAGCAATAAAGCTGATCACCACCATTGTACCAGATATGTCCATTTAAAATTTTTTTTGCTTGTCCTTTATTTTTTGTAATGCTTACTTTACYCAGAGCTATTTATGTGAAGTGACTGAGAGCAGAGGGCAATAGCATCTACACAGATGTGCAAAATAAAAAGTTAGTCATAGTTGAGACCACCTATGGATAAATTAAATTATTGACCAGCAGTGGTTGCCTGACCTGTATCCATCAAAATGTCAAACCAGATATAGGCTGACAGCAGGGATGCAGCCTAGAAAGAATAAGAAATGCATAAATCTCTGACACTGCACCATGCTGCTTCAGGTAATTGGGAAATAGTATGACACACAGTACTGTACATGTCACCAAAAAAAGGCAAAATTGATTAAAAGCAATACTAACTCATTGCTTGTTTGTTTTTAAAGCAGATATCCTAATTGTTACTGAATGATTCRTTCTTATATTGAAAATAGTTTGGAGTAAATGAAGTCTTATCACTGAACGGTTCTGTAGAATTTAAACAACAATAATGATACTGAATAAAGAATTTTTAGCCAGCCTGAAGAATTAAGATATAAGTGATAGCCCTAATCTAAAGTATAGAGAACAGTTCAAAAATTCAATTTAAAGGATCTTTTTCTGTAAATACATTCTATAAATGATTTCTGTAATACTCTATTAACTTTTGTAACATTATGTTGGTTTAATTCATATTAAATTCTGTAGGGCTTTTCCCTACATGAGTGTTATTAACAGGAAACATCAGTATCTCTAGATCATCAAGGTTAGCTTTCTACCTTCATTGAAAAGAATATTGAAAGCACTGTATATAGACCAAACCTAACCATTTTCTGGTTGTCTTTATTGGTAACTCAAATTACAACTGCCAGACATTACATTAATCCCAGCTTTTTTCCAGCCATTCCTTGTCTCTGTAATATTAATACCAGAATTTTTTTTCTGATGCTCTGTAAATAACAAACATGCACAAAGTTCTTTCATCCTCAGTTTTAATACACAGAATCTTAAATCTATGAAGTTTCAAGGCTGTTGCTAAAGTTCTGGCTTCTGAGATACTACACTACTGTCAGAGATCATGGAAATCAACAGAAAATTTTTCATTTACTTCAGTGAACCAGGGCTCGAAGCTCTTTTCTTCTTAACTCTCATCCCTGCCATCTACCAGAATAACTTTATGTAGAAAGGAAAGGACTACTCATATTTATGAGGTTCTTCATTTGGTTAAAAGTTTGTGGAATAAGGGAGTTAAACTGAAGAATATGCATGGGAATTTTGGAGATGGGGGCAGGAGAATGCCATTATAATTTTAATTCTGCCTACTTTTATAGCATGTCCAGCAACTTCACTTTAGAAATCTGACTTTATCAGATTAACCTCCCTTTAAGGAGTATTTTGAAAACTTTCCAATTCTAAGCACCTTGTGCATACCACATTGATTTGATTTTCTGCTTTTATATTTTTGTCTGGTATTCTTGTGTTTTATGCAAAAGAAGGAAGAATGTGACTGATGGACAGACCCCTAAGGAATAGAATTAGTGTTAGCTAAACTTGGTCTTTTATGGCTATTTACAAAAAAAACCTCCATTAAAACAAATATTAAACATTGAACAATAGAGGTACCACGTACTAGACCAAATGTATTATTAATTTTACTTTCCACTGTCTTTGCCAGATTTTTAGACAGTATTCCTTCAATGTCAGTAGTTTGAGATTGAAATTGAGTGACACAATTTCAGTTACTTAAAAGCCATCTTGATAATAAAACACAATGTGATTTGGRGAGGTCGTGTGTATAGTTAGTTCCTACTGTACATCTATGTAGGTCCCTTTTTCATTTCTTCCTAATTGGACATCTGATATTGGACATCTGGCATTGGACATGTCTGATATTCATGTATAAGGTATTAAATCTTGAGAGTTTCTTGAATTTTAGCTTGAAAGAGTCACCATATGAAAGTCTGTATCAAAAGTTCATTATTTGGCCTTGCTTAGTCTTCTGCTTATAAATTTTTAGTCATCTAGCCAAGGACCAGACACAATACTGTAAGACTTAGATGATCTGTTGCATGCCATGAATAGCAAATACCAAGCAATGAATATACAAAGCCAGCAGTTTACAAATAAGTTTCAGTGAAAATTTTTCTTTCATAACTCTCAGTGAATACCTCTGAAAATCAAAGATAATAGAAAAAAAGTCCAAATCAGTTCATGAATGATTCATTAATAATAGAATAACCTTAATTAAGAATGGATATTATTAATAATAAATACTTCAAACATTCTTAGTTACCTTGTGTACACCTACAAATCAAATATGCTTTCAGCTCTTTGTCACCTTGGGTCCCATGGAAGATATGCTCTCTGATCGTAGTCCGCTACTTCCTCTATTCTGAGGTAGAATTGAATGATTCTTCAGCTTTCAGCTAGTCCCAGCATTACAGTGCTAAGTGGGAGAATTTAGTAAATCCCACAGGATTCATGCCCTTACAGAATTTTTTTTCCAGGAGCTGTGATCTACAGCACTCCCTTACAACAGAAGTAGGGGAACAAAGAAAACAACATTGTAAGAAAACCCCTTGCAATAGCTGAGGAAAATGCATGACCCTGGAATTAAGGGAAGGAGGAAGAGAGGCCCAAGCAGCCATTGCTTAGGTGAATCAGGAACAGAGAATAGAATAGATATTCATAGGAATATCTTGAGGAAAAATGAGAAGTTGATCCAGAAACAAGGTGTCTGATATGAGTTAGAACTAATGCAGCAACAAAGAGTGCTAGCAGATGTGGTAACCCAAACTGAATTTTTAAAATAAGGAGTTCGGTGTTAATAAAACAGTAAAAATACAAAGGGGGAGGGGAGGCTTTTTAGTTTAGTAGAAAATCTAAATGTACAGTGCCTAAATAAATAGTACATACAAAGCCCTACCTTCTCCAAGGACCACACAGATTAGTGTTCAGTCTACTTCTCAGGAGCCTCTACATATCTATCTTCAGTTTTTCCTTCAGCTGATATTCTCTTAAGGTTTCCTAGTTTCTGTTTCTTTGCCTGTAACAGATCTTCATTTTATAAGCCAGATTACTAAATTTGGAGTAGTTATAGGTAAATTTCATGCTTTGTAGTACCCGTACTGTCTCTTTAAGTATTTAGAAATAAACTCTATTGCCCGTCTTCTGAAAGGAGTCTCTGCTTGCATTAACTACCCTGTAATTCTATAGGAAAAACACAACTGTAATRATCAGGCAAATAAATAGAGCATATAATATTAATAAACTATTACAGGCATCTCCCACATTCTTCACACTTGGCTGTCTAAACAAATCAATACAACAGGAGAGATCTAGTTAAGGCTGGGATGAAAATCTAGTGCTTTATCTTTAGAGCAAGTCAAAACATAACAATCCAACTTTATTATGTACAGTGTGGTTCATACAAATTGTATCCCAAAGGCTTTACGGAGGTGGATAATACTCTTTCAGAGTAARATAATAATAATAACAGAAAGAGAAATGATGGCCACAGTCACATCCTTCTTTCAGAGGTGTAAACTGAGACTAACACTACTGAAATCAATATGCTTTACTGTGATACAGAATTAGTCAGAGATTAGAAACAGGCTCTAGTTAGGTAACAGAATCTATGTATTTTCATCTGAGAATTGCAATGGAATGGTAAGTCAATGAGGCAGAGAGACACAGGAAAGTGGTTTTCAAATGGCATGAAACTGAAGTAAAGAAAGGAAGCATAAAAAGGAGCAAAGCAATCTGGAACAAGCCTAGGAATGTTTTTACATTCAATAGGAACAAACTGAAGCCCACATAAAACAACTGTTGGAGTATATATGCAATGTTCACACCACCACAGTCTGAAACTCAATAGGAGCTTTTCATTAACTTCAGAATTTTACTGTCTGTATCACAAATCAGGGATCTGATTGATGCTGGGGCACAGAGATTGCTCAGGGCAACAGAAAAAGAAATAGACAAGTGAGAAAGGGTAAATGAGGATTTTAGAGGAGATAATATTGGAATACTTGCAGACAAGGAAAAAAAAATAGAGGCATGGGCAGCTGATTCTTCCTATAGACATTGGTTGAGAAAAAAAAAAAAGTCAAACAATAATGAACTTTTTCAACATTTATTTCCAGAAGTTCATGTTTCTTTTGCCAACTATTTTTGTTGGGAGCTTAAAAGTACTCTCTCATCCTTGCTCAAGGTGGAAAGGACATTTTAAAGGAGTCTTAAAAGTTAACAACTGCCCATCATGCATTTTAAACAGCATCTGCCATTCTTGTAGCGCAGTGTGCCTGTCTGTGACAAGCTTGTGATTCTAAAAGGTCTCTGCAGCATTCCCTTAAGAAARAATGCATTTGGGAGATCAATACCTTTGCCTATTGGCCTTGCTGAAAAATAACCAATGCATGTATAAAATCAACTCAGCAGATGTGACTGTGAAGACTACCAGGCCATTACACATAGGAATGCCTAATTGGATCGGCTGTCTATATGGCTCCAAGGTGTTCCATTAAGCCTTGCACTTTGGTTTGCTCACACAGGGGTTGCGACACCTCAGGTGGTGCAGTGGTAATCTGTGCTGTGTTTTTGCCAATTTATGTTGTTCATGTGAAGTTAGGGGTACGTTAGCTATTAGCTTTTTTCCTCCTTGTCCATAATAGGGTATTAATCAAGTGAAGATAACAGTTATGCCCTGCTAAGAGAATTCTATTGGCAGCTCCCAGGCACCCTGCAGAGAAAGCCTTAAATGTACAATAAACCTTTGCCAACATTTGGCACCTCAGTGTTGTTGTCTGGCCTGTTTTCTTATGTAGATGGTATTGTCAGCCTTCCTGATGGAGTTGGAGACGCTATTTAATTTCACTGCATAAGGGAGAGAGAAATCCATTAGTGTTCGTAGCCTGTCAGTGAAGATTGTGTCACTAGCTAGTATAAACTGCAAATGTGCCAGACTGCTTAGCAGAAACTGAAGTGGCAGGTAATAGGGTTGCATGAAATTTATCCTCTTCATCCCTCACARAAAGCTGCCTTCCTTCAGGAAAATCACAAAATGCACATGTTTCTCCACAACAATCATTGAAAGTATACAAAAAGGTTATGCTGAAATAGAGCAACACTACGCTATTTGGGCTAGACTCTCAAAGGGAACTTAGGCACCGAACTACCTCTTTAAATGACAAAATGTCCAACACCTCAAAATCTCAAAAGGTGCTACTTCCCTAAGCACCTGCATTTCTGCTGCTGGCTATATGCAGAACTGTTTAATACCTAAGAGCTACATTACACTTAGGTCTTAGCAGAATTTGCAAAGCTGGTATTTCCCTGCTAGATCCAAGCTAGTAGACAGAGAACAGTTGATGGTGAGCAGAGAGTGGTTCGTTTTGCCCAGTTTGCTTCGCCCAGTTTGCTTTGCTCATATGGGAAGTGAGAGATCAAACTTCTAGCTTCTCCATATATGATATAAGCAGGGATTTCAGCTAGGGTCTTCCATTTTTTCTAAGAGAGTTCTCTAAAAATTTAGCAGTTGGGGTCCTGGGATGGGTTATGACGGGCGAGTGAAGAGTTAACAGGACTGAAGTTTGTCAACTAATATGCAGAAGAACTGATAGCACAAGAGCTGACGTGCACAAAGCTGTTGAACAGAGGACTTAACAGGACTAAAGTCCTCTACCAACCAATATGCGCAAGGACTGATATGCGCAAGGCTGCGGAATGATTAGCAAGACTGAAGAAGTGAAGTCTGCCACCTGGAATCTGCACGGACCCCCGGGGAGGGAAGAAGCAATACGGAGGTGCTGTGGTCTTGCCTCGCTAGCAGGGTCCTCCCAAGCAGACAAACAAACAGTCCTGCGATTGCGAAACTTGCTAAAAGTCAGCAAAAGCAGTGTTTGCCCAGAGCCCCAGCCGTATAAAAAGAGACTTGGCAGCTAGGAGAGTTTGAGCAGGGACGGGAACGTGACCTGATCATCCTCTCCGGCTGGACCGTGAGTATTCCCCCCCCTCCCCTTCTCCTGGGACGCTGGGCTAAGGTAACTCCTCGAGGTTGAGAGCCCTCTCACTAGGAGAGTGAACAAGAAAGCTTTCAAGTAGGGATAAGCAGTCCTTCCAATTAATAGCGCAGTAATCGACGGTTTCGGTTATCCTTTCTAAATTAGTAACTGATGGTTTTGTGTTATCCTTCCTAAATTAGTAATCGCATTATTTTAATGGATGTTACTAATCCAAGAACTTGTGTGAGGAAATAAACATCTTTTTTATTATTATTATATTACTGTCTCAGKCGTTGCTATCGAACCTTCATAGCATGACAGCGTGACAGTTTTCTTCTTCATTTTCTTCCCCATTGAAACAGTTCTGCTTTGCACAGATATTTAAATATTCAGTAGAAGATGGTAGAAAAGAAAGACCTACTGCACAGCTTGGTRGTAAGGCCATTTCTGGGGGAGGGGCAGACTCAAATCCTTTCTCCAGTGATCATTCTATCAGTTACAGAAAGTGAAGCAGCTTCAGAGGCAGCAAGTGACAGAGACCTGCCTGGGAGTACTTTAATAGCCCCGCTGTGAAGACATTTTTTTGAGAGAGAGGAGAGTGCAGATCTGCAAAGATGAAATTGATGCTTATGTCCTCTATTCTAGATAAGTGTGCTAGCCATTGAAATGGTTGGTAAAAGGTTGCCAGGACCTTCTGATATTTTTGAGAAAGGAATGACCTCATATAGATTGCTAACTCTGTGATAACATTCCTACCTGTGAATCCTAAATGGCATTTCTCTACCATCCAGTGTTTGGTGAGTTCCCTTTGGGAATAATCCTACTTCCCACAATTTCCTCAGCATTTCTCAAGCAACATGATTCTATCTGCTCAACACTTTGTCATTGAGTACCTGATTGTGTTTATCCAATGTATAGACAGGACAGAGAACATGAAGTCAGACCAGTGACTATGTGCACCCTATCTCTTTCCACTGACTATGTCCGACACCAGTTTTGCACCTCTGGGTTGCAGACGTTCTCAGCTGCTCTTGAGCTTAAACGACATACAAGACCAGCTAAATACAGCCCAAAGTGCCTAATGTGGGGCTGAGGATTCCACTATCCAGTAGGAAATCTAACAGTGTGTCACTGTAATGCTGAACATAAATCTTTCTTGCACATCTAAGTCTTAACATCCTATAGGGAAATCCTTGGTTTTGCAAGACCTGGTTCTTTCATAAAATATACCTCTTCTTCCACAAGAGAAAGTTTTGAATTCCAGAAAATGTAATTAAAGATGGGGTTCTGACACTGTTATTATCTCACAATGACCATTTCAGTGAGATTCCTCAGAGTATGGAAAGTTGAATCTCACCCTATTTACAGCAGGATATGRTATTTGATTGCTGCACCTCTTACACTTCTCTACTACTCCAGATTTTCAAACTGTGAGTGGAGAAGACCTATGGTGATGGATTAAAGTCATTCTATTAATGAAAATGTGAATATATTCCTGGATTAGTACCCTTTTATATGCAAAGTGACATTAGGATGATAACATGTCACTAGGCATTTTGGCTAAGTCTGGATGAGGTTTTAGAAAATATTGGCTACATACATTAGCTAATACATGGCAGTAGCCCGCAGCTGGTAAGTCAGAATGCCTTAAACTGCTGCAGTTTGCATTATCCTAGACCTCACTACCTTTTCTATTGTTAATGCATTTGTATTTTAGCTAACACTTTCCAAATAGCAGCCCTGCCAAGGCCTTATGCAAATCATTGCTTATTTTACCTACATATTCAGATGCACATGCATGCTTTCTTCCTTGTTTTTTCTCTCTTACACACACACACACACACACACACGCTTTATGCATGGAATTTTACAACCAGTGGATACACGTATAGTTCTATACTAATGGCTAACAGCTAACACAAGTCACTGTCTCTGTGGTACATCTTACTAAAAACTCTGGCATGCTTTATATCCCTTCTGATAGATCAATCCTGGTGAGTTCTCCTGCTGAAGAATTAGGGCCAACTCTTTCCTCAGCAAAAACTGCACAGAATTCCTTTGTTCTGTCCGAGACGCTCCAGTGTGATGATCCAAGGCTGCATAACAGCGGGTGTTTCAATTAATGCTATCAATATGTAGCTTAATGCACATAAGACTTCCTTTCAGTGTTTTCCTTTGCTCCTATTTCTTTTTTGGCTACTCATTTTTGTAATGTTTAGACAAGTTCTCCACCATCTCCTAAATTCAAGTCATAGGTTTACTGAGGTTAATCTCTTCAGTTTTCACTGTGAGTTCAGAAACGTTCACTTCAGTCACAACAAAGTTTCCCTTTTCCAACAAAAACAAAACTAGCCTCTTCGCCCTCTTTCTGAATCTAATTCTTAATTATCTCCCTGTCCCTAATTCTCAAAATGGGATTAGTATTCCTTTTTGTTATGGGTAGACCAATGATTAGTACATTGCAGAATGAAAGCGATCCAAATCCTGGTCAGTATGATAGTCTTCTCAAGCTAAGTCTTCAAAAGTATTTAGATGCCAAAGTGCAACCTCACTGGTAATTAAGATACCTAAGACCAAACAAGATTTCTAGACCCTTTCCAACTGAGGCAAACTCTGGAGGCACCTAAGTTTTTCTTGTAATACCAGACAGATAACCAAGTGCTTGTTTATGACTGAGTTTTCACAGTGCTTCACAGCATGGTGACTGCTTAAAATTAATTCCCCTGGTATCAACAAATCAGRGGCTTTTCTATTGTGTCATAGGTAGCTCAGTGTGGTAAGCAATCATACAGTAATGCATGGGAGCCCTACACAAATGATTTGTATAGTCCTTCCACTCCTAGTAATGGTACTTCCTGATTTAGCAATTAACCTGAAATTAGTGACATTTTCAAACAAAGAAAGGAATTGTACTTTCTCTCTCTTACACTCTGCAAGTAGTATAGATGAGGAGAAACTGTTCTAATCATTAGGATATTATATATAACAGCAATGGAAATATTAGTGCTCTAAAGGAGGCCACAGCAGTTGCCAGTACATTTTATTGCAAGTTTTAATCTAGAGATATGATTTATATGCTCTCACTATTTTTTCATTCATTTCAGTGTTAAACTCTATACTGTCCTTCATAAAAAAGTTTTGCTTTACTAGACTTATCCCAGTTTTATCTGCTCTACTAACATTAGTCTGTATCTTCTCACCTTTTTCCACAACCACACCCTCATTATTCTGGTAGCCTCTTGTTTTTCTGACTGGAACTGACCACCTGTTTCTTTACATGTCTTTGATTCTCTCATTATTTAAAACATCATATTAAATAATCATCTAAACTGAGACTTAGAAGTTTGAAGTTAGCCTAAAACCAATACAATGATTCCATCCATTTGGATTGTCTATCTCTATAGGTCCCTCTATTCAAGATGTGCCTCTTTATTTGATTTGGGTTCTTTACTTCAGTTGCCCATCCGTGCACACAAGTTCCTGTTCTGGACATATGAGCGGAAGTCTTCCCCTTAGAGCTCTACTGTAATCCTGCCTAGCCAGATAGTCACCCAAACTCTCCTTACATCCTGTGACAATATATAGGTTGGACCTACATGAAACTTCATCTGATGATGTCATGATGATGACATACTTTTTTGGCATAGAGTTTTGTAGTTATAACCCTCACTCAGGAAATTAAAGGCTTAGATTCTAGACACAGCTCTGAGAGGAAAACATCTGATGATAGTGTACTAGCCACTATCAAATCAAGAGGATTTGCTTAATCCTTTTTTTGAGGTGCAGTCACTGTACAGTCAGGAAATCAAGAGTCATGAGACCTAACAGAAGGAAGATGAGAGAGAACTGTGTTCTATCCCAGGAATTAGGACATCATCTGAAAATGGGGTGCATATGTAGAATTTGTATCCCTGCTCCTAAGATTTTTTGTGTTAAAGCATCACTGATAAAAGACAAACAGTCTTGAAAAGGGATACCACCATTTGAAATTTCTCCTAAAAGAACCAACATGAAGAAAGTGAAGAACATCACAAATATGTTGTGTAAAAGATGAACATTTAGGAGAGTACAATACAGGTGTCTAGACACAGCTCACTGTTGCTTGCTGACTGTGGTTGCAGGTTGAAATTCCAAAGTGTTAAAGAAAAAAGGAAAAAGATACCTGTTTTAATAGATTTCATCCTGCTTACACAGGATAATGAGACAAATTAAAAAAGGAGTTCTGGCATACTATGCGTATTAGCAGCCAGTTCTAATATGATGTTTTCTGTCAGTCACATTACAATCCCCTCCTGTTATTTTCTTTTTGTTAGTGGGAGGATGTTGGGAGTGAAAGTGCTGGGGGGAGCAGGTGAGAATACAGCAGACGCTTAACCTTGAAACTTTTCTGAATAATTTGCTTTTCACTCTTGGCTGCTCAACATTAGTGCAGTACAATTATGAAGATGTAAACATCACAAGGGCACATGGCACACAGGCTGTCACTATGAGTTAAACTTGAGCACCCGATTCCCTGAGCAACCATGGAGAGAGAGCAAACCACCTCATCAGGAATTCAGCTGTGTCAGTTTAGGGGGAGCTGAGGATGGGAGGGGTTGATCCATCAAGCTCAACATTACCCTAGCCAGCCTTCTGTTTTCCACTTTCATTCAGTCAGTAGATCATAAATAGACCTGTTAAGTCCATAGTCAGATGACCTCTGCTAAGCCAGAACCCGGAATACACTTTAAACTCTACTTAAATATTCTTGAAACACTTTTTTTCATTGCAAATGTTTCAATTTACTTGTTGCAAATGGCTATCAATCACACAAAGAGGCAAATTGGCTGCAGAATGGAGCATTTAATTATTTTGTTTTCAGACCATTAGCAAATTTAAGTTGAGGTATACTACAAGTTTGATGGACCACTAAGCTGTGTGTGCTCAGGGTCCTTCATTATCATGTTAACCTTGCTTCTCCTTCCCCCTGACAGAAGATTTAAAGATTTTTACCTGAGAGAATATGTGCTACCGATAAGTAAAAGAAATTTAGACTTTTAATGATATTTCCATATTATTATCATATAAGTATCCACACAGCGAGCACTTTGCAGAATGCAGAGAAATACACAGATCCTGTCCCAGAGATTTTGGGCAGTTCTTTCAGTCTAATTCTTATTAAGTTGCAAAGATGTAAGGTTTTCAAATACCTATGAGAAATAGGGCCTTTCTTACCTCATTTTGGAAAGAACTAATTCTCATCTCATTTAATGCTAGTGCCATGTCAAGGTAACTTCACTGACCTCATTAAGGACTCATTAAGGACAACGTTATGCAAATAATACATTAGCAAAAATAAAAAATCTGCTGGGGGGATGATATAATTCTTTTCATTAATGTATTTCAAATGCTTTTCCCCATCCAAATTATTTCAGCCTAGCACACATGTTCTCGTTCTCTCTCTCTCTGTCTTTGAGCACATTTCTGTAGGTATATTGTCAGCATATGCACATCCTGGCTAGCTATAGCTTAAAACTTCCATATTGCCTGAGCTATCCAACAAAACAACAATAAATCTTGTATAAACGTGCCATTAAAATATGCAGTCATATGGTAAGTATCTTAGTAAAGTAAGCTGAAATTCTACGTTGCATCTACTGTTACAGTTATTCTGATATTTATCTTGACTTATAATGTAAAGCAACATTTTTAACTTTAATAATCAGAATTCAGACATATTTTTTGAATAAAATGGTACTTACTTAGTTTAATAATTTTCAAAATAGTCAAACTGTTACTTGGAGATATTTAAGAGGTGACAAAATGTCACATCAAAGTCTCTCCAAATAGCAAGCAACAATACTTAAGGAAAACTGTGTTTCTTCATAAATTAGCAGAACTTGGGCTTACTCTCTGCAACCGAACTCTGCATCTATTCCAAGACTGAAAAGCAAGTGGTGCTACCAAGGCTGAATACAGAAGGCAATAAAAAGTAGGAAAAGGGACAGGGAAGGGGAAGGACTTTCTCAGTGGTTAAATCTTTCCCAGCAAGCCCCTACAGATATTGGCAAATCGAGACACACACAAAAAAAGGTTATTTTCCAGCAAGTTATTGCTGTTCAGAGAAACACAAAAACAGATTCAGTACAGTGGTGAGAAAAAGGCACATGAAATATGATCTCAAGAAAAAATGAAAAAGTTTACCATTATAAAATAATTATTTTTCTAACTGTGATACTTTATGTATTAGATGGATGCATTTCTTGTAGCACGTGGAATGATAATTATATGTGGAAGAAAAGTAAACTTCAGATTCTGAATTTTGTGATAATTTGGCAAATAGAGTTTATTCCAGATTTGATGTACTAACACTGTCTTTGTGAATTGCTGCTATACTGTTATTTTTTTAAATACTCTCTTTTGTACTGCTACCTCTAGCACAGGCCTACCCTGGTGATGACCAGATGAATGGAGTGGAAATATGACAAGCATGGGCATTTATGCCCCCTTTATGCACCTTTTTACTGAGCTTGTGAAAGCTGAGTCATGATTTACAAATACTCAGCGAAACCTAAATTAATTGTATCTTTAGAAAGAGTTTTCCTTATCCTGAACGTAGACTGTTTCTAGCTTTAATGAAAAGAGTTTCCTTTGTTGGTTTTCTTATGTGGAAGTGATAGCTGTTTTTTTATTTTGTCACGGTAAGGGTAGCAAGGACACTCGCTGTGTTCTATCTTAAAGAACAGAGTGCATTCACATGCATTTAATTTTTAACTATTTTAGTGCATTTTTTTATTCACAGCCCAAAATGCAGATTGGAGCGCTGGACATTACCAGAGTGTGCCTTTCCTCTCATTTTAGGGTTGCCATACCTTCTGGAATGGTGTGTTGTGCTTTGATGATTCCTAGYCAAACCATTCTTATCACAAGTTCCATTAAAATACTTACAAAATCAATCAGTAAATWATACAAATAGATTTCATAATAACAGTTACAAAAGTGTAAAAAATATTGGTGAAAGAAATACAAGCAAACTATACTTCATCTACTAATCTCAAAATAATACTTCCCAAATCTCCATCTCTCTCTAGCTGACTCATCAAGTCTAGATGCTCAGCACACCCCTTTGGCCAGGAAGTTGGTACACTCTACATCTGACATTCACAAGAAAGAACAAGTTGGGCTACAAATTAGCTTTTACRCCCCATCAGTTCCTTATCATCACCCACTTCCTTGGGATTCAATTTATTTTTTAATTCTCTCTTCCCTACCAGCACTATTGATCTTCAGCATATTCACAGGTTAGGTCTGATCTGTCTGAGTGAACCATTGTTTGAGCCTTTTACTTTTGTAAATGTCCCTTGGGCAGGAGAAAATAACAGCCTGACAAGATGGAAATATGTCCTGCCCATATGGTACATATGCAACTCACTAATATTCCAGATTAATAATAGCCAACAAATTAATAATAATATTGCACCTGGAGATATAYGTATCAGTTAGGGAATTAGAGACTGCTGTGATGGGAGTATTTAGAAGACTCATCAAGCCATTTTTAAACTTTAAAACAAAACTTTACTAAATTTAATAATTAAAAACACTTCATGTTAATGGTTAGTTCTTACACATTATTAATCATTATCACTACATATTCACTTCACATACAAACACAGCATCAGTCCAATGGGAGTATGCACATGCAGCTGATGTAGCATAGCCAACACTGATGACTACAGTCCTTGATGATCTTTGTCACGGAGGTCAAGGTGCTCAGGCTTGAGAGTTAGAACTGGTCCATCTTGTTTCTTCTCCATCTTCCCTCTTCATGCCTGATATTTTTACACTACTTGTCCCCCTTCCAAAAAAGAGATCTCATCTACCCCAATGCTGCTTGTCCTGCTTTTGGCATTCCCAGTCATGCTTCGTGTATTCAGTGGATGCCCTGCCTATTTGCAGTTCCTTAGGCTTATCTTGTCTTTTGTTTGAATGCCTGCTATGTGTAACTACAGTGGTCTTTGTGCCTTTGGTGGTCACACTGTTCACATGCTTATGCTTATACACTATGCCTGGCTATGCCATCACTGTGTTCAAAAACAGAGGGATAACCTCTCCAACTTACTACTTATTGGAAAATGAAGATACTGAAGCAGTGATAGTTGCAGGAGAGGGTATCTCAGACACAGCATGGATACATTGAAGTGTATAATTAGAACAGAACAGAATTAAATCTTCCAATGCCTTGGTCATAATTTCCAGGAAAAGAAATTGCACTGTCTTTAATAACAGTGGCCAGCTTATCCGTGGCACTAGTAAATATAAAATCAGCAAAATCTAACAATCTATAAACATATTATATGGTAAGTWATGTCAAATTTTCCACAGTGAATGGATGACTTGGTAATTTATAGGAATTTCAAGGTAATTTACCATTATTTGCTCTAATCACTCATTCTAATCATTTTTTCAATAACAAGGACGGAAATTTTGTGAAAAACAAGATTTTCAGTTTTGAGCATGCAGACATTACACAAATAAATTAAAGGTTTACTCTTCCAGAGTGACTGTTCCAGTGAAAGTGAGGGGATGTTTTCTGCTTAAAAAAAATCCATTTTTATTCACAAATCTACTTGAGGAAAAAATTGATGTAGCTAGACTGAATTAAATACAGATCTGTTAGTTTGAATTTTGCCATAATAAACCTGGCTAATACTGTTGTGAGAATAATAGGAAGACTTAAACTATAATTCAGAGAGCATTCCACTTCCTTTTTTAATAAAACTGTATTTTGTGTGTTTTAATGTGTAAAAAGAAGGTATTGAGCACAGGAAAGATAACCTTTATAATGCATTTAAGTCCAAATGATGAGTCAGTTTAAGTGGTTCAAAGTTGCACCATTGTGGAAGACGAGAAACAAGCAATGCATTTTTAATGTCTTGTACTCTTTGATACTATCCTCTGTATTTCAACTCATAAGTTTTTTTAAGCTTTTAAGTTTTTTTTTTTTTTTTTGGATGCCAAAATGGGCAAAAAGTATCCTTAAGGCATGTAAGAAACCTCAAAAATATATTCAGTCTCGGAATAATCTAAAAAAAAAAGAAAAAATCTGTGCTGAGTTCCAGCAGGGCAGTTCCCAAGCCAAAACCTGACTAATATGTATTTAACTTACCTAATGAAATATACTGCAGTCATCTTATTTTTACTGAAATAACTGCACTGCTCAATTCCACTGCCTCTCTGGGAAATCCGTTCCATTTATTATGTAAAAGGATGCCGATTTAGATTCTTCTAATGTCCATTTATTCCTAATTTAAACACCTCCCCTTTAGCTCCAACTTAAAATAGATCACCCAGTTTAATTTTATAATAAACCTTAGCTAGTTTAAATGATTCAGTCATGTCATCTTTTAATCACCAGGAGTCTGTTCTTGGCAAAGTGGTTTGGTTAAAGGTCAATAATCCAATGCCAATTAGAACAAAAACCTGTCATCAGAGCAAAAGTGTAATTCTGAGATCCAGACCCCTTTGGGATGATCTCATACTTCTGATGTCTTGCTCACATCCACTGTGAAAAAATCAAACAGAAGAACCTTTATATTTCATAGGATCAGTTGCAACTGGGACTGGATACTGTGGATACAGTGGAGTGACGGGGAGTGTGAGCTCTTGCTCTGCAACTGCCAGCATCTATTTATACAGCCTGGGCCTAGAACAAGAAATTGCACAGTTGTGTGGAGTTAGGAAGACTCAAAATACACCCTGTATAGTCTTGAAGACTTGTGTGGATATTGAGTTATTATTGTAACTTTCTAATGATATTGGAGCAAGGATAAAGGAGGGAAAGTGAAGTTATTATTATCATTATTATCACTGACTTCAGAAGTGCCAAATCATAAAGGAGGATACTGTTCTGGTAGGAGCTGACCAGGCCCAGGTCAGGCCAGTGGTCAAAGGAGCTTTCAGTGCTCTCAAGCCTTGCTCCTAAAGGGAAGTATTTTGTACAGTGACTTTTTAAAGGAAAATATATGAAGAATGTGCAACGGGAAAGACAAGGATCACAGTCACAGACTCCCTGCTTCTCAGAGGAAGCATTGAAGTGCAGAATCTAGTAAGGTTGCTTGTTCTATATTTTCTCTCTGCCCCTTCCACTTTGCATAGGTTGAATAGAGAAACGATGAGTCCCCTTGTATTCTTGCCCTTAACTGGGTAAGCAGGGCACACTTTTCTTGGAAGTAGAAATCATGATTCTAAGCTCCAGAGATTAGGGAGCTTTTGTCTCATTTGTTAGACCAAGAAACATATGCTAACCACCAGGAGGCAACAGACCACCTCCTTTCAGAAGGGTTTATCAGCTTAGACATCATTGTGTAATAATGTTGCTATATAGCTTTGTGATTGAAGCTGTTGTCATGTCTAATCAGCTTGAAATGAAGGCAGAGGAGCTTGCATCAACATACTTGCATATCCTAATATTAAACAGAGGAATCTCAATACAGACAGCCATCTGTTCTGTAAAGGGAAAAAACATGAAGGATATTCTTTGCTTTTCTTTGAAGCAAACTTACGCAAGTAAAAGATGCTGCATCTTTCTTTTCTGTGCATATTTTCTTACATTTAGATATGAACTTTGCTTGGTAGTTCTCATGGAGTTACAGGTCTATCATTTTTTAGTTTAAACCTTTATCAGTTTTGGGTTCTATCATAATTTTTAAAGGACCAAATTCAAGCTGCATCAGGTATTTTAATTTTCTTTTCTCCACAGTTGGCTGTTACAGATGTCTTACTAAGAAAGATTTGTCATGTATATTATTTTAATAGCCCCTATTATTTAACCAAATGGTTTATTTGAAGGGACTGTGTGTTTTTAGACATCATAARATTTAAGAGCAAATGTCCTTTACAGTTTCTGGATTGCTTACAAATATTTTGTTATCTGAAAGGTCTTTCACTTTTTTTGCCAGGAAGCTCTTGCTTTCTGCCAATCTTTATTTGAGCTGTAAAAACAAGAGAGAGGTGAGTACATTCTAAAATATAGTGCCCTACCCTTAGGCCTTGAAAGAGGTGTTTCAGTGAGTTTTCCTTTTCCTCCTGTCTCCAGGAGAAGAGCATGGGAGGACTCTAAGTTTATTACTGCAAAACATTATAAATGCTATTGGCAATTGCCCAGTCTCTCYCTAGTCCTGTTATTTCATGCAATGACGGTTGTCTTGTTCTGTAAATATAGTCAGACACAAACAAAATTGCCAAAACAGCTATGGTTTATGTCAGTGTTTTGAATTTGCTCCTGTCACTGTTCACTAACAATATTACAGTAGCTGAGACCAGATGCGCAAATAAACAAGTGGCAAAGAACAGCTCACATTATTTTACACTTGATTAGTTTACATTTATCTTCTTACTAAAATCCTTTGGGCTTCATCTGCTTGTATCTAATTAAAGGAAAAGGAACTGAGAGAACAAGGCTTTGGGAAGGTTAACTTAAAATCATAATTATTGCCAATACTGGGTTCATATTACTTAGCTAGGATTAATTCACTTTTCCTGGGGCCATCTACATTACAGGCTTAATTCTGACACTGAGCTTCTCTCAAAACTTGTCTCTAGTTTGTTGATATGACCCAGAATGTTAGTCTAAATTTAGGAAGCTTCTTAATGTTTATAGTCGTTTCACTAACAAATTTGGTCTAGCTCAGGATGCCAGTTTCAAATAACAAATAACTTTTTCCTAGTGTTTGAAACACTGTATACACACTTACAAGAATGCTTAGGTAATACTGAAATCAGGGTGATAAACTCATTTTCCAGATGAAAGATTCTGAACTATGATACAGTTCACTACTGCTTAACTTACTAAAGAAACTAATATTTAGTCTGAGACCTGAGTAAGTAACTTAATTTTCAGACTCTAAGCAATCATATTACGTATTTAATTAGAACAGTGTACCATTAAACAATAAATTGAAATATAATTTTTATAGAGTAATAAGATTCTGTCTCAAATTCCACAGTACATGGGATAACTCTTGAAACTACATAGCCATTTTACTTGAAGAGCTTTCAATTTAACATGTTGCTTTTCAGATAATAGACTTTCAATTTTCATTATGGTTTTCAATATTTTGCTTAACATAAAAGAGCCAACTCCAAACTTAGCCATTGACATATAGTGGGGCCACTTCATTGATTTTGTGCCAGAAATTAACCTAGCTATTAAATTAACCTCACTGTTAGAGTTTCATCAGCATTTAAGTCAGATTTCGGTCACCACACTCAGAAATTTGTARGTACTTAAGAGAGACTCTGTTGTCTTCTACTCTTATCTTCCCTTTTACCTCTGTAGTAATTSAAGGCTAGAGCACTTTTAATATTTTTTTTCTGAATAATATTTTTAATTTGCACATCATTTTTCCATTTTAAAGGAGGGAGTATCTCTGTTTTGGGGACCCATGCATTATTTAATCCCTTCTTATTTTGACTTGACTCCAGTCAAGTAGCTGTAACTCCAATTACAATTTGTTTTGCCTGTGGTCACACATATCTTAATTTCGAACATAGGAATTATACAGATACATTATTCTTTTGCGGCATCACCAGTTTCCAGGGTTTGATACAACATGAAGTGTGGAATCAGTCAGCAAGCAGTCATTCCTGATGTCAATTTTTCTTCATTAAGATCAGATTTTGTATTGGTTTTATTTTTCATATGTAAGCATTTTCTTTTCCTTTGGTGCTAAGTCCTGCTTCATTATCTATTGACATTTCTCCAGTCACCATTCTTTTTAAATGAGTTATGAAAGCTTTCATAGCCATATTAACAGAGATGACTTTGGTCCACAGAAATGAGTATATGCTACTGGTTTAGTGGCAGTTTAGCATAACCAAAAATATCTTTTTTTTCTTGTTGCTTTTGAGGTTCTTTAGATAATGCACAAGAACAAGCAATTTCAAATTCCATTCCCAACTTGTTTACTGAGAAGCAGCAACATGAATTCTTGTTGTAAGAACCATTTTGTAAGAGATGTTTCCATTTTTACTGGGCTGAGTTCAAAAAGGAAGTTTCCAAGGAAGAAATTCTGTGCAGTTAATTACACTTTTCTGTATATAGGAAGTCCATTATATACATTGTTGAGGAACAGTCACTGAGAGGTGAAGGCACCACAACTTTATTTCCCTCTACTATGAATCACAATAGCGATCACTTCTTCAGATGCAATATCTGTGTATAATTATGAGCTTTTCACCATCAAATATACCATTAGGGTACCAGACACTGTCAATTTAGCATTTCCAGACATGGAAAACTGTTCTAATAGTGTATATGAGAAAGAATCTAAATGATACATTGACTTTTACTTACCTTAATGTTCGGCATTATCTACAACAACATTTTTCTCTAGTCAAATCCTAATACATCAGGCCTAATTCAAAATGTATTGCATTAATACAGAACAGTCCTAGGGCAGCGGTAACATAGGGCACTGCTAAAGGAGACAGAATTAGACAGAAGGTTTGACTGAAAGACACAACTAATAAAATTGAAACAGCAAGCTATAAAATTAGAAGGGGTCTGGATAGCAGAACTGTGTAAGAGCACAGGGCATGTGCAGTCAGGATTAGAGAACAATAGTTGAGATGAGTAAGGAAAGCTTTAGCAAAGAGATACCACACTTTCACAGGCATCAAAATTCACCATCTTGCCAAAGCAGGGAAGAAAAAATAGTTTTTAGTAAATGGCTGTAAAATTTCTGATATTCTTTTAGCCAGATGTTTACTTCAAATCAAAGACTTTGATGTCCTACTTCTGATTTTTTCCATATTCTTTCTCCTTTTCAAAGGGATAGAATCCAAAAAAAAATTAATCTCCCTGTTCTTTCTCTATAGTCAGTCACCCACACYGCCTCCCAGCAATTCATCGTAATGTATTCAGCCAAGCTTCCATGACAAACAATGTGTATCGTTTCTCCCTTGAAGGCTCAGGAAAGGTATTTTAATTTTTTCTTAGTATGCTTTATTTTAAATAAAACCACTTTCTTCATCACGGACCTTTTCATCTCTTTCCCACTTGGAAGTGTCTCAGTGAGGATCATCAGGGGATGGCAGAGTAATTTCAAATCCAAACCATGCATAAATTGGGAAAGGAGAAAATACTTTTGCCTATATCATTTAATAAAATAAATCCTGTTGCCTATTCAATTGTTTTCTTATCATAAAGGAAAGGGTTTATGTTCAGGAAAGTTCATCTGGCTTGTATCTCTACATCAGGGAAAGCCTGTTTGAAATGTGATATCAGGTTTCTGGAGCCACATCAGCTGCCTCAGGACAAAAAGTTTCTGCAATCCAGACAACCTTTAAAAATGTAGTGTAATACAAATGCTACATAATGCAATACTTTCAAATTTGACAGTAATATGACAAATCGTTATCTGGAGTGCTCTGAAGTGTGCCAGTGTCCTTTGTTTTCCTTTAGTTTTCCTAATGTAACACAGTTATTTGCAGAATGAACATTTAGAAGGTCATTGTTTTAAAGCATCTCATCAGGTAGCATGAAAAAGGACATAAGTCCTCCTGCTAGAAATGAGCCCTCCTGATAGAAAAGGATGGGTCTCTTTTATGAGTGCATTACCTATACCCTTTTATACRTATCTTGCTTCTTTCTAGCTCGGCTACACTAGCCACATTTACATCATCTCCTCACATTATCAGCTATTTAACATTCTTGTTGCTGTTCTCTGCCTTCCCCTAATTTAGTACCCAGTTCTAAATGCAATAGTTTCAGTAATATCAGCAGAGCCAAAGTCAAGCCAAAGCAAAACAAACAAAAAGAACCCTGCAAGATTCAATTAGTTTTCTTCCAGATGCTGCAGTTCTTCTTATACACTGTTAAATATCCGCTCAGCTCATGGACTTTAGCTAGCACTGTCATATCGAAGATTAGAGTACGATGGAATTATGCAGAAACTATACAGTTCTGCTACATAGGATTTTATGGGTCATTTCTTATCCATATACATTCTTTCAGCACCTGGGGAAAATATGAAAGAATGGACTGCATAGGTTATGACCTAGGATGACAAAATGTTAAAAACAGAGTTTGTTTTTAAAAGAAAGAGGAGGAAAAAAATGAATATACAGTTTCAATCCATGGGAGCCAAGAATTACAAGCCTCTCCCTTGAATAAAGAGATGATCCCAATTGTCATTTCACTGGTCAGAAACAGAAACAAACTGTTGCTTGCTCATATCATATTGTTTTCTTGACTAAGCATCACTAGAAGTTGTCCATAGATGGTGTAATGTCTTCTTTTCCACTGATTAAGGAACAAATTCAGAGATCTTGAAAGTTACACAGCTTTCACTAGAAGATCACAAAGTGGCTTTCAGCAAATGTGTTGTTTGAYAGATAAAGTTCCAGGACATGAATATGTGCATGGGGGGTGAGGGTGTGCTTCTGTGGGACCTCCACAAGAATCTAGGCAGTTAACTCTCTTTGGAGTTAAAGAGGGCAAGAGTGTAAGGACCATTGGAAATTCCCAGGTGAAGCCTGCAAGAGTATTACAGGAATCTTAAAAAATATATCCTTTAAAAGGGGTTGAGGATTTTTTATTTGTCTGGGGATTTTGGTAAGTTGGAAAATATATCCTAAGATTTTATCACACAGCTCATGTCCCAGTCAGATGCTATTGCCAAAGGTAAAATGATTTACCTTTTGTAAAAAAGTGTTTTAGATCCCAGTTGAATACTAGAGTGTRTGGCCATTGACCTGAAAAACAAGCAACTATATTACAAATAAATGGTTAAAAAAATTCTTTTAATGCCCAGATTCTGACTTAATGGGTAAGAAGTTTATCTTCAAACCAATATCACACTGACTTTATACGTTTGAATAAAAGCAAGTGCTGACAGTCTGGCAAGCTCATGAGCACAAGGGTGATCAAAGCTTCCAAACTCCTCCAGAAGTAGGATGCTGATGGGTATTGAGGAACTTGGTGCAGAGACTATATCCTGAATATATCTCCATAATCTCACTGAAGGTATCAAGTTCTGGATTGTTTAAAATAAGTCTCCACCAACATTCTGGTTACAAATCTCTCAAATCTAAGGAAGGCTTAAAGGTGTCTCAGCATAAGTTTCTGAAACCTGAAATCAGAGCCAGAAGCCAAATGCCATGAATTAGCATGCTTTTTCACCTAGCTCCAATTAATCATAAGCAGGTGCTTATGTCCTGCTGAAATCTATATTTACACCACCCTTAAAGAGGACTGGTAAGAAAGCTGCCTCCCACTTACTTTCCATCTGCAAAGCCGTAATGCAGATACTGTAAGCTGTGGCCCTGGAGACCTGTTGACGTTACTTTCAGCCACAGCACATTTAATATTCAGTAATAACTTTTGCTATTACTATTTGGCCTGATGTGAGGGTAAAGTATGATGCTGTTCTCAGCACTGATGCTCAAAAGTTAGCTGAGAGAAAAGAGTCTTAAGTCTATAAACCATGACGATGGCAGTTAAAACTCAGCAAGCAAAATGAATCTGAGTGTTTAGGCGATAGCAAGACCAGAAGCAGAGATTTTCCTGCAGACTAACCAGATCCAAGAACTCAGATACTTCACAGAACCTGTTGTAACTGATGGAGCCAGTTTGCTACCCACTTGCCACTGACCTTGCCTGGGAAGAGAGGAATTGCTACTGGACAGCAACTGGGAACCATCATTGTTTTTATTCTTTTAATAATTGCCAAATAATAGTATGCCAAACAAATCCTTCTTTATGAAAATCCCTAGACTGATTAAAAAATGATTCTAACTCTAGCTATTAAGCTGCTGGCCACTGTGCTTGCTAAATATCACTGGTAATTTCATGACTGGGAAGCCCTAACAAAAGCATGGGTTCTTTCAAATGAAAACAACTTCTGAACAGTTTCTGTAAAGAACAACCAGGAATACACTGATGAATACCTTATTTCAATCCATGGTTCATACAGAAGACAGTTTTTCTTATCACTGTATATTATCTATGTAAGATCAGATGTTAACATATTTCAGTTGTGCAATTTCTCATCCAATTCTCTGTTTAAAGTAAATGTCAGCATCTGCTCTTGGCTTAGGTGCCAGTTAGGGCTGACATGATTTTTCCCCTTCCTCTGGAGAAAAGGTTTGTCTTATAAGCAGTTTTTGTTTGTTTGAAGGAAGTCCCAGACTTCCCAGATATGCATAAAGCTTACTTTTTCATGAAAAGGTAGGAAGTTAGCTTGATGATTCTTAGTGATTAATTTTCGACCTAGCAAATTCAATTTCCTGCTTTCAACCAAATCTGCATTTGTTGAATGTTAATAGTTGAACCATTGTAAAAACAGTAGGACTGGTTCAGGATTTTGCGTTCTTTTTTCAATAAACTGTGGTAGACATTTTGCTGTTTTGAAGTTACAAGCTTGAACAAACTCACTAGCTTCCTGAATCTGCCCAATTTTATATTAAGACCAGACCAAATCTGAAGTTTATTCTTGATTTTGTTTTATAATAGTGCTTAGGAACACTGGTCATGGAATAATATCTCACTGCATTAGTGTCCAGACAGACAGACAAAAGGTAGTTTTTTCTATCTCCTAGGAAGAATATGCCTCTCAGATGTGTGTCCTTATCTTGAATACTGTGTGAATTTTTGGTCATCCCTAATTTAATAAAGAAATTCTTTATCCTGGAAAAGAGACAGTTAAGCAGGGGATAGACATCTATAAAATCATGAATAGAATAATAAGTACAGATCAACACTTTACTACCTCTTCTAAAAGAGTATTGGAGGGTAGTAACAGTTGACAGCTTGAAAGTGAAAAAAGGAGGTTGTGTGCTGTGTGTAACTGGACTTTGGGTGATACAAGATGTTGCGGATGATAAAAATTTCAAAAAGCAACTGGACATACTTCTGAAGAAAATCCATCTAGGGTTATTAAACGCTATGGTGATTAACTGTGAGAACTGTGACACACCACCTCTACCTCATGGAATTCCCAGCTTACAAAGTGCTGTGGGGGAACTGTAAGAAAGTATTGATACATCCTATCCACTCTTTCCCAGGGATCTATGATTGTCCAGTGTTAGAAACAGGAGAGCTGGCTAGATGGACCTTTTKGATTTGACCTGGAAGAGCTGTTCTTTTATTTTATTTTCCGCTTACAATGCCCTATATGTCTCTATTGACCTACTTAAAGTGAAAAACAACCCAATACTGGTTAGCATAATGCATAGACATTCTGTCTATAGGAATACATGTGTAAATGTGCCATAGCCTACCCTTGATGTGTATATATGGGCACACTGTAAAAGTTGTAGTTCGCTCACTGTAAGTAGCTCTGGATCGTGAGGAGTATCTGCTCTGCTGCAGAGTTCCCATATCCATATTACAACTACATCCAGATAGTCTGTCATCCCACTTCAACTGCAGTACTGAAGTGTTCTTTTTTCTTCTTGATATTAGGTTAATCTCATTGAAATTCACTCGTATTAATGTGAAAATCAGACTAGCTTCTGAGAGGAACAGTATCTCTCTGATAGCACTACAATTATCCTAGGTTTCGCTTCTGGACCTAGAGAAGAAACAGTTTAGGAGGAAGGCATAGGTACTTTGACTGTTTTCAGTGTACAAAATCTTTTGCAGCTTACTGGGAAATATTTATGTGTGGGTTAGTGATAGACAGCTTTGTTGCCTGCATGTTTATATTGAAGATCTCTGAAGTTTATGAAGTGCTGTTAGTATAAGGATAATTACAATGCTTTGTTTTCTTTTACGGGCTTGTTTTAAGCAGCATTAATGCACAATGCATTCCATAATGGAAGAAAAAGATAAGTCTCATTCAATTAGAGAAGAAAATAAGCCTTGTTCTAGAGCGAATCTTTTCAAACTTATCTTCACAAAGAGCACATGTAACTGTGCAGAGGAACTCATGCATTCAGCTGCCCGTCTTGCATAGCCAATATACACCTATTATTGCATTATATCACAGGAAATCTTTAGAAAAATGAACTAGTCTGAATATTTGATTTAAAAAATTGGAATAGTTAGCTCTGGTATTAACAGGTCATATTTTATTAAAATCAAGCCATGTGTTTTGAATAACTTTTTTTATGGTAACTGTGCTGCTTGTCACAGCACCTATCTGGATATTTGTAATTGTCCTAAGTCTTTTCCCAGAGCTGGACTGAAGTCACTTAAATCACAGAATTTTGTCCCTTCTACAATCTGAGATGCTTTATTATGGGGGAAGAGAAAGATCCAGGAGTAGTGATTGTAGTAGCCAATCAAAATGCTATATTTCCACATGTAATTAATATATTTTTTCCCCAAAATAAAAAATAAATTGGCACAGGCCTTAGTGCCAACCCTTGAAAATCCATGCACAACAATGTTAGGGAGTTTCCTGTGCCTCGATGTTTCTCAGAAATATAAGGATTTTCCAGATATTACTGCATTTGTTTCATTTATCTGCAGCAATATTGCCTCATAGCATAATGAAGATAATTAACCTTGTGGGAAAAGTAAAGCCAAAAGGAAAGTGTCTGTCTGTTTGCCTGTATGTTATCCTCTGAGGACGAGTTCAGTTACATGAACGTCAATATATCCATCCACATACAGCAGAATAATCGGAATTACTCAGCCAAGAACAATAATGTTGAAGCAGGAAGGAAACATGAAATTCCAGGAGAAAGACTTTTTTTCCCTTAGCCCTGTATCCCTTTTGGCACTGAGCACATTTATTTATGGCCCTTTGGGCCATACTACTCCTGCATTAGGATCACATGAGAGCCTTGCAATTTGTGTTTGATCTTTGCATTTGATGTGGCTAATATGGTATAAAAACCCCTGTAATGATTTACTACTTTGGAAGATACTGCCCAGCCAAAATATGAAAAAAAAAGAGCCAGCCAGACAAGAGAAGAATGTGAACTCTCCCTTTGTGCTTTCGATACTGTCCTATTTCAAAAGCTATTTTAACTTTTCCTGTGTTTGAAAAAGGTCTTTCTGAAAATTTTGTTACAGTCTAAATAAGGACAAATCCCTAATGAGGATACATAATTTTGGGCAGGATCTTCTATTTTAATGTTATAGAAACCAGCTTGGGGTGGGAGTGGGGAGGTTTTTCCCCCCCCTCCCCAGTAACTCCTTCAGAGTTTTGAGGAGCAGCTAAGTGATTCAAGAGCAAAGGATAGAAAATGAACTCTAAAAAAACCACTTAGAAAATCCATTTTTAGATCTCATTTTACCACTTATTCCTGCACTAAAAATATATCTGAGCCAAGGAAAAGACTCTATAATGGTGTAGGCTAAAGTGCAAACTATACCGCTGATTCTGTAAGCAACTGAGGCACAGTTTTGTTTGATCTGCTGGGAAAAAATAATCAGTTTATCTTTGAACTCTGGAGCCACATCTGCCAGTTCAGTTTAGTCTTCGTCTATTATTCTGACAATATTCTGGCCATAAAAGTCTTTCAGAATTAGCCCTGTGGAATAGAAATCTTATTCTGGCATAAACCTTAGCAGACTTGGCTCTGGCACTATCAAACAATCTTTCCCCTGGTAATGCTGGAAAAAAATAGGACATGTATGCAAACATAAGCTCAGAACTGACTAATTCCAAATAAATGTATGTGCCAGCTAGTGACATCTCTTAACTTGAAAAGTTGTGCATCTGGCAGTAAAAACCCTAAAAGTGAGCTAAATGTTATTAATGCTAATGACATTCTTGAATAGGTAGTATTATGAACTATAAAACCCAGAATGCTTGTGCTTTAACCAAAGCTAGCAATACCCTGGATATTAGCCAGATATTCTACCCATCCTGAAGAATACTTGCAGCTGGAACTACTTCAAACATTAGATGGAAATTCATACACACGTGTATGCATGTATGTATGCATGCATGCATAAATTCCTAAGAACAGAAAAAGCAATAGCTAGCATGGGAAAAGGAAACAGAACCATATAATGAATTACCAAACATGGTAAAATGTACTGGAATATATATTGCATAGGGAAAGTTACTAGACCTCACTGTGTTGATGCCTTAACAAGTGTGTACCCAGCACTTTGCTGTTTACTTTTTTATCTGAATAAATTAAATCAACATTACGATTCTGGTATGAMGTGTAGCTGCTGGCTTAGAGGTCCAGGTTCCTGTATAAAAGGCAGACTTTTGCAGAATAGCCAATAGAAGGGTACAGGAATAGCCAGTGAGGGACAGAAAAGAGCACAGGATTGTTATGATGATGCCTCCTGGGCATACATTATTCACTAATATAATTCATTTCACCTATACTGAGTAGAACTAGGATGCGGGACTCTTAGAATCATGTAATTTGGAAGGGACCTCCAGAGGCCATCTAGTCCAACCTCGTGCTCAAAGCAGGTCCAGTTAAAACAGGTTGCTCAGGGCCTTGTCCGATTGAGTTCTGAGTATCTCCAAGAATGGAGATTTCATAGCCTTTCTAGGCCACCTGTTCCAATGCCTGACTACTCTGAAGGTGGAAAAAACAATCCTCATATCTAGGCAGAATTTCCCCTCTTGCAACTTCTGCCCATTGCCTCTCATTCTATCACTGKGCACCTCTAAGAAAGGTTTGGCTCTGCCTTCTCTGCACTCTCCTGTTAAATAGTTACAGACAGCAGTAAAATCTCCCCTGAGCCGTCTCTTCWTAAGATTGAACAAAGACAGTTCTCTTGCCTCTTCTCCTATGTCATGAGTTTCAGCCCCTTGACCATCCTGGTAGTCCTGTATAGTATTGTATTCTAGCTGCTTTTTTTTTTTTTTTCTTTAACACTTTGTGTATCCTGTAGGGCCTGGGAATATTTTCTAGATTCCAAAGATGGATACATGCCCTGGCATCATCCTAATAAGACTTTAAAACAAGACATGGCATGACCTCCCCCCTCTTTCTGCAGTACAGAACCTGGGTGTACAGGTCAGGAGGAAATAACTGTGTGCTTCAGCAGGGTTGAATTACAGTTCTCATGATGGAGAACATCTGCCACACAACCTAGATGTACTTGACTCAATTAAAGTTTTAATAAAGGCTTTTTGTCAGGGAAACCTTTGAAATTTAACTTTTTGTCTATTAACTACGCCKTTTGCATAATACTTATGCCCAAAGTACATGTTTCATTTAAAAATATGAAATGTTTTGTTGGCATTGACATTGTGGACATCAATAGTGTTTTTTCCTTGACTGGGACTAAGAACATCTAGGGCTACTAACAAGAACTTCAAGATTTACCCAAAGTGTGTTACACTACAATTTACCCATGAACATCCTTCAATCCAGTACCACAGCAAACCACATTGCAGTTTTTTGCACACCTCTGACTTCAGGTACTTTTCTGTGAGTAGCACTCAGACATTTTGCAGAACAGGTACTAAACTGTCAGGTGTAATTTACATTTTGTCATTTTTCTTCATATCATGCTTTTGGGGCTTAAGAATAATCAAGCTGCATGAAATCCTTTTGAAAGCAAATTCTTTTGCCCTAGAAAAAATGATGTGAAGTATCATCTGTCAGAGAGAGGCTCTAAAATGCTTTCTGGTGCTTTTCAAAAGTGTGTCTCTCATTTTTCAATGAGATTTTTTTTTGAAAGTAAAGCTACTCCATTTGCCTTAATAGGAGCTGTATAGAACCAATGTACACAGCTCCTTAGGATGAGGAAAAAATGAAACGCTTTCTATCATTATTATTATGAGTACTATAATTATAAAAATGCTTCATCTATGTGATATATATAGCATAATTTAAACACTAACCTCTGCCCYTTGAAGACTCCTAGACATTTTTGACAAGGTTACATGGTTAATGGCCCACAAGGATTCAAACTGTACCCTCCTGCATTTGCAAAAATGACAACTTCAGAGGTTTCCCTTGGTCTTCATGTGGGAGCAGGTGATAGTGACTAATTCCCAGATTTAGGATTGCCATCATCAGCAATCGTTCAGCAGCTCCAGACCAGATCCCATGGGAACTTTTCTAGCTGTGGCAACCTGGAGCAATATAGACCAGTCCCATAATCTGTAAGTGTTAGGCCTTTTCTAGCCATCTCTAAGGCACTCCTCAGTTTCCAAGAAGCAAGGTTCATAGGTTTGTTCTGCTAGTTTGAGGAAGCTTTGACCACTTGCTAGATTTTTGATGAAAGAAGCCAATAATGGATCCGTACCACAGGACAATTCAGCAGTGTGAAATCTGAGTTATGGGTCGATTCTTGGTGAGAAAGGGATTCAGCTGGATGCAAAAAGTATGAGGAACCTACTCAACAGAACAAAGTGATTCCAACAACTGTGCATGATGAACTCTACAGCACTGCTTTCTTGAATAGAATTCAACATCTCTTAGGAGACTTTTGGGGAATTCTGTAACAGTAGAGTGGAGTTCTACACATAAAGTAAACATTCAGGGTAGACATTTAACTTACTGATACAGGTCACATCCAGGAATATTTCCTTGGGGCAACAGAGCATGGACTATGTTAACTGATACAGTGTTAGTGATTTGGGCAGAACCAGAAGTTATGTCTGTGTCTTACATCACCAGTTTAGAACACCACCTTCCCCTTTAACTTTATTGTCCTCTTCCTAAAGAAACTATAGGGTTGCCACCTTTGGCCAAAACAACATATTCTTGAGACATCTGAAGAGATTTGTCCCATCTGGATAGCAGATTGTTTTGCTACAACATCAGCCCTTCAGAAACAGGTGTTAAATCAGGAACACTGGAAGCATTCCACAGGATATTCCTCAAAAGGAAAAAAGGAAAAAAAAAATCTGATAAAWGTCCTAACTACACAGAAGCCTTCCGAGCATGTGAAGAATATATATACATCTCAGGCTGCTTTACAGTTAGAGTTTACATCTGTGAGAATGTGTGTGCATTTAGGAAAAGTCATCTTTAGATTTATAAAGCATGTTGCATGAAATGGGCTGCTGTGGAAAAATTTTCTTTGTGTGTCTGTGCTGCCAAAGAATACGTATATTCACATGTGTATGTGTGTTTGTGCATGGGCTCCTCCTGTTCTCCTTCTCCTATGTGTAAAACTTAAGTTTCACTATTTTGGCATATTTCCCAGAGGAGCTGGACCCATCCCCACAAAGCATCCAGGAAATTATGAAAACCACAGAATTTCTTTTCCTGATCAAACTGCCAATAAAGCTATTGGCAGGTTAACAAACATCTGAAGGTGAACTCAGATTCATAAAAATAATGATGACATTCAGATCAAGTAAATTAATAGAATTTGTTGGAAAAAAATCCAGATATATTTCATATCACTTAGCCATAAAAAGGAAACTCTGGGCAGGAGGCTTTCTAATGTAATAGGAATAAAGCAAGAATTCCTTTGTACAACTAACAATGTAATCATACAGGAGAATCTAGTTGCCAAGATCTTTAAAGAATTATTTTAATATCTTTTCCTGTCAAAAAATTTATTTTGGCACAATTCTGCCAAATAGGAAGCTGATCTGGGTCCGTGTTTACCATCATATGCAGTTTGGATTACCTCTCTGTAGCAATGGGCCATCCTTTATCTCTGGAACTTTCTCCCTGGCATATTCCCTTTAAACTTCCTTATTTCCAGTTAGCAAGCCACAGTTTATGTATTACATAAGATCACTAGGCAGCTCATGCATGGGCAACCAGGTGAAGAACACCCACCAACCAGTGAAGAAAAATGCTGAGCCCTCTGCCATACATACAAAACTAATTCTTCAACTGCCTACAATATTCAATTGCCAACCTTAGGATCCTTGCAACAACATAAAAGCAGAATTGTTTAGGAACTGAATCTTGTATATCACAAGGTGTATATCACAGGGAAGCTATCCAGAAAAAGTTCTTAATTTTCAGAAAGAGATGCACAAATGTTTGTATTTATTTGAAAATCTACCTTTATGTCACTTATCGTATCTCTGCTCTCTGCCTAACACATAGAAGATCTAACATAATACAGTTTTATATTTTCTCCAAGGAACATCAGCCATATATTTTTAAATTATGTATGGTTATTCATTCCCACCTGTGTTTTTTTTTTTTCCAGTTAACTTGGCCTCTTGCTGCCAAGTTACAGAGGTGTAACTGTGTCTTTCTATCAGAATGCTGATTCTTATTTCCTAAGTAATGTATTTAGTAACCTTGGCCCAAGGTCCTCCCACCATTAAATATATAACATACCTAACATCCCAACATTAAATACCTAAATACCTAGGCCTAAATTGGACACCTAGTTGCTCCAGGCTCTGTTCAATGGGGAGAGAAAGGCACATTCAGATCATGATTCAGATCTCACATGCAGTAAATTGCCATCTGAAACTGCTCATTTCTCTCCATTAACAACACAGACAGCCTAGAGCAATTGGGCTCCTAATTTAGGTATGTACATTAACGCAGCTAAGTAGAATGAATCTGGGGCATGCTGTCTGTGTGCATGTAGCCCTGGAGTCCCTGTAGTTTGTACATGGTTCCCTACATACTTCATTAATGTTGTTCTATTCACAGGAGGACATTTGCAATTTCACCCTTTAATTTAGGTATCCATGTTAAAAAAGGGAGAATATTGCTCATTTAGGAACATGGGATTCATAAGCATACAAGTTCATAGAGAATAGCTCTAGTATAAATAAAAAACAAGCATATCGCTGTAGGATTACATTTGTGGGTAGAAGGAAGAAAACTAATGTTTAACTACATCAYGTTGCACTCAAAGGACATTCACAATTTTACAGAACTTTCTGATCTTATTACAGAGTAAAATATACCACTGTGCTAACATGAGCTCTGGCTATTTTCCAGCCAATCCAGTAAGAAAAATACCACAAACACAGTATTTTTATACTATGTGCTTATACCGGTCTTATAAAAACAGCTTTACACTCTATGGACGAAAACACTTGCTGCTGGTCTAAAACATGTAGATGCCATGGAGATGTGACCAAGGTCAAAGTAGCACAAAATACAGGGTACATGCTTTTCTGTTTACCACACTAGTCCGTAACAGGAGTTGTTTATTAGCAACACTTGTTTTGAGTTTGTATTGATTGGGCCACATGCCAATGAGGAGATGTATAAACCTATCATCAATGTGTTTATAAGGCTGTATAGATGCATGCAGAGAATACCAAACTGGATCTGCTTGTCAGGTGTCTCTCCCAGTTTGGCATTAGATTAATCAGTCAGTTCTGCATATAACAAAGGCCTTATTGCAATTATTTTAGGCATCATTTTAGGATAAGATAAGAAATATCAGACAATCTATAAAAAATAAAGTCAAGCAACGTGTATGACTGACTGTCATGAACACATGTGGCTATCACTGAAAGTGCCTTGATAATCCTTCATGGATTCCTCCTGACTGATAATAATGCTGAGCTAAATACTCTTCAGTGGCTGATCTGGTTGTGTATGAGGTTTTATTTAACTCTTTATTCAGTAGCATTTGGAAGATATGGTTCTGGGTCCTGCTTTGGATTTCAGTCTTAAGGATGGAAGTAGTCATACACAGAGGATATTACTTGTGCCATATCACCAAGTAATTGGCAAAACACTTCTTTTTAAGGCAGGTGAGGTAAACATATATATTATAATGTATCTTATAGTCATCATCATCTCTCAAAATTAATAGGGGTTTAAATATGCAGAGGAACATCTGAAATTATGTTTTGGGAGACAGATAATTACAGACCCTATTCTTGGTCAGCCTGGCCTGATTTAGTACCCCCTTAAGTTTATGTTAAGCTAGTCATTGGGATGTTTCCAATCCTGCTCATAATGAGAGAGATCCAGTTCCCCAAAAGAGTTTGGGCAACACTAACAGCTGCGAAAAAATCCTAGCAATTGCTTTGCTGTTGAGGATTCATTATCCCTTGTAGTGTATCTTACCTTTACAAGTGATTCCTTCATATCATCAGATCAAGAAATGTGGAAGTTACACTGCTACTGTCCAGACTTTACCAATATAATGGCAGAAGAACTTAATTCTCTAGAGCTGTCTTGTTTCCTCTTGTCTGAAAAATACCCAGGATAATGAATTATATAGAAATTGAACATACCACACAACTACCAGAAAGCAACAGCTAATCATTTGATGGCAGTGTGCACAAGCCAGCAATGCAGTGTATATCACTAGAGAAATGATGCTAAGCAACGTGGTCAAGACCAGTGATTCTCAGGCTTTTTAAATGGGCTGCCTTTTAGCCTGTGATAATTTGGTTTCCCTAAAGATACATACCCCTTCCCACCTCTCCCCTGCACCAGGCACAAACATTTCACCACTCCCTGGCAGTCCACAGTTCTTGCAATCCAGATTCCAATTAGCCTGAGTATAATAATCTCCCTGACTGATTTCTCCCCTTCTCCTCCAATCCTTACATCCCAAATCCTGATCCCTACACCTCAGCTCCAGCTGCAGGTAGGCACTATACCCTCCTTGTCTTCTGTTCACTTTCTCAACTAGGTAACTGTATCTGTAGCCAGTGATCCCTAAAACCCCCACAATCCAAGTGCCRTGAGGTCCTTTCCCTTGCCACTCCAGTATCTTCACACACATTAACTGAGGAAACTGGCCTGTTCAGCAAACCTGAGCTTCTTCAAGTGTCCCTGTAGCAACTTATCCCTCACAAATTAACTTGGCTTATTACTGCATACAGAGAAGGGGTAGTTAGGAGGAGGAGGACTTTACATAGTTGACAGACACAATATTCAGACTGTGAACTGCAGGTAAACTTTGGCCCCACTGGCTTCTTGTCCCTCCACTCCTTTTCCTTGGCTCAAAAAGATCTTTAATGTGGCCACCCAAGAGGGGAAAAGGTGCAGTTCTCCTTATACTTATAACACTTTCTTCTTTCTCCCACCTAGAGATAGATTTCTGATCTTCTCCAAGACTTCTGTTTCCCCATCCTGTTTTAAGAATTGGTATGAACAGGGCATTGGACTACTGCCTATCTCTGCAGTCTTAAGACAGACATTTCGTATTACTTGTGTGTCTGTTTTCCTTCCTCAGGCTTTAGGCTATTAGCACTTTGGACAGATGGTATCCTGTAGAAAGACTTGTTTTATTCTGTGATTTTAGAACAACAGGGCCCTGGTCCCACACCAGGGGTTAACTGAAATACAAATAATAATTGATGATATTGTCACACTATTTTAGAATGATCTAATCACAGGTGAACAAGAAAAAATTAGATTAAGGCTTGTTTGCTGCTTTCTTGCTTTACTTTATTCTCAGGGCTTGTCTGAACACACAAAAATTGTACTGCTTTAACCAGGATAATCAGGGTAAAAGTTTCTTYAGATGCTTGCAGCAAAACCTCTCTCCTTCTTTTCTATGGATCTCTTGGTCCCTCCTGTTCTTTTGTTCATTACTGAAAAACTATGAAGGTCAGCTTCTTACTTTAGGGAAGGTGAGAGAGAAGAGGGGCCTTTCTTTACTCATATAAACACTTTCAGAGGTGAGTAGATAGTAGCAGCATTTCTGACTACTGCAGGCTGGAAATTCCTAGGGAGACATATCAAGAGGACAAAGACAGTAAGAGTACTACCAGCAGGAGGTCCAAAAGGCAGCAGGTTTCCTGTGCACCAGAGCTCACACTGATAACTAGCTATCTAATGAAGCAGCTGAGAACACAATGGTTATTTTCTATCCTCCCAGGAACTTTCTACTTTTTAATTCTATCCAGGTGTCAAGCTAAGATGAGCGAGAGTTTCCAGTGGCTGAATTGATGTAATGTTGGAAAGGACATCAAAATAAAACAAAATGATATTTCAGCAGAGTACAAATTCTGATATTACCTAGGCATGTGCTATGTGCCACAGGGGTCACAGTTTTTGAATTTAATATATACATGCACACAGATGTTTTTGCATTAGATGGAATATAAAAGGCATTGCAGGATCTTGCCTGTATTTCTTAGGATTTGTGACCTTGAATGTTGTACACAACATTCTCCAAAGATAAGCAAAGCCTCACTCCTTCCAGAATGCTAGAAACCAATACTCATCATATTGCTGACATGTGATAGCAGTAATATGTTAGAGCCTTTATTAATGAATTAATTAATGCTTAAGCACCTACAGGAAAAAAATCCAACAACTCTATGTGTATGTATGTGTGCATGCACTCATAGAAAGAAAAAAACACACCTGAAGTACCCATGTTTAAATGATCTTGTAAAGCTGCAATTTTTCCAGTTTACTGTATAAATAATTCCTATGGCATTATCCATTTCCTGTACTGTGTGCATTGAATCAGAGGAGAATGTTGCTCTTCCTTTTCAACAAAAAGACAGTACAGAAACCTGGTACGTGTCATTTCTATCAATACAATACATTGGACTACAATTCCTTGATATACAATCGAGTTTTGTGTTTTCCCTCACACCAAGATGCATCAAGATCCTGTATGAGATCTTATTGGCACATTTGGAGCTAGCCTGCACTAATGCATGAATAAATACAATATATGAACAAAGGTTCAGTTTGATTGATTGCTGAAAGGATGTTTGTGGATATATCATAGGAGCCCTCCCAGGTAAAAACATGCTTACCTGTAACACTTCAGTGACAAGCAGAAAAAAAAAAAGAAAAGAGGAGTGATTATTATGCCTTGATTCTAACATCCTACATAGCTCAAGTAGGTTTTTGATCAGCAAGGATAAAAAGTCTGGAAAAGGAGCATAGCCTCTAACTGCCTTTAAAGAGTTTCTCCTTGCAAAGATAGAAGTTTTGTAATCAGATAAATCAAAACTCTGAAGTTTCATATACTTAGGGGAAAATGTGTCTAATTTGCTTGTAGAAAAGTTTATGCATAGGGATCATGTTATCTTAATAAATTATATCTTATTCTTTGCTTCCAGTATTAAAAGCAACAGTACTTTCCTTAACAAACACTATTTGAGTTCATTACATTTCCTGTCTATATATGAACTCTTGAAGGGGAAAAGAGTAGCTCCGGTACCCATCCAGATCTGTGTATACTAAGGCTACAGTGCTACATATATTAACCAAAGTCCCATCTACAGGAGGACTCCATCCCCAACCAGATACGGACTCTAAATATTACTGTGGTGTAGTGGCTCACAGAGAAGGCTTAGATGGGTCATTTATCCCATAATTCTAAGAGTCGCAATGTCCATTGCAACCAGTGAAACCAAGCTAAATTACCTCAGTTGAGAATTCAGACTCTACAGGCTTATGGACAACAGAGTTACAATACGGGAAACGCCTAGACAAATATATGCAATTTGAAACGATTTTTATCACATTCTATCTCTTTTTAGCACAGTCTTCCTGTCTGTCTGCCTCTCCTTTTGTTTCCTTATCTTTTAAAGGTGTCTTTATTATTAGCTTTTTCTTTCCCCAGCACAATATGATCTCCACCAGATTCAACATCTGACGGAGCCAGCCATTCTAAACATGCATAATAAAGTGGAATGGTTTCCCTAGCAATAGGAACTGCTTTAAACCTCACAGGGCAAATGTTCACTCACACACAATATGTTTTCCTTCCATTTCGTGGCTGGCATGTACCGTGGTCTCCTGCAGGGAATCARGCATCTGTTTCTGCAGTGAATTGCTCAGGCAAAATGAAAAAGGATGAGTAAAACCCTCCATATGGCTTTTAAGTATGTAAGCAAGTTCACTAATATTCAAATTATTTTGGGCTGACTCCGAATATCGTCACTCCTCAAAAACAAACACCCCTATCTCAACCGTACAATGGAATCCATAAACCAAAGCAGATTAGTTTAGATCATATCCTTGAAACAAGCCCATCTCTCCTGGGGCCCCATTTCATGATCTTCAAGCCAGTGCCAACTGTATTTTGTTACAAGTAAATAGGGTTAAAGCATTAATGCTAAGCAGCTGACATAAGGGACGAGGTCTATGCCCAGCCCCGTCCAAAGAAAGTATCTTGCAGATTCCCTTTTCTCATCTGAGGGCCTCAGCCAGGAAGTTCGGCAAAAGGAGAGGGCTCGCGGCCTCCGCCACTTTCGGCGCTTACGTGAAGAGATGGCCGAACAGCCGCGCCTCTGCCACCGCGCTGCCGCGGCGCCGGGTATGGGCCGAGCAAGCGAGCGAGCGGCCGCGGCGGTCTCGGGCTCTCGCGAGACGGGGCGGGGCGAGAGGGCCTCGCCCAGGAACCGTGGGGCCGGGCGGAGGCGCAGGGAGCCGCGCAGCGCCGCGGCGGCCATTTGCCATGTGGCGGCACCGGAGGGCGTGGCGGGGGGGTGGCCGCTCGGGGCTCTGCCCGCAGCAGTGCCGGGGCTGCTGCGGGCGCGGCGGCTGGTGGCCAAGGAGGGCCAGGGTGGCGGGGCGCAGCAGGCAGGGCCGCCGCGGGCGCTGCTCGGGGACGGTGTGGCCACAGTGTCTGCAGGCCGCCGGGCACCGGCTGCTGCTGATGGTCGGGGCCCAGCGGCGGCCTGGGCCCTGGGGCTGCGGGGGAGGCTGGCGCTGCCCGGCCCCGGGGCTGCTCCTGCGGGAGGCGAGCCCAGCCACGGCCCTGGGTTGCAGGGAGGCACTCTGTGAGGGAGAAGGAGGGGGAGAGCAGCAGGGTCCTCGTGGAAAGTCTGCAGGGGAGAGGCAGAGCTGCGCAAGGCGAGGAAGGAGGGACGAGCTGGAGGCCATGGGCACGCTGGCGGTGGAGGGTGGCCATCAGGGTGGGGAAGGCTGGAAACTTGTGACCTCTGCTAACCAGAGAAAGGTTCTTGATCTGCCTTCAAACCTTCTGGCTGGAGTAGGTGTAGTGCCCTGGGCACTGGTGAGAGCAAACAAGATCCATTCTGGGCAGGAACTGTTCTCAAATGTGCATAGCATGAGGAAGAAGCAGGAGGAATTAGATATCCTTGCGTGGCTGCTGAGCTATGACCTCATTGGGATTATGGAAACATGGTGGGAAAGCTTTCCTGACTGGAATGCTGCAATGGATATTAAGGGTGGGAAAGTGAGAAGGAGAGGTAACCCTTTATGTAAAACAGTGGCTCAAATGCATGGAGCTTTGCCTTGGGGCAGGTGACAAAGCAGTAGAGAACATGTAAGGACAGACCGGCACCTGTAGCATGTAGCAGATGCCTGTAGCAGACACCTGATCAAGAAGAGGAGGCAGATGAAGCCAGATCTCTGGAATGAACTGAACACAGYTGCATGATGCAGCTAAATCTGTGATGCATATAAATCAACTAGGGGAGATGCTCTCTGGGACCGTCTACTCAAACAAGGCAGAACTGTTGGATGATTGGATGCTGATGTTGGTCAAAGTAAATAAGTTTTGTCCTCAGGCCCCCCAAGTCCCTGAGCCTAATAGCAGAGTCTTGAGAGTGAAGCAGTACCCACTCCAGAGGAAAATAAGAGTTAGGGGTCACTTAAACCACTTACACATACACAAGTTCATGGGACGAGATACATAGGATGCATCTGAGGGTGTTGAAGGAGCTGGCTGATGCCATATTGTTTCAAGATACCTATCATCTTTGAGATTCCATGGCATACCTGAGGACGGGAAGAAGGCAAATGTGCCCATCCTCAAGAAGAGCAAGAAGGAGGATCCAGGTAACTACAGGCTGCTCAGCCTAACCACTGGTACCCTGGGAAGTTACAAAGCAAATCCTAATGACTTCCTAAACATGTGAAGGACAGGAAGGTGATTGGGATCAGCCTGACCAGCCTCATTGCTTTCTGCGATGAGGTGACTGGGGCTGTGGACAAGGGGAGTGCAGTGTATGTGGTATACCTTGATTTTAGCAAAGTTTTTGATGCAGTCTCCCACAATTTCCTTCTYCCCAGACTGGGGAGATATGGGCTAGATAAGTGGATGATAAGGTGGATGGAAAATTGGCTGGTCTGCCATGCTCAATGAGTTGTGACCAGTGGTGCAAAGTCAAGCTGGCAGCTAGTAATGAGTGGCATCACTCAGGGATCAGTACTGCGACCAATAGTGTTTAATGTCTTCTTTAACAAGCTGGATGATGAGATAGAGTGCCCTCTCAGCAAATTTGTGGGTGACATCAAATTGGTGGAAGAAGTCAATATGCTGAAAGGCAGGACTGCTATTCAGAGGGAGCTGAACAGGCTGGAGGAATGAATGGGTCAACAGGAACTTCATGAAGTTCARCAAAATCAAGGGCAAGTTCTTGCATGTGGGATGGAACAGCCCCCATACAGGCAGCAGTACAGGCTGGGGCTGAATGTGGAGCAGCTCCACAGAAAAGGAACTGGAGGAGCTCATTGACAACAAGTTGAACATGACTTGACTGGACATGGTCCTGAGCAACTTCATCTATTYAGACCTGTTTTGAGAAGAGGGTTGGATTAGATGACGTCTGAAGGTCTCTTCCAACCTAAATTACGATTTAATGATTCTGCGTGAAGTGACAAGCTCCCAAGTTACCATCAGGGCTCACATCTTGCAGGTTATTATCTAATAAGAAAACATTTCCAAGAAGATGAGAGAAAGCATTGTCTGAAGGACTAGGAAATCTGTGGTCTCACCTTTTATTCAGACAATCTGGCCATACTTGGGTGTTCCTGCAGACAGACACTCACAAGAAATTGTGTTTTATTACACTGCCAGAAGTATTCTTGCATTTCAGTAAGCTCATCCAGGAGGGAGAAAGTGGTGAATGGTATACCCACTTATTGCTAGCACAGTGGTATGCCTTCTGGGATCACATAGAAGGCAACCATGCGGAAGTGGCTTGCCTCAGATTTATGTTGGTGTAAATAGTAATTTCATTTGATTTTACAGAAAACTCTTAATTTAATACAAACTTGTAGCATACATTCACCACATGGAATTTTTTGCATTTATCTGAGGCTCCTAACTTAAAAGCATAATTACCATAGACCTTCTTAATGCAGAAAGGCAGAGTAAGGTTGAAATGACCTTATGGAGATGCCAGTCTTTCTGTTGTACATAAAGGAGTCTATGGTGACTAAACTCCCCTAGTTTGTATACCTAAGTTAAGTGGAATGATTCTGGACTTCACTGATTCGTATACAGTAAAGATGATGTAGCTGCCACTTCATTTTTCTGGTATTCCTGAAATGTTATTGCATGTTATCTACATGCTTCAAGGTAGAATAACTGATTGTTCATATGAACCTTTGGGCAGAGTGAACCTGTTTATGAGACTAGAATATAACAGAGATCTTCCCCACAGCTGTTCTACTTTCTAGCTAAAAATTTGTGACAAACTGAATTTAAAAATTTTTAATATCACTTCTCCTGCTACTTTATAATTTTATACATCAATACAGTTTGCAGCTAGGACCACTGTTGTTGCAAGATCGTCAGAAAATCTATTTTAACCTGTGTAGCCTGAGAAGGGAGGCTGTAACTGTGTTATCACTGTTGCAGCATACAAAATCACTTGTTTTTATGAGATTTATCCCTGTTTGGCAGAGGCACGATCTCATCTTTTTAGGGAACTTTGGGGAAGAATCCAAACTTCTCAGCCTGTCATGCTTTGAATGTTTAAACTATCACCAAGTTTCTTTTTTTGGATCCAGTTGCCCAGATTTATGTCTCAGTAGATCACAGCATTGTTGCTCTCTGATCTCTTTCTCATGTTCAGTATACACTATTTCTCTGGACAAGGAATTCCACAGAGCACATACTAACCTTGCATTTATGTGCTATGTATTAATTTATACTTCTTCCTTTAGCTCTTGTCCCTGACCTGGTGCATGATCACCATTTCTTAAAATAATTGGCTGCATGTTAATACCTGTTGTGGATCATGAAATAGACATTTCTTCCCACACACAAATTTGTGAGGACAGCATGCTAAGAACATGCTCTACTTCACTGAAAGAAAGCAAGAAGAATCATTTCTCTTTGAGTCAGTAGATCTGAAGTTAGATCCTATATTTTCAGGACAGTCTAAAAGAGTCTTTTCCGTGGAAAATAGTCTTTTCCATAGAAGCTGATATATTTTGCATTAAAAGTGACTATTCACTAACCCATCAGGAGAATCAACAGTTCTCTGGATTCTGTTAGCAAGGAGTGAGACTAGGAACAGGCTGATATAATTTTGAGACCTTTCAGGCAAGGGAGAGAACTGAGGACTGTCACTGATCACTCTTACCTGTGAATTACTTGGTTCATTCCTTCTCCTTCCTTCTGCCTTTACAGAAATAATTGATTACTTATTTTTGTTTTTGAATGAAAAGATTAGTGGTTTATCTCCTGGAGATTATACAGCGTTATCAATCTTGAGCAAAGCTAGGTGCTACCTGCCAGATAAGATTTACACATTTACAAGGATTTAAGCCATGCATCTCTCTTAGGTGTGTTCTGTTAACTAATGGTAAGGGTTTCTATTTAATGTTTTGTCTTCTGTGAACCTCAGCCTTCAGTACCTGTCTATCTCTGTGCTTTGCTTGGAGATCTTAAGTGTTTAACTGCCTTGTGATAATCTCTTTTTCCTGTCACAGAAATTCAATCCTCAGCCAGCTTTATTTAACATTTCCAGGCTCTGTGTAGACTCCCAGCATGTCCTAGAAGCTCCAGTACAACTTTTCCAGCCACAAAGACTTTGAGGATTATATTTTGTGTCTTTATGTGTGCATGAGGAATGTGGCTGCACAAATAAGCCAAGATGAGGTAAGATGCACTGCACTTATTAGCATACTAACATACAAGTAGCTTCCCTTTAGGTAGGTGGGATATTATTGAGTATCTGTACATCCCATCTTAGCTTACCATAGTGACAGACCATGAGTTTAGAGCTGTCTAATCTACAGCTCTAAACAAAACCATTATTTCTTGTTGACAGCTCTCTGAAGCACTCTCCTAGTAGGTCAAGTTCTCACATACAATCCAAGATTCTTCTACTACAGCTCATGATGTCTTTTTCTGTACCATGAATCTCTCCTGTTCAGCTTGCTTTCTCTAAAGCTGGAGTGCTCTTTAATCTCCCTGTTCCTGTAACAAAGGCTCTTCTCTGCAGTTCCTTTATATTTCTTTGGGGCCTCCTCCAATTTATATGCAGCTTATTACCCATTTTTGAGTTCCTGTCTTTTTTTTGTCTCTTTGCTAATTTTCTGGTGTTCCAATTTCCTTGCTGGTAGGCAAGAAAAACAAAAAGCAAACCTAGTTCACCCAGGTGCAACATTGGCTGGTCAAAGAGCAGCAGCTGTGCATCACACAGTATTTAAATTTCTATTATCAGTAGTCTTATGATCTATGAAAAAGCAGATGTACTAGTACATTTCACAATGCAGTAATTTTTACAACAGCAGTTTCATAGTTCCAGTAATACTTATATATTTCATTTAGAGACTTTGTCCTGATCAAAGAATTATAGAGAAAAGGACTGGAAGGAACCTTCACATATGATCTAATCCTGCCTTCTACTCCAAGGCAGGCTCAGCTATCAGCTGTTTTGGAAGACAACCTGTGATAGTTTCCAGGATGAGGGACTTTGGCCACCTTTTTGAATCTTACCTCTAAAGCTTCTGAAGTATGCTTATAATTAAATACATAGTTAGCCTTTCATAAAACAAATAAATAAATATAACCAAAAGTAATAAAATCTTTAGTATCTGTTACCAAAAATCCCATAAGCTTCTCTCACTATCTATTTTGGAATGTGTAAAAAGCACCTTGTCACTTGCACGTGTTATTTATTAGAGCTCTTGCAATGACTTTCAGGAGGCTCTTGGGGTCGCTTACCTAATGAGTGAGAACGTATTTTTGTGTCTTTATTTTTTCAAGTCATATATCATAATTTGTTTCCCAGAGGATAGGATTATTACCATCTCTACCATAAACATGACACTTGAGCTGTTATAACATAAGTAGGATCCCTGCTAGATGAGGAATCAGAAGCTAGGGTCACAAGAAAAAGTATACTTTCAAGTTATTTTATGTTAAACTTTCAGAATATTTGAAAGCAGAGACAACAAGCTTTGAAGGTCATTAAAACTCTCTCCTTTGGTAAACTCTATTATCTTTAAACAGTAAAACAGAATTCTGGAAATGCTCTGAGGTGTCTAAAAATACGGCAACAGTGGTGGGTCAGATGTCCCTAGTTGTGGGTCACCTGCAAAAAGACAGCTAGTTATGCATTAGTATACTTTTTTTTTTTTTAAGCTACGTTGACTCAGGACTTCTTTGGAACACACTATTTCAATTTAAAGAAATATCCGTAACTCTTTAAAATGTTTGTATTGGGGAGAAGATGTAAGAATAACTCATAATGCATACCAATCAGAAAATGAGGCTGAGAGTCAAGAAATTTTGTGTTCTATCATAGACTCTGCATGAGAAAAAAAAGGAGGTATGCCGCTGATGGTGCTAGTTTCCCCCAAATGAGGTGCACATTTTTTAACAGAAGTTTATACTTTGGCTAAAAATAAAAACTTTCAGAGACTGTAGCATGAGAGTTATTATAAATAATTTTGTTAGACTGTATGGTAAAAATCAGGAGTATAAACAATGTTTAAAAGTAGTGGCATGAAGATTCAGAAGTCCTGAAAACATATTAAATCTCATTTGCTCCCTTTGTTAAGCGCCAATATTGATTTGGTCTGATCCTYTGATGTGTATCCTACTCCACTGCAGTGGACTAGGATATTTAATTCTTTGTACTTGCTTAATCAGTCACTAGTCATCTGGTAGTCTACGTAATAGTGTCATGTAATGTTACTGATAACTCAGCAGACAGCTTCTCAATGCAGTGCTGTTGCTTCATCCCAATACCCTGCAGTTTTGTTCCAGACATATGTTTAAAAGTCTTCCGATTTTTATTCTCATGCTAATAATATTTAGGTTTTTCCCTCCCTGTGTTTTAACTCCAAGATAGTAGACTACCAGATCTACAGGTAGAGAAATATGCAGCTTCTAGCATACTCATGCTGCACTGGTCAAGCTGGGCTATAGTCCCTCTAACTGACTTGTGTTCATCTTCATGCATAACCTGTTTACTGTTTATGTAGTTGGTTCAAGGGAAAATGTGGACAGTGCATAGCTGAGGAAATAACTAAGGATCAATCAATTCACAGAGTTCATATATTTCTGAATTGCTGCAAAGACCAGCTAATTGTTTTTTTATATTAACTTTAAAATTATTTTGAGATAAAGTAATTGTTGATATAAATATGGTGAATTGTTTCAGTCTGTCATATTCACCTAACTTTCATGAGATCTGAAATTTCAGACAGTGGTTTTGTTTTCCTCTGCTATAATTACAACTGCGTAAATACTGTGAATAACTGGAGATATCTGTGCTTTTCAGGAATATTCCACTGAAAATTCTTGGATTCAGCAGTAAGCCTTTCTGCCAGTAATTCACAGTGAACCCAAAAAGTGAGTAAGYGCAGCTCATGAAAATTCATTAAAAATTCATTAAAAAAATTAAATATTCACAGATTGATTTTTTTGTAATATGTAAAACTTCTCTAATTACAAACATTTCATAAACTTCTTGGCTTGACAACAGCGAAGTGGATGCTAAGAGGCAGCTAACTGAGAATGTCTGTTATGCGAAGAGAGTGCTATGGGAAAAAAAGCTGGTGGTGAAGCTAATGCTATGAATTGCCATTTGGTGTGGGTGCAGGTGTGTAGCACATGGAAGAGCAGAGGAAACTGTTTCCTACAAAGAGAAAAGCTCAGTATTTGTTCTTTCCTGGGAAAAAGAACCATTAATAACCATGACCTTATCCTTTGTTATAAAATAATTTTGATGATGCACCAGTAATATTGCAGTAACTAGCAGGTATTTATTACAAATAGTTACCAAAGCATTATGTCTACATGTATTTGTGGGTATGTATGTCTTTGAATGGGTCATTATTTTTGTAGAGTGAATTATTCAATGATCCTGGAACAAGGACGTATGTGTGACAAGTTTTTGCTAACATCAGTTTTCAGTTATGCTATCAGGAAACCACAGCTTGAAGGCTGTTGAAGAAAGAGAGGATTGTAACAGAGACCCTCCGAAGTTCAAGTACAGGATAATTGCTGAGGCCTCGACAGTGCAAGCAAAGAACAATACCAGAGATGCCAAGTCTGTTAGCACAGATCACAGATGATCATTTCCTGATCATTAAACACAACCATGGGAGCTGAGTAAAACTCATTTTAGGGACAGAACAAAGAACAAATATCACATATATGTGAAGCTTAACTTATGTGGTAAATTTGGATATACCATCAAACTGTGAACTAGTTATGAAAGAGCAAATAAGCAGACTGTGTTAGCAAACGTATACAAATGCCCCATGCAGACCCAGAGTGAAGAGTAAGTATCAGCATCAACACTTGTCCAACAGAAGAACTTGAGGTGGTAACAATTTACTGTAATCCCTCCTGCTTCTTTTCAAAGAAAACTGGTGCCCCCAACTTTAGGACCCAAGGGGCAGCAGAAGGGTAGGCATAATACCAGAGAAAGAGGTAGATACTGGAAAGTTTGTGCATGTCACTTTTAACTATGTCATTGTTGGGAATGAACTATATTTGGATAATCATAGAATAATTTAGTTTGGAATTAGAGATGACACTTGGAGGTCATCTAAGTTAAACCACCCCAGTCAGAGTAGGGCCAAGTAGATGAAGTTGCTCAGGGCCTTATCCACTTTTGAGTATCTCCAAGGGTGGAGAATTCGCAGCCTCTCTAGGCAACCTCTTCCAGTGTTTGACCACACTCAAGGGGAAAAAAAATTCCTAATGTATAATCAGAATTGTCATGCTGCAGCTTGTGCCTGTTGCCTGCCATCCTATCGCTGTGCACATCTGAGAAGAGTGTGGTTCCATCTTCTTTGCACTTGCCCATGAGGTGATTGAAGACAGCAATAAAATTTCCCCTGAACCTTCTGTTCTTAAGGTTGAACAAACTCATTTCTCTAAGCCTCTCCTTATACATCAAATGGTACTTTGGACTATGTATCTTGTATCATTGAGCCCTAGTATCATTGTAATTGGACTAATAAATCTGTGATTAGACTGCAAAGACCAATATTAAATAACAATAGATTCTTGGCTTCATATTTTGGGTTTATTTTTGTAGCCCACAAGATATCTACCCCTAACCCTTAAGAACTGGCTGCAAACTTAGATGCAACAACTGGTGGAGAACCCAGGCTGCAATTTGCATTTTTACATCAGCCTGTGGTGTCTGGTGTTCTGTACAATTAAAGGGGAAGCTGAGAGAAAACATTTTTGCCTCAGCTGTGTCAATAATTAGGGTACAATCGCTCTTCAGAAAGCTGAATGTATTGTCGTAGGTTTTCTGAAGGTTTTCTGTTATTCATGCTCCCCCAGGGCGAAGCAGCTCCTCATCACTGCCTGCACAGGACTCTGTTCAAACAACACAGATGAGCTTTCTGTACTCCAGTGAGGATGCGTAGCTTGCTTTTTATCCATAGCTATAATATTTTGTCATCACCACCTGACTGACTTTTTCATTATACGTTAATGATGGGCGTAGCTGAAAAGGTTCAGATTTCATGTGCTGTTTCTTATCTGAATCATCACATTTTTTTGAATCAATAGTATTTTGAATTGCAGATCTCCTCGAGAACAGATTCTTGTTTAGAGAGAGCATAATGCATCCTGTTCCRACTCTCAGACAGCCATGTTGACCGTATCGTACAGTTTCTGCCTAAAAGAGTGCATAGAGGAGAAAAAATGGTTAACTAAAACTTTTGAGAATTTAAAAAAAAACAGGTGATTGGATTCAATTTCAAAAATAGATGTATACTCAAGGAATGTGTTTCCTTTTCCTGAAAGCCTTTTTTTAAATCCTTACATGCATCATAACTAYAGTCACTAGAAACCAAAGCTTTTTATGCAAACCATGCAAATATTTTGAATCATTTCTGTAAGGGCAGCAGCATCTATTTTTCTTGTAGCTCAGAGGACTTTCAAGTGACAACAGACTTGACTGCTGGAAGAATATGGAGCCTCAAGATATTGTTTTGTCTTCTGAAGCTTCTTTGCAATTTTTGACCAAAGAGACTGAAAAAGTTGTTTCTGAGAAACAGGCACACAGTGATCCCTTTGATCATTCCCAGCTGATTACATGAAAGCTTTTTTTTTAAAAAAAAAAAACAAACTGAAGGCTTACATACACATTTCACAAAAACTTCGTATTGATTTTTTCATCTAATTAAGTGGGAACATAATAATATTTGCACGCATACAGAAGTGTTTTTCATCTGCGTATCTGAAAGCACTTCAACAAACCCTAATTAATTAAGCATAACAGTTCCATTTCATAGGAAGGTAAATGGAGAAATAGGGCAAAATGACTAGTCCTTGATCCCACCAGTGGTCTAAAAAGGGACAGAATTGAGATGTTTTTGTCCCAACCAAGACACACCAATAAATATTTGAGATACATCATCTGTGGTCATATGAAGAGGGTGTATTCGCTTAGACATCAGGGAACCAGAGGTTCAGTAATAACTGTGAAATGGTAAAAATACCAAAGTTTTCACTTTTTCCGAAGAACACAATCTACTCCTTTCCTGCACAAGCCACACCTTTCCTGAAGGTTCTGAAATACTGTTTTTCTCACTTTCTTGGCTCCAAACTTAAAAATCCTGTTTCTTCCATGGAGTGAAAAGCAGAAATACTATAAGGAACACTACAGGAAATCTCAACCTCTTTAATACTAGCCAAATGCAGACAAGCTGGAACTTTATATTTTGCATGCTAATTCTAATTCAAGCTCACCTTAAGTGAATTGCCTGTCTGAACACAGAACTCAAACAAAGAATTCTTAAAAATGTATCGAAATACAAACAAATGAACGAACGAACAAAGAAATACATAAGTAAATAGATGAGACTCTTTCCCTGTAAAAATAAACAAGTGTAGTTAAACCAGATACTGGGAGCACAGCTGTGAGAGAAGGAGGCTTTTTATTTCTTATGCTCTAATACTTTGAGTATAACATGGCGTTAAACAGCAGGTGGTCATAAAAACCGATAGAAAGAGTTTAAATCAATATGAAAGGACAAGGTTTCCAACTGCAGCCTTTGCAAACTGCTGAGAGGCAGACGAAACCCTTTGCATTCACCATACAATTTTATGAGTGTCACAGAAGTTAAGAGTATCCTTGGCCACATCAGCAGGTAAATGCACTACGTTTGTGCCAAAACCAGCAAGAACATTAGTAATTTACAGCAGGGGATCTAGGCATGATCTTCAGCTTTTCATCAATGAAAAGCATTTCTATTGTTTAGGCACTGGGTGCAGTAGAATTTTCCTTTGTTCGTTTAAGTGGGAGAATTGATTCTGCGAATATTTTTGATGTGCATATTTAGAATAAATCTCAGACAGTTCAGATTTATTTCTCAGATGATATTTCTGACTGTAGTGTTTTTAAGTTGTCTTGCCCTCTCTCCCCCCCCTCCACAAGTCACTGAAAACGCAATTCTTCAGCCCTGGAATCCTGAAGATAAAGCCATTTTGTCTAAATTCCAGTGAACCTGTGATCTCACAGCTGCCTAGCAGATGCACTGCAGCTAACAGGACAGTAATAACAAACCCCTGTCTGGGTTGAACAAGTAATGTTCTTCCTCTTTCCAACTTAATTATTCCACAATTTTCATAAAAAATAAGTCAATGGGATTGTAGGTCTTTTTCTCATAGGGACACCCAAGAGAACTGTTCTCCTATCTGCTGCTTGAAATAAAAAGTTTTATCTTCACTAAAAAACAAAGCTGAAAGAAGGAGGCCGAGGAAACTCTGTAATTCCATAGACACATGCTAATTTTGAGAAACAAAGGTTCCAATGACATTTAGTTTCAGAAACATAATTAGTCCGGACAGTCAGCCCTTCACACTACTGCTATTTATAACTTAAATCTTACACATAAATAATAAATAGTTTAAATAATATAAATACAAATTAAAATAATAATAAAGTAATTTATAGCTTACAAATAAATGTATATCTCTGGAGGAGATAATAGATTTCTTTAGCTGTCTGCACTTCAAATTTTGTATTCATTCATTAGTCATTTACCAAACCTTGAATTTGAGAAAGTTAGGAGAAGGGTGCTGTTCTTCATTTTACTCTTTGGTTGATCTTTCATCATTTTACTCTTCTTCCCASAAAGGAATAGTGATAATGCTGGTGGCATTTTTACTGAGACAAGTCTCCAAGATTACTTCTGGATTGCTTGGGTTACTTGGATTGTCAAGAATTTTGCTATTTGATTTCGACTGTGAGAAAAACAAAAGGGGAGAGGGGGAGAGAGAGAGTGAGAAAGAAAAGGAAAAGGGAAAACTCTGCCTGGTGCCCAGGTAGGCAGAGAAGCAGTGGGTTCTCCCAGGCAAGTATGCTCTCCTGAAAGACTTGTGCAGGTGCAGTGTGTGCGCTCCATAACTTTCATCAGGACCCGCACAAAATCCTTGTTTGTGGTCTCTGCTATGGTGCTGTTAGCACTGATTGTGACAGGCTTTCATCAGAAGCAGGTCTTTTGTACTGATAGCTGTTAAGCTTTGTGCATGCATATTATTGGGTAATGATTATTGGATATTTAAATGACTATTATCTACTTGGTGATTCACAAAGTCTTGTTTTTCCCTTAATGTAAACTAGAAGCTACAAAGAGGGGGTGGGAGAAGGTAGGAGAGAAGGAAGGAATGAGTCTCATGATAGCAGTAATTTCTTGCCCTGAAAACCCATTATGGTGATGGGGTGCAAGTCCAAGGCCATGAGAATAACAGCACAAGCCAACAGCAAGAGCACAAAGAGGATAAAATACTGCCATAGAGGTCCTGAAAAACCCTGCCTCAGCTGCTTAAATGGAAGGTTGCAGAGCTGTGCCTGGATGGCAGGCTGCAGGATTGCAAATAGAAGGCCCTTAGCATGTTTATTTTAAGAGCACAGGCTCAAAATACTGACCTGTCACAAAATGAACCTTTCATGCATTTTTGTAATGCTAGTTAACTAAAAAACAGAACCAACAAGCTTTGTAGATAGAGCTAAGCCCTGTTGTTTGCAAGATATGGGAGTTTGAAAGGTAATTTAGAGCTGCTGAAGTTAAAAGCTATTTATAGCTTTGAAGATGCCAAATGCATTGTATACCTGTACCACATTATGTTAGAATGCATTATGTTCCTTTCCTCATTATATCATCTTCTGTGTTAAGGACTTAAAATTTAGCAGTTAATTAAGATATTCAGAGCAGGGTATCTACTTTAAAAAGATAGCAAATGCTACTGTATGATATGGAAAGTACATAAAAGATCACTTTGATTTTTTTCGTCATAAAGATGCTACATGACAAAATTAATCTTGTATACATCTTAATAATCAGTCATGAACATATCTGATGGCTGCAGATCCATTTGCTATTTTTAAATATTTGCAGAATTGGTTGGACAGTTTTCCACCTCCAAGTTGATCATAAACAGTCCCCTCCAGTACATTTTAATTCAAAGTAAAACAAGCTTTATTAAATGATTGAAAGTGGTAATGAGGTTTACTTGATCTGGCAAGTTATGTGAAACTGTCTGTGCTTTAGAATTTTAACCACAAGAATTAAAAAAAGAATGTAAGCTTCCTTACCTGTAATTTCATGTCTCAAAAAGAACAGCCTCTTTTACTCTGGACAGAATTATGTTAAATAAGTCTGTGACAGAAAAATTCAAAGGAAACAAAGCACATAAATCCCCTGTGAGATAAATTTATGCATATAAAATGACTTTCATTTTATCAAGCTGTATGTGAAAAAGGTTATCTGTTATTAGTTGACACCAGTGCATCTTCAAGGACCACTTGAAAATGCCATGTTTTACATGAGAGAAAATTAGAAAATTAGTTTGCTTTCTGAATCTCTGAACTCTCAATAAATTATAAGAGTAGTCTGAATGGTTAACTTGATAAGCTGATCTACTAAAAGTGCATTTTCAATTTTTTTTCCCCCATATGATTTCATATCTGTTATAGGTGAACCCCAGAGTAAGCTAAAGGTTGGCTCTACAGGCACTAGAACATATGAAACTTTGTTTAGCCTGTATGTCCCTTTAGGAAATAATGGTCAGATGAGGCTCTCAGGGAATTTGGCTGTTTTCTAAAGCTAGAAACTTCCATTTCCTAAACGGTAAGAAAGGGATAATTATAATGACTGTCTTGGTAGAGTGCTTTTGGGGCCTTTGGATTCAAAGTGCTATATAAGAACACAGTCTTTTATCATTTAATTTCAGATCCAGGCCAGAATAAAGAATTTCATGGCTGGTGAAAATTGAAAACACTGACTGGAAGAAATGAAGTTAGTACAGCAACCTTTAAAGTGCAAAAATGTTCAGATTCTATTCACTATGAGTTTGAGTATAACTTCAGGTCATTTTTATTCTATCTAAAATCATCTGCCCATCTTTAGTTACTGCTATTGCTCTTACTGCATGTATTTCCTGTTTCTCTTGCTTTTGGTCTGTCAGTAGCACATTATACTTGTTGAGTCATACCTTTTCTTTTTTTATTTTATTCATTGCATAAGATACTTTAGTACTATGCTGAAAAAGTGCCATCCAAATGAATAAATGATGGTTATTTTAAAATGTAATGATTTAAAGATGCAATAGAAGCACAACTGTTAAGAACAGTTGTGTTTAATATTTTTAGTCTTAYAAACATATGCAGTTTAAGCTTAACACATAACCTTTATCAGAGAGTTTGAATTTTAAATTTGTCCTCTTCTGTTCTTTGAAGGAATTGACAAAACTTCCAGTGACTTGAATGTTCAAGACTACATCTCAAATTTTTAATTGCCACAATAATTCAGAAATTTTCTATTTAGAATCCATTTTAAAAATGGACAAATTCTAATCATAAACCTCTTGAGAACAATTCTTTTTTTAATAGATTAGATTCATGCCACTGATGTAGCTCAGAACATGGGACTCCTAATGGTTATATCCATCCTTCTACTATATACTTGGAGAGCGCTGGAATAAAGCATAAGCAAAATAGCCATTTACTTAAGAGGGCAAGAGCTTGGAACAAAGGCATGGCACCTATGACTAACTGCTGAGACCAGAGATCTGAGAGAAGAAAGTCCTGTTTGCATAAYTCTGTGAAATGGATTTTTTTTGTCTTCATAGTTGGATTAAAAATTAAATTTTTCCTATACTGCTGAGAAGGCTTAATCTTGCTCTGCATCTGGAAACACAAGTGGGTCAACATTGCTTCARAATTGTCTGCTCTAGGCACGTGTTATGGATTTCATGTTCTATGTARACAATTTGCACCAGTAATCCTTGACACAAGTGTGCAGGCCTCATCCTCAAATCAGTGCATGAGGAGAATTCTGAAGTCGAATGTTTGAAACTAATTTTAAATGTATTGCACAAACTTGAATGGTAACTGAAATCATATTCATTCCATTGTATCAAGATAATGGCAACCTGTGGAAGTGCTACATTGCCTTCTATTCAGAGTGACTCAGATCCCCATGGCTCCTAGAGATATGTTTTCTCAGACTTCACTGGGCTCAGAATTTCCAGTCCTTCCTGTCAAATATTGGTGAGTCAAAGAGAAGGAGAAGTTCTCTTCCCCTTTTTCAAAATTGCCTCAGAATGGCTGCTCTGTTCAGGAATTTCTGCCCTATACCTTATTATGATCACAAAATTCAAGAAATAAGATGAAGGATTATCTTAGAAATGAATACTTTCTGTAAGTAATACTTTTGAGACTTGCAGGTCTGACATTGCATTGATGCTTTCTGTCTGAATGCTTTTGAGAAGAAATGCTTTTTCCTTCTGACTTAAATTCTTAAGAGAGAATACAGCCTATTGACTTAAACAGACTTGATTTCACACTTTGTTCCCAAACACTAATATGCACAGTCATACATAGCCAGAAAAGTGGGAGAAGTCCATTAGGTTAAGAACCATTAGAAGACATAGTGTCTGTTAATTCAAAAAACATACCTTCTTTTATTGGTAAGCTCAAGTACTCCTATACATTTATACCTTAATAAGTCTTTTGTGATCCCACATGAGTCATTCTATGATTTCTATGTTATAAATTTTTCCAGGTAATTACTGGTGAGATAGCAGTACAGCAACAGCATTAGCCAAATACAAGGAAACTTAGAGAAAGGGGACATTTTGGTTGAATGTGTGACAAAAAAATCTTGCTTTGGTGTCATGACATCTTTGCAGGCAGGCAAAGCAAACTGTAGCTCAACTTTTGTAGTTGCATCTCAAAGATCCACACACAAAACACTGCATGGAACACAGAAAAGTCCAAACCTTGAGATTCACATTTGAATATGAATCTYTCCTAAAGCTTGAAGGTGTTTGGGGCATCTAGCTTTTGCTTTGCAGTTCTCCAGTAGAGCTTGATTTTGCTTGCCCTGGAAATGCAACAGGCATAGTGGAATTGGAACCTCTGGCTCTGCTGAGACTGAATGTTTTAGCTTTGAAACTTAAGCAATCCCCTGTCTGATGAAAGAGCCAAGATTAAGGGTGTCTTGCTCAAGATCATTCTTTGTGGTAAAAATTCAATTTATTCTTTTAATTTGATTGTCAATTTGTTTTAGAAAGATAAACTGCAAAGATTAGTAGGCTTTCCTGGGAGATGGGAGTGAATTCACAATTACTATTTGGGCATTAAGAAAAAAATCCTAATGGAAACAATGGGCTAGATCCTGCAGCTGTGACAATATCAAAGGAGTACATAAGAATATCGTATAACAGTTTGTACAGAGGACAAGTTAACAAACCGTAAACTAGACATGAAAGAATCCTAAAAAGACTTAATGGTTTGATTTAGTTCAGACAATAAGTTCATAAGGAAAATGTTCCAAAATTAGTTTTAGACTCAGTTCTATATGTTTCTTTCCACTCTCTACCATTTGGTTTAGGGGTTATTCAATCAAAATACAGGTTTACTTAAAAAAGGAAGTGTAGGCTCACTAACACACTTACAGACTTACAGGAAATATTAAATAAAGTTTGATTACAATACTTTTTTATATTAAGTGCAACACCTTTTGCACATTGTCAAGTGTCTTATGAAGTCACAGGTGCCTTAAGTAAAACAAATTGTCAAAAATATGGGTGGAATATGCTGAAGATAACAAACTTGCTTTGTCAGGACTTTGGAAGGTGGATGGCAAAAAGTAGGCTATTGGGTCTTTTAATTCTTTGGCTTTGGTGAGAAAAATTCAGAAAGGTTAAACACAGGTTGACCTTAGTCCTACAAGCCTTTCAGAATGGTGTTCAGCTGCTCATGTGATAAAGTTAACCACAAAAGTTCTGCTGCCTCTCTCTAAAACTGGTTGYTCATTTAATGATCATTATTTAAAACTAAAGAGGCATAGAGGAAAGATATAAATTATCATTTAGATGACAAATTATAAAATAAGCTTAATAGGAACTTAATAAATTCAAGTACCAATTGGAGATTAAATACATTCAACAAACGTCATTCTTTAAGACACACCATATTCCATTAAAACATAAAATGAAGGAATTAAGTCTAATGACAGCTTTTGAAATTATTGAATGACATATGCTAACCCTTTTTAATCCTAAACTTTCCTACTAAGAAATTTGGCCAGATTAATTAATATACCCTAAGCAGGTCTCATTTGCTCAGAGCTGGTTAATGGACCAAAGGATGATGATAGGAAACATCCACTTCCTACTCCTCATGTTCTTAGTGTCTGTATGTTCCCCTTCCTCCTCAAATTCTGCAAGCTGCACCCTCTTAAGATTTGATACAGTTTTCGCAATTCCCCCAGACCAAAAGTAGGAGACATTTTAGAGCAATGTAGCTTTGAATAAACTAATTTAAATCAAATTACTTCTGATGCACTTCTTCCTGCAAAATGGGAAACAGACTAACTGTTTTAAGTCAAAATCTTTGGAAAATCTGCTCCTTTTTGTACATTCTCTACCATCTACATGCAGTTTGGTAGGGGGATGGAAGGCAGTAATGAAAGTCCATGACAATTTAAAACTGAAAAATAGTAAAATCTTATGTTAAGACTTTTCCATTACTGTTATAGAAACAGTTTGGACAAAGCTCATGTATATATTAGGTTATTGATCTGAACAAATTGTTTGTCTCTTATTCCCCTAACACCAACAAAAGGCATTATATAAATTTAAGGTGATGTTTTTCCTGTCCTGGATCTTCTTGTTACCCTGGTCATTCCGTTTGCTACTGTATATTCACAGTGTTACGTCATCAACATCATTACTCAGAATTAAAAAATGAGAAGAAATTATCTACTTGCCTTACTGATGATTGCTTTTTGCTTTTATAAAAATGAACCTTGCTAGCCTTTTATTTTTTAAAGGAGCAGGGTATCATGTATTTCTTTTGAAAATTTCTATCCTAGTTCTTAACTAGTGTAAACTGATACAAATCCTCTGAAACAGATGTATTTGAACTGACACTTTAATTGAAAATCCAACTTTCTTATAAATTTAATGATTATTTATTTAATATTGTGTTCTCTTGGGAATCCTGAAAATAGAATTTTTTAAAAATAYCCAATTTTAGTCATTGTCTAGAGTAATCAATTATTAATAAATGTATGCTCCTATATTTTCTGGTCTCTTATTTCTGTATTTCTTTTGGTCGGAGTGGCTGACTGGTGTTCTAAGTATCATAAAATAATAAATTAGTAAGCAATATTCACTTCATCATACTCCAGGTCACAGAATGCAACATTTCTGAGGATTCTCTTTAACTGTTGTGGATTAGTACACTGGAAATATACTTTGTCATTGAAATGAAGGAAGAAGATGCAAGGAGAAAGATCTCCTTTCTAGATTCCAGTTCTCAGAACAAGAGAAGGAGTTTGGCAAATAATCCAAGTTGAAATTATCAACCTTGTCAGTTTGTTCTCATCAAATTCTGTGAGAGTCTGGTGGTGCTGTTGAGATAAAATCCTCATTTACTCCCAACAGGAATTTTGTCCTGAGAGAAATTAGCAATATTTCCCTTTGGAATTGTCGAGTTTCTCTTCATATTCTGATTGTATTTTAAATTTGTGTTTGGGTTTATATTTTTAAACATACATTGAAATATCTTTTATTGTTCTTAATGTTATCTGAGGGAAGAAGGAGATAAGCAGGGGGGGATAACTTCTGTCAGACATTTATTGGCAGTAGCTGGCAGCAGTCACCACATAGGATCCTAAGCCCTGTGAATCACTGTTTTACCACCGTGACCTATTGGGGTGATTCTGGTACAATTTCTATTCTTCTATAAAGGAAAGCAAATGAAGGAATAAAGGACCATTTTTCAACACTGAGTAGCAGTTCAGGAGAAACACATTATCTGCCTATTTCCTGTATTTGCTACTAATTCAGGCTAAATACTTCTTTGGTTCACCCCCTTTGTGTCATGAAAAAGCATTCATTACTCTAAATGCAGTTTCAGGCTTTGTGTCAGCTTGTAATAGTGCAGTTTATCACCGCAGCAAGAGTGAAAAGCACAGAAAAATTAGGTTAATCAATACCACTGCAGTGTGTTTGACATTATACTCAGGAAAAGTTTTAGCATGTCATTCCTAACTGTAGGCCATATATTGCCTGAGGTCTGTGTATGCACTTGACGTGAATGCTGTTTCTTCATGCAGATTGAGGGCAGAATATAGCCTTAAGCTTTCACTAATCATGCATCCCCTGCGGAACACTAGCAGCTCGGAGTCTGAAACATGCGGTACCACTGCTTCTAATATTACTGCACCTGAAAAAATCTTAGAATCTTTCTGAGCCTTTAATTGGCAGACCTAGGTAAAATCCTCATCCAAGTGTTCTATTTAAAACCCATTTTTATAGGCAACTCTTTTTTAACATTTAAAACTATTCAGTCAGTGTTTGGGGGGACTGCTAGTTCTGTGTTRGGTTTTTTTCATTATCATTTAGGTGCCTTTACACTAGATCAGAGTGGGAAATGACAAACTGACACTGGAGAAAATATTTTTAGGCACTTCTCCATTAGAAAGATGACTTAATGGGATATAGCTCAATATATTTAAACTATAAGAAACTTGGGGGGGGGGGAACATTTAGGTTGCAAAACCAGGGCTTCCAAAAATGAGCAGATTCACAAATAGGATAAACATTTATTATTTGAATTACCTTATTTATGTGAATGCCATGTTCTTTTATACTGAATGGGAATTTGAGTAAATATTGATGACTGTGATGATGCTTTATGCTGACAGTGACAAGCCTATGACATCTTTTTATAACACTGGAGGTTTGCTCCTGGGCCTGTTATCTCAAAAATTCAGTCTTATGTGTTGTAATCCCCTGTGACRTAGGTGGTTTCCGTCTTTAAATTTWAAAAAAAGCCATGAATTAAAAAAAGTCATGAATGCCTGTTAAAAGCCRTGAATTTGCTTGAAGTTTGCTGAGAGCAAGGACTACAGCACTGCAGTTTTTAGCTTTGTTGAAAGCACTGGTGTGGTTTAAAACATTTTATATTGGTTACTTGGAATAAGATGTTGTTGAAGATATGTCAGCATTTACTGTAAACCCTCAGTAAAGAGCTGCCTTTTTTAAGAGATACTGTGTACAGTATTTACAATTAATAGTCCAAGATAAAGTTCAAAGACCCAAGGATGAATATCACACAAATTCACAGAAACCTGCAGTCCAGATTGTTAACTGGCTTAAAGAGGCTTTACTTCATTGAGATCAATGGGGCTATACAGATTTACTCTAACTCAGAATGTCTGCTGGTATGTTTATCTAAAGCTAATTTAAACCTCTTTCATCTTGAAATTGAGTTGGGTAGTTCATAAATACAGGCTTTCCTGCAAGAGTTTTGGTATGTGAGTGGAATTTTTACTTGAGTAAGGACAAAGGRTTACTCTCAGCATAAATTAAAAATAAAACAGGAATGGGGGAAAAGGACAATTAGAAAGAAGGTTTCACTGGTCAGCTGCTCATTGAATGGTATGCTCCATGACTTACTCCTGAGCTTTTCTAATCTAACAGTAGGGTTTCAATATGCGTTAAAATTTCTCAGCCTAAGGTTTATTTCAAATGTCTTTCTCTACTTAAATTTTTGTATGTTAACCCTGCCACACCTTCAGATGAATTGATTTTAAAGTCAGAAGGGGATTGTTATGATCGTTTAGTCTTAAATTTGTATAATGCCCGCCCCATGCTTTGAAGCATATATTTCCTGCGTAATYATTTGTATTGTGGTAGCTGTTACATTTTTGCACACTGTTTCTACCAAGTGAGATCTACGGATTTCACTAGGAACAGTGTTTCACCCTATGATTTAAGTTGGCTGTAGGGCAACCACAGGCATTCATCTCTGCTGTTCTTTTATGTCTAGCTACTATTCAGATAAAAGGTAGCATTCTGTGGGACTGGGCTTCCAAATGATACAGTGCTTAAATCTTACAATGCTAAGCTGTAGCTTGTTTTCTGAGCCTGTAAACATTTATTCAGAAGCACATTTAAGTGAATATAGATTTCTTTGTAAGGATAGATCTTTAGGTAAGAGCTGCATGTTTTTTAATTGAGATTTCAAATGATTTAATTGTGGTTTTGTCTTTGACTACTATTCTTATTATCATAATTGTTAATCATGGTAGAATATATATTTCTGAAACACTAGAGGGCAAAACTCAGGCTTCCATCTCTGAAGCTTACCCTTCTCATGGCCCTTCTCATGCTTTGCTATGTTAGTGGGTCAGTTGGTAGAGGAAGAAGGACAGAGGCAGACTCCCTGGTCAATTAATCATACATATTAAGATATGTTTTCCTAACGGAACCAGTGTTATTCATGCTTGCGGGCCCAAGTATAATATGCACATTATAAATGCAAACTCAGGAAGTAGTCCAGCTGTGATTCTGGATGAAATTATCTAAAGGAATTCTGCAGTTGTAAGCCAACTGTCAAATTCAGTGAGAGTCCATGGGAGCGGTAATTCAACGAGGGTGGCGATAAAGATGCTTCGGACACCACAGAGTGATTCACCTAGTCTTGGAACCCTTTCAGGTGCTGGCAACAGTGCAGTGGATACTTGTAGGCAGACCAGTGTCTTTGAGTACTTTATTCTGGCAGCTAATAATAAATCCACTGTGTATTTTATCAGCCCTGATATGCTCTGGATAATGGCCAAAGAAAAAAGCATTTATCTACCATGTGCATCTACTTAAAAGCTGGAACAAATCTTCATTTTTATTAAACAAGTCACTCAGTCATGGCCCTCATTTTTGCATAGCAAGTGCAAATGATTTTCTGGAGCATTTCTGTAGAATTATGCTCTTTCCTGGAAAGACCTCTACTTTAGGAAGGAGGTACTGTATTAATATCAAATTAAATGTTGTTAAACACTTGAAAGCCAAAACTGAATGAAATTTTGTAATTGTGCTGAAAATCACCTCCATTTTAGAATTAGTATATGTGTCACTTTTTTTCTACCCTCTGTATCATCCAATTTCATTCAAATATATTTTATACTGCCATATGATGTGATGAACTAACTAAGGGGAATAATCATCATCATGACTTGCTACATATGAAGACTGGAAAATTGAGATCGGGCCCATTTGCTAAAATCTAGAGGGCTTTTTATAGTAAAAATAATTTTACCAAGCTTTCAAGTGATTTATCATCTGGGAAAACTGTGATAAAATTCAGAAATGCAAACTACATTATCAGGCATTATTAAGTGGGGAAAAATTGTGCTATGAAACTGAAAACTTTTGGAACCCACTGTTGGGTCTATGAAAAGTTGTTATCAGAATTGTATGACAGTTTGGCATCATGTACTAAGTGTATATTGATCATTTTGAAATGTGGCATTTTTGATTTGTAGAGATTCATATGAGATTCTAGTTAAACTTCCCTTCACATCTGCTCACATTGCCTTACAACTCCATGAATGATTGCAGAACATTTCTGTATAGTTTATTAACACAGTATGTGACCAGATTATTGGAATGTTTCTGAATATTGTTTAATAGCACATTATTTGACAAACAAGCAGGAAGACATGACTGCAGACAAGCACCTCATGGTAACTACTGCGTTTATTATTATTTAAGCTATTAATTAGGGAGATTGTACTTCTGTGTCTAGAAATTTGTAAGAACAATTGGAAAGAACAGGCCAAAAACATGAAAGGATTTTCTTATACTACAGTAAAGTCTTCTAGGTGTTTAAAATAGGCTGTTGTAAAGAGCTCTGCTCTCCTCTCCTTGAGATACAACAAAATGAAACTTTTCTGATCTTAGATGATTATTTTTGTCTTCGGTTATTCCTTTTTCCTACTATTAGGATTAAGTAATATTTTAGTTTGAGAAAACTGCCTTAAAGCTTGGTATTGCTGTGACATTGCATGCATCTACTTCACCGACTGACTGCACCAAAGGGTTTCTTTTTAGATACAAATTTGCAGATTTTTAGGTTGAAAGTTTGTCTGGAGTATTTACCTGAAACCTAGGTGGAGCCCTGTATCCGCGTGCTATTGAGAGCACCCTGCACGCAGTACAGACACAAGGCACCACGCTTGGGAGGAAAGCAAATTTTCTCTGAGGTCCTCCAACACTTTGCTCTTCTCTGCATGCTCTGTTTTTTGTTAGTAATAGCAAGACAATCTAAGATGCAGAAATATATTTTACATCATCTATTAAGTATAGACATATGTTGCCTCCCCAGGACCAGCAGCTGGTGCAGACTTCATTGCTGGTAAAAAAGCAATTGAGCATATAATGCTAGAATCATACTGGATCACAACAAATGAAACCAAGATCTTTCTCTCTTTGCATCATACAAGTTGCTAATGTAGATGCATCCAACTGGTACCCAAACTCTTTTAATGGATGAAGTACGGTTGATGCAAAGTCTACTGTAGCCCAGGACCTACCCTGAGTATTGGAAAATAATCACAAATTTTGAGTTTAGGAAAGGTCTGATGCTAAGGAAGCACTTTCAGGGAAAGGACCCCAGGTTATAGTGTCCTGTACAAGTATTCAGTACACCCTAAAGCTAAAACAATTCCAAATCCTTTGTTGCTGTATCTCTGCTGTTTCTCTTGACTTTTTTTGTGGCCACAGCCTCATTTGTTGAATCCATTTATGCCTTTCTTTCTGCACGTTTTCCATTAGGAGGTTTCTTTGCTRTATCTCCCTTAATAATATGTTTAACAAACTTCATTTGAAAGAGTCAGCCAGCATCTACTACTGTGATTTTTAAAAGCACATTCTCCACCATCCTTTTTCATGAAAACTATAAACAGCCAAAACATGCCGGTTGATCTTTGCTTGGAATATCTTGCACATAATTCTAACACAACTGTAATATGTTCAGATGACTGGAATTATTCTATGCCCATTACAATAGAAATTGCAGCTACAACAATGAAATAATGAACATTAGAAGATGCTGTCTGAATCTTTAAGAATATTTAGATTATCTAGTCTGTAAGAGAAATAATAGAATGTCAATGAGAAGGAAATATAAGGATTAAAGAGAGAACAAACATGAGAAGTATTATAAAAAAAAAAAACTTATAAAAACTTCAGCACTTCCTGTGATGTAGTACTGTCTGTCTTCAACTGCTGCTCAAGTTGGTGTTGAGGGCATATGACATCCTGTAGGATAAGTCTGATACCAATTCTAAAGAAAGTACTAGAAGTTGTACTGGGCCAGAATGAAGTTTCATCTTCTATGAGTAAATTGAAATGTCTGAAATCAGCTGCTCTTATGGAATATTCTGACTGCTAAATGATGTGGCAATACTCACAAGTTTGAAAAGGACTAAGCTGCAGTCATCATTTATTCTTAAATGTCTTGTACTCTCTTTTTCTTCCTTATGAGGTCAGTGCCTACTGTGATTTTCTGCTTGAGCAATGTAGCATTAACTAGCATCTTCTACAGAAGAATTATCTTTTATATTCACACTGATGTTCAGGTACTGTGAGAGAGGTTTATAAGCTCTAGGACTGCATTAGTGCTACTTAATGCTGATTCATGTCTATGTGGCTTCAATCAAACACAAAGTGAGCTTACACCTGCTTGCAAAAGATTATGTAGATGTGCTATTATAATATTAGTGGTAAGCTGGGTCGCTATAGAAATAAAGAAAAGAATTATTTCAAATTCTTACCATAAACTTGTAGTGTTTTATAAAAGCTTGAAAATAACGTGGTTATTTCCAGTGTGTTGCAATGGTAGATACAAAGGGGATCTCCTGGAAGATGGGGATCTCCAAGTTGTATAACAATTTGGCTATACCATTTTCAGGAAACATGAAATGTAATGGGTTCTTGATCCTAATTCTGCACAGACATTCCTACTACCTTCCATGAGAGGGTAATTCGTCATACTTAATACAGACATCCAGCCTGGGAGGCATTATTTTTTCACTGACTATGAAAGAACATTAGGGATGTAACTTGAACAGGACTCTACCTTTCGATAGCTGAATAAAGATGAGATGAATCCCACCTTTGCTGAGTTTCTCAAAACCTTTATCAAAATTTACCTTGATAGTGCATAGTCTTCCTGTATTCTTTTCTAAGATAAGGACTTGAAAAGTGCAGAATGGTAAAAGCTGTAGAACAATGAAATTTTGATTTTTTTCTCTTGAGAATGTTTTTGGAAAAAACTCCCGTGAGCTGCTTCTTTCGCAAACTCAGCTGGGAATGATAGGATTGTTTTCCATACTTTAATATCAGAACTGTAGTATAGCTTTGCCATGGACAGAAATACTGAACACAGAATAAAACAGTTTTCCAAAGCAGCATGGATAGAGTTGATATCTGAACAGTTTTGCACTGGTATCACAGTTCATTGGTTCACCTATGTGCCATCTATGGTGTGGATCATGGTGCATACCTCCTGTTTAGTGATGAGGTATGTGATAGATGCATTTGTGAGTATATTCTGTGTACATGGAGTACTGTATTTATAGATTTCAGAAGAGGAACGTGCCATATCTTTCATAGAACATCTGTGATTTAATCAAGACTTTTAAGCACAGTGTAACAAATAAAAGTGTTTTGAGTACTGCAATCATGTATGTGGATATATATTTATACAGTACTAAAACATCTTCATTTGATCACAGCTGTTCCATTTGGTGTGCAGATGTACTTGCATTTTGATCTGCAAAACCTCAGGTTTGTGGAAACCTTGACTGATGAAAATATAAGAAGCATATTTCAAGGTATTATCTTCCTTTTGCTCAAGAATTATTGTGAAACGTGATGTGAGATATGGAATGTTCCATCAGGTTGTATAAATAAGTGAAAACATTTGTCCTTCTGATCCTCTTAAACTATGTAAATGCTGTCAGGATAAAATGGCTRTAAAGAGAATGGAATATAATTAAAACCAACTTATTCCAAATCCCCTCAGTATAATTCAAACTGAGCAAGCTTAATATTTAAGAAGAGATAATTAAGATAGCTGTCTTTTTTGCTTAACTTTCCTCCTTAGTGTTTCTTTGTCAAACAGTTTTGATGGTTGTTTATATTCAGTATACCTTCTGTATATAACATGACAGAAAAATGCTGGCATTCACTGGGGCACTGGTAGTTTAACGTGACTGCTACTACAAGAGAAGGGTCTGCAGTAATTCTGCTACTTCTCTGAAGGAAATATTTAGATCAGCAAACTGCTGAGATTCACTCTTTTTGCTTGAGCATGAATTACTAACACAGATCATTAGTCTTGCATTTCACCTACAGAACCGTTGTAGACAAAAAAAGGAATGGATGCCTCAGTACAAAAATGAATCTAAACAAAACATTTCATTTTTTCCAATTTAAATTTGAATTTAAAGTTTGTTTGTTTGTTTGTTTTTTAATTTATATTGTAGCCTGCTGGGGCAAGAAACTGTTTATACAGTGCCTAGCCTCAGCAAGTCCCTATTACAGAGGCTTCTCTCTGCTACTACAGTAAAACTGGAAATCCTGTTCTTAAGTACAGACCTACATGTCTTGGTGCCAGTCAGACTGACACTGTCAAAATACTGAAAGTCATTTTTATTCTTCTCTTGGTTTAACAGGTTACTTGCCAGAGCAGCAAATTTTGAAAGAAAGAAGATAACCCTCCCAAAACACGGCCTGTATATGAATACTTCAGGTCAGTGATGCATATCTAAAAGTGTGGTGGGAAAAAAATTAGGATTCAGTTCATTTTACCTGCTGTACAGTGTATTGTGATACTCAATTACTATCTGTAAATTACTTTGGAGTCATAGAATGTAGTCAGTAATATGTGAGGTATTGTATTTAATCGTAGTTCTTTTCTCTCAACTGAAATTATACCTATTGCTAGTTTTAATTCAAACTGTGGGGCAATGTGATGATTCTTATCATAGCTTATAATTTCTTTAAACATCTGTAAATCAAGTCAAGTGCAGACTCTCTTCTCCGGAATAATCCACAAGACACTTCATCTTGCATATTTCAGCTAAAGTGATGGTTATTTAATTCTGGAGAACAGTTTCATTACAGTGAGCATTTTGTGCAATTTTTCATTTTCCCTCTGTCACTTGCCTGAATTTCCCTACTGCAGGTTTTTCATCTGCACCCAAACTTGTTAGCCAAGATCAGCTCAGTTCTAATTGAATACATTGCATTCCTTCCTAGATTCAAGCATAATGCATGAGGCAGCAGCATCAGACAAAGTAACCCATCAGAACAGATAGGCTTTGAGGCATAACTATATAGTATCTGACAGCAATGACAGACATCTTTACTGAGTTTTGCTAAGGAAAATAAAACAAACATGAAATATGGGGGATTCATTGATGTATTTGTTTTTGTGTATTTTTGTCCTTTAGAATGACAATTGTGATGATGAAAGAAGCTGTTTGTCAACTGTGATGACTAAACTCCTCTATGTTATTAAAAGAATATCTGATCCTGTATCAGGAGAGTAAGCTTTTGTTTGCTGCCAACCATGTTCACAGCTATGCTTTGGTATGTAGGACTGATAGAGTAGTGAGGTTACAGATACATCTACTCTGAAGCCTTTTAACTGAGACGAAATAAACAGAAAGGGCTAATAAGAGGAAATGTAAAATGAAACTTTGCTCTGATTCTTCTGATTGCTTCCCTGACCAAGTAGAAAAAAACGTCATTTTCTTGAGCATGGTTTAGTAATGGCACATTTGCTAAAAATATACTTACAAAGGATGTATGCAGTGCCTGTCTGTGCAAACACTAATAAGGTAGTGAGGCAGATGGATAGAAAATACTCCCATTTTAAGGAGAGGGCAGTGATGTAGAGCTCAAGCATATTAATTAGAAATAAGAAGATCTGTCAAAATTATATGGCAATCAAATCATGACCAAAACAAGGATTACAACTCCTTAATATTGCCCCTGAGACAACTGTCCTTGACTGTAGTTAGAAACTCCAGCTTTATAATGTCTGCTTCAGCAGAATAGAACAGATACAGTTTCCTTTCCCTTCTGAGTGATTTATGATTCCTTCAGTAATGTAAGAATCATGAAGATCTACTATAGCTTTCTGTCTAAACTTCTTTTTAGTCCAGATAGAGGAACTGAGCTCGAATCATTCTGTATCTGCTRGTAGATGTATCCCTCACTGTGAAAGAGGGTCAGATAATTCATAAATAATGATCTACTTGGTGAAATCTTTCATATTAATGAAAACTGACATAAATTTAAAAAGATCTCTTTGGAAGTCAACTTTTTCCAAATAATCATCTCAAATTTTAGAGGCAGTATTTCTTGCTGGTATTCTGAGTATCCATTATAATAGATCAGTTATTTGAGAGATTTGATCAGTTAACTAACACACATAAGTTTTTTTTCTTGATCTTATATTGAATGAGCTAATTTTACTTTAAAGGTCCAACAATTGCTTAGTCACAAAGATATTTTAAACCTTAAAAAATCAGAACTTTAGCTTTTTCTGTCTAGTCAARTGAAAATATATTTTTGTTATATTTATTTAAAGAAATTAAAGAGCTGTTCAAACACATAAACAATATTTCAAAGTTTTCTATCTTTTTAACTATTTTTTCTTTGATATTGGATAATTCCATCCAAAACTATTTGACTTTTCATAATATCAGAATACCCTTTTTGTCTCATATTTTTCTTCCCTACTAGTTATGTGCTATCCATCCACCTATCTTGGCTGCACATCTAGTTATTTCTAACCTGTACTTACTGTACTAACTAAGAACCTCAAAACTCTTAGTATCTTTAAATACAAATTAGGAGAAGAGAAAACGCTTAGGACATGGAGTTGTGGGAGTTCTGAGTGTAAATTTAAATAATATTTTCCACACTATGATTAATGTAGATAATGTAAAGATAGATACTGGAAGTGGTAAAAAGCATGGTGGAAAAATAAAAGCAAAGACTGGTATTTGAATAGACCTAAAAAGAGTTGGGTGATCTCTTACTGATATTTCAGCAGACAAACATAGTCAAAAGTACTGCACCACCTATTTCACAGAGGAACCCTTAAAAATATCCAATCAAAGTAGTTGTTTTACCAGGCACATGGGATACATAGGTAACTTGACATTTCAATCACTGGAACAAAGTATTGAATGACACATAAATGAAATGCCCAGTCAGAACAGCAAATACAGATAACTGCATGCATTCATTCTAAAATTATACTGAGTTCTGAGCAGTAGACTAGGTTTAAGAGGAATATTTTCATAAAACAAATTAAACCACTTTAAAAATTCTTGTACAGACAGGCAAAACTACTTTTTTGCTTCTCGGCTAGTGTTGTTGAAATGAATAGAAAACTGAATGTTTGCTTGAGAATCCCATGTCTTGCATGTCTCACTTTGTTCTGCAGCTTTTGATATGGTCTCCCCTTAAAACTTGTGCCCTGAAATGCCTCAACCAGACAGTAATCTTGATGTGACAGTAAGGGCACCTCAGCAGTATTTGGCAGCACTGAAATGTGCACAGTGGTCTGAGAAAGATGTTTCCACACCACTGAGGAACAAAAGAGCTCCCACATAAGAAATATTGCAGTATTGGAAAAATTGGAGTAAGCACTGTAAACCAGTCTTTTATGACCTCCTAAGCATTGGATGATCCTGCAGAATGTACCCATTGTATAAAATCTCCCTACCTGTTCATGACGTTTATAATCACATTCCTTATATATTAACTTTGGCTACAATTTTTTATTGTGTCATGCTAAGCTGAAATTGAACTGAAAGTGCTTTTTTGTTTTAGGTTTGAGWACTTTATGTTAAGCTTAGTGGATGTTTGACAGGTGGTTCTTAAATTCTTTCTTGTAAGCATAAAGCACAAGGTATGCAAAGAAATATAGACAGATTCACTACCTTGGGCTGTGCTCTGAGGAATGCAAAATATGGATTCAAGTGCCATCTTTACAGCATGAACAGTTAAAACTAATTATTTCCTGAATTTAGAGTAAACATTACTGAAATGTAAGAAGGAAAGCATTTAAAAGCTCTGTGTAAATCCTCTTTGTGACTAGGCTGACACTACTTGCTCTATACAGAACAACTTCAGGTTTCTCAGACCAGCCTCACTTGTCTGTTCAGTGTGGGGTGAAGTGCAAGAGAAGTGCACCTTTAAAGCCATCTTATTGCATCTTCTGAAGAGATACCACCCAAATGAACTGAACTCTATGATTTCAAAGTAGTTGGAAAGTGGGAGTTTTTTTGTTCAGAGCAAGTGCAACCACATTTTTACCTATGACTCATGGAATACTGAGTTAAGACTACAGTCAATACTGTATTTCATAAGCCAGTTTGGTAAGCAATAATGTGAGAGTCCTTAGAATGTTCCTTAAAAATGCTGCCRGGTTGGACCTTTAGTTACAAAATGTAAAACAAAAAGTTTTCTGTGAGTCTTTGCAGTTTGCTACAAGTATCCTCAGAGGGGAATATCCACGTTCATTATGATTTATTATAAAGCATTTTTCTTCTACGTCATCAGCTTGCTGGTTTCAAGAAAAAAAACACAATACCTATTGAGTTGAAATCACAGAAAAAACAATACTCATTAAATCAAAATCAGAACTGACCTTCAAAAACAGGAAATTGACATCTTGGTGCATGAGATATTAGAATTGAATTTCAGGCTTTTTCATGTGTATTTTGATTTTAGAACTTGCTGTTTTCAGTTTCTGTGATTATGACAACATATAACATCCACTTTGCTGGAGGTCTGGGGAATACTAATCTGCAGCACTGAGTGGAACAGAGGTCTCTGTCTTTAGTCACAGATAGAGAACAATTATTAAAGCCRAAATGAGGGCATGGCTGATCTAGGCAAAAGATTGAATCTAGACATCAACCTAGTGAAAAAGTACAGGACAGCACATAGAGAACATTTTTCCTACTTTGCGTTCTTTAAACAGGATAGCTACTGAGCCCGATGGGCTGAAGAACGTAGGAGATAATGAAAGGGCCTGACTGCAGAATCTGCAAAATGCAGTGAAGGAGTTACTTACCCCACAGTAGATACTGCTGGCAGAGCTCATTTAAGCACAGTATTTACATAAGAAAGTTAGCAGCAGTGAAGATATAAGACCTGGAGGTGATGGTGTGCAGACAAGAGTTTGAGGTCATGATGGAGAAGAAGAGAGAGGAGGCAAATTGTTGCTAAGATCTCAGACTGGAGTTCAAAGAAAAATGAAAATGGCATTCAGGAGGTCATAAAGGAAAAGAGAAAATAGGATAATCACCAGAAAGGACAACAGARAGAAGAAAAGACAGCTTTACGCCAACATCAAAAAAGTAGAATTCTATGATTATGGATTTTTTGTCAAAAAGATTCAGCAGGCTGCTGTCATAAAACAGAAAATTCAAAACCATTCAATAGGCATGTTGTCATAAAGTATCATGTTTTGGAAGTGTCTGTCTTCCAGAAGCTGCCTGCCACAAAGAAAGATACAAAATTTATATCAAAGAGAGATTAAACCTAGGTGCTCCTCAGCCAAAAGTTACATCTCATGAAAAAAAATTATTTAGTTAATCATGGTGTGAGTAGGAGCCACTAAAGTGCTGTGGCCATGGAGAAATCAAATATGACCCTTGCCTCAGACAAGGTATTTCCAGTAGACACTGGCACAGTGCACCAGTGAGACTTCACACAGAACCTCATGCACAATGCTTCTGCAATACTGAAGATATAAATGAAAACAGATCTTGTGCTAAGGCCTACTTTCATAACAAAGAAGCTGGAAAATCTGTCTTACTAGTGAATATTGAAAGACAGAAAATTGAAGATTATGTAGCAAAAGTGATTATGCTTTAAAAATACATCAGACATTATGCACCAGAAAGGAAAAAAAAAGAATTTCATCTAGCTGAAAGATAGTGGTGGTATAATAATAAATGAATATAAACTGATGATGGGTTCAAACATTCAGGCTTTATTATTAAAATAATAATTAAATTTATAGAACTAAAAATTTGGAAAGCAACCTTTTGGTTGGTGTAGTGGGGGAAAAAAAACTAACTGACTTTAAGAAGGAGCCTGACTGATTTGTGAAATCAGCTAAATGGTGTGTGTATCCTCAGTATCAGGAGACAGGATTTAATGACCCAAGACCCCTTTTCTAATCCTGTGCCCCTGGGTCTGAAGGCATTTTTGTGCAATTTCAGATATTGCTCTTTTAACCCACAAACAAATCAGAATACTTAGAAAAGCAGAAATAAAACTGACATGCTTAAGGATAAAYATGGGAGACTCTTCATGCAAGATATGCCACTGCTGTCATTACAGACATTGATCTACTGTGGCTTCTCTGTCTCTGCGAGTGATGAGTGATGTGCAATGTCAGTTCAAGACCTACACAACATTAGTGAAAAGAAATCTTTGGAACATAAATCCTTTGGCAACAGTACAACATTTAATAATATTCTGATTTTTCTTCATTTGTGATTCAGGAAAGGCAGTGTTTTATTTCACTGCACAGTTTTACTGATTATTTTGAAGTACTAATTTTTAAATTTCTGTTTCCTTCAGGCAAATTAAAAATAATAGCATTGGGTCAATGCTGATGAGGTTCTAGCTTAGGCCAGGAAGAAGAAAACAATTCTCTCTATGAACAATAGGTCTGCTGGCTTGTAGTAGCAAATAAACCTATAGCATAGATTCTAAGGATTTACAGTAAGAGGGGCAAGTAACACTGTAATGTTGGTGGGACATCCTGGGAGCTGTACCACAAGATCAGAAGAGCCTGCGCTGTACCTGGCAATACTCAGGGTACTCAGGGAGGTTACTGCTGTGGGGAAGTCTGCATGGCCTCTTCTTGCTGACATGGCCTGGATAACAACAGAGGATAAAGTAAAGAAGTAACTGTAAACAGTGTGTATGAACAGAGCACCCCAAATTGCCTGCTCTGAGAGCAAAAACTGATAAACTATGAGGAAATTAACAATGATGAAGTTTCCTTAAGATGATCATCAGCCTGATTAAACAGTAACCAGGGGATTACCAAAAGGCTTTGGAGGAAACAAGGTGTCAGCTTGAAAAGTATAAAAGGATCATGGAAATTTGTAGCAGTGGGAAGAGACTTTGGAATTGGAAAATGGAAACAGCAGCAGTCAGACCTGATCTGACACTGCCAGAAGTCTCCCTGCCTCCGGTATCATGATCCTTGCTAGGCCAGAAAGGACGTCCTCCGTGTGGCTTGCCATGAGCAGCCTGTGTTCACCTAGCGCACTAACAGTGCAGGGTGCAACCAGCGGGGATCCACCCCAGGGTGTGTGTAGGTGACCTCGTGGGGTGCTCTCTTGCCAGCGTGTGCATTAGCACATTATAGGGAGTGGCACAGGTACATATAAATCTGGAGTACTCCCATCACTAACAAGAGGTCTGTATATAGGAGAACATAGGCCTCCAGAAGAAGGTGTGTGTTCTTGTTACCCACACATCCTGTGAGAGAGGGGTGTGTGTGTGTGTGTGTGTGTGTGTGTGTGTATGGGGGGGGATTAGAAATTTGGGGGATTTATTATAGAAGAGTGTTTTGCAGTTGTATCATAACAACTCTGTCTAGTGTATTTGTTGATTTATCTGTTATGTTGCTGATATTGATCTTGAACATATAATTTATTGATTGCCAGTTAATTACATGTCATTCAATCCTGATTTGGTTTATAACATGTAAATTGAGCAGTTTTTCCCTATGATATCTGCCATTTGTGTCTGTCAGTAAATGTTTGTAATCAAAAGATGCTAATAAAAGTACGCAGCACCCCAGGACCTTGCCCTCAAGGTACCCACTCTGCTTTGTTTTTCATCATCTTCCAAATGTGAAAGTCTTAGAAGTAGAGTCAGAGAACTGGAATTTCACTCCAGGTCCTTCTCTGTAAGTCCTCTCAGTCTTCTATATTGAAAACCTGATGTTACTCAGCTGGGCTACCTGATTGAGCAGTGTTGTTTAAACCCTGGCATTCTGGCCTCTATTCAAGCCCCAAGTCATAGTTCAAATGGTACAGTAGGTATTTGCACAATTATGAACTCTCTGTCCTTTTGGTAGCCTATGGGAACGTAGRACAGGAGGGGCCACAGGCAAACAAGCAGTAGTTTCAACTCATCTCTTTTGCATGCCACCACAAATCGTAGACCATCATACTCTTCAAAACACTCTATAATAGACTTTAGAGCAGTTAAAGATGAAACATGACAACTACAGTGTGCTATAGAAGAACATGAGAGTCTGAAGCATGTTTTTAAGTCCTTCAGAAGAGTGGTTAGCCTCATTCATAAATCAAACCTCAAACAACCTCACAGAGCTCTCACAGATCTAGGTATCGGAGCCACTGAGAAGTAAAATGATTTGCCCAAGTTGAAATTCACTCTTGTGATGAGAACTTGTGTAAAAACTACATACCTCCTACATTTTTAAAGGAATAGGAAGGATTTAAGTAATGCATAAGCCTTCTACAGAGATGTAAGTTGAGGGAGGAATGAAGATGTCATACATCTAAATGCCAACGTTACCAGAAGCAGCCGAAGAACTGCACTTACTTTCTACGTGCTTCTGCATATTGTACTTTACCACTGACCTCGGGCCTTTTTTATGTCTTCTGTGCTAGTTTCCATTTAGATTAGATACTTTATTAATTTTACTATTCTACTTGTTTTCCTCTCCATGCTGACTTTAATATGGGGTCCATAGTGGGACCCAGCCCTAATAGATAATATTTCCTTTAACCATCTGGCCACGGTCTGGACAATACTTGAAGTTAAACTCCTTGCATTTTAACTTCTTCAAGAAATAATTAAATCAGCGTTAGCAGCAGCCCATGTGGAAAGCATCTGTCTTGTAATTCATTATGACCAGCCTGTCTCTAATTTGCTTGTGTGCATGGTACCCCTACAGTAGTACGATGGTGGCAACAGGTCATTTATATAAATTAAAATCAATAGGGGGCTGAGTATCAAGCCCAGTAGAATACCCTCTGGGCAAGATGAAAGTTTAGAGACTTAGGGATTAATTTTAGCTGCTTGGCTTCTTTCATCAAGGTAATATTTAAAATGCTTAATTATAATTTATGAAATATTAATATCTGGAAAACTTTTTAGTGAAGATACTATATTCCTGCAGAGTCAAAATGAAGGCTTCTTCAAGTTTCAAAGTACAGTATCAACATGCCAAAGTTTCTTAGTGTTAACAAGCTTTTTATTTTCAGTCTTRCTAGAGGCGATTTTTTCTCCTCACCTGAATAACAAGGTATTTTGGAAAGAGCTAATTTATTACTAAAAAATATCATTTCTAATATCTTTGAAATGTACTTCTTGGCCCCAAAACAGAAGGGAAAATGGTTTTCATACTGTACTTCTGTTACAATGTCAGTTCATCTTTTCTTTATGTGTGAAGTTTGGGAAATTCATTCTATCCTTGAGTTTAGTAAGAGCTCTGGTTCTCAGGGTTATTGTAGCTGAGAATCTGGCCCAAAGCTTTCATGTATATATTTTTATATGGTAGATATTTCTGACATTTAGAACACACATCTGTCTGAAGGACTAAGTCTCATTACGGCCACAGCATAGCATTTCACAGAGTGGTTAATGAGATCTGGACAAGTTGAGTGAGTTATTCAAAGTTATTCAGCAAGCAAATGGTGGAGTCCCAAAGGCCCTTGCTGTCAGTATGAGACAGAAAACACTGCTTCTCTCAATGGGTTAAAGTTGACAGGCAATAAAAAAAAAAGTTTCCTTAAACAGTAAGCAGATAATATTTCATGCTAAAATCTGCATTTGTTAGTTTCAAGACTTATGCATTAGCCTCCTGCAGTTTTATATTATCATTTAATTTGTCCTTTTCTGCCCTTGCATCTTCTTGTACTTTAGTCCTGTTTACAATTCTGCTTATTCTCATTTGACCAAGATTGTATACTCTTTGGTGCAGGGAATATATCTTTATTGATACTGTGAAGTGCTGTGCTTATCTACTGTGTTGTATGGGTAACACATAATGAGACAATCTGGGTCTTGTAAACCTAAATTAAATGTAGTTCTGGGAACCTGGTGTTATATATTGAATATTTTCCGTGCCTTGCTGTTATCAAGCAGCATTTATCTAGAAAATAATTACATATGTTTGATCAACAGGCAGTTGCTATACAGACACTGACATCTCATATGAAGTATTTGGTTTTGAGTCAAACACAGTTTTTACTTTCTGCCTTTTGTTTCTAAGGATAATGCCATGAACATGGAACATTTTCCTCAGAAGCTCATCTGTTCCTGCTGCTTGTCCCTCACCTGAAGTCATAATCCTTTGTTTTTGCCCATAATCATCTCTGCAGAAACTAATTGTGATGTCACAGGCAGAAGATTATGACTTTAGGGGCAGAACAAGCAGCAGGAGTAGGTGACCTCTAAAACAGGAGGCGCCTCTTTCCATACAAATGTTCTTCTGAATGAAAAATGGGAGAGAAGAAAAACGTGGCTCTCTTCTCTAAGAAGAAAATGTTTGTTCAGATTTATAAAAGGCATTAATTGGCCTTGTAAGAGTTAATTTGAAATTAATTTCTCTGCAATTATATCAAGGAGAGATAATATATTCAGTATCAGCTGAATTAATAAGCTTGGTTTCTAATTTCTCATTTGATTAAATCACAAATAAAACTACTGATGCAATCAGCAACTTCTGTATCTTTTCACGTAAAGCTGGAATCATGTAACAACTCATTTCCTCTCTAGCTGACTTTTACTGTGAACTCAGTAATAAACTGGGTCAAATCTTTAAAGGTTTTCATGAATTTACAGCTTGTGATATTATAACATTAAAGAATCAGAGTTAATTTTTTTATCTGTGAAAAAGTCAGAACTACGGTAGTGCAATATTGCTTATATTATCCAGATTTTTTTTTCAGTCCTATCCCAAGAAAATGTAATTCTGAAGGCTTACCCTGTAACAGTGAGAACTGATATAAACATAAGTTTAATAACATTCAAGGATATATTAAGAGCAGCTTTTTACAGTTTCATAGAGAAGCTTCTTTAGGTGACTTCCCACAGAAAATCCCTATTTATGGCATGTTATTATTGATATTATGACTATAAATACGTTTTCTTCTATTCCTCCACAGATGATGGATCTGTGTGCCATCTGAAAGGACTATACCAACTATCATGTTGGTTTTGGTGGTCTGGATAACATTTTGTTAGGGAGCTGAGTAAAAACAGACATTTATTTTGGATAGGATTTGTATATTCTATTTTTCTCTTTAGGGTGTCTTCAGTTGTAGAGAAATTCCTACTTGCTATAATATACTTATTTTGGTCCAGGTAAATGTCACTGAGGGAATCACAACATTTTTCACTTTATAATAGGATTTTGATCCTTAAATAAGRCTTTCTTTTTGATATGAGTTTCATTTATCCTGATATTTTATTTGTGAACAGCTTCACACCTACTTTGATCAGAGATGTGAACTTAATTTAGACAGCCACCTTCTTTAAAATATAAAGAGGCTACTGCCCAACACTGGCTGTTTATTGAACTATAATCCTCTCATGAATTTTGTGCTTAGGGATGCTAGCCATTGAGGGGTTTCAATTTGAAGGCAACGCTTTTCACTGAAGAGAGCTCTGAACAGGGAATCAGCATCGGTTTTCGGCTGTGGGTCTGTTCTGGGATCTTAGATAAACCATTCCATGTGTCAGTTTTGTGGACTGTAAAATGGGGCRCAGTATGTTTTTTGAGGTCTGTGGCTGCAAAAGTGGCAACAAATAGTAATAATGAACAAATCAGTATTGAAAAGTTATAGAATGCTTGTAACAGTTTTTCAAATGCCACTTACCATTTGAATGTTTAACTGTAAAATTTGTGTATGTCATCATGATCACTGCCCCGACCAAGTAAGTGCACACTTGTCCCTAGAATTTTATACTTGTGATTTTTGAAAAAATATATCTCCCATATAAACATCTGAGCAAGCTGAATTTACTACAGTGGGATTAGTTCAGAATTATAAAGGATATGCATTTTTAAAAACAAAGGGTAGGAGACTTTTTTAAAATTAAATATAGGATTAAAATGTGCAAAAAATATCCTTCTATCTTTATAGCATTTTCCAGAGATCATTGAAAAAGATGGAAAAAATGAGAAAGCATTAGATTGAAGTCAGTTAAAMGAAAACCTTACTTGTCTCTCACAGGTACTATAAATTGAGGTTGGTATTAGAATTTTCTTGAAGAGTATAATAGACAGCTGTATAAAAGAGTATGCTCCTTAATGGCACATAAATTAACTACAGCCTTTGTACAGCTTTAACATGCAAATGTATTTCTTTTGATAAATGTTTTAATTTTTTTCCTGTAAATGATCCAGGTTATTTTGCACACGAGTGGAAAATAAAATCCTCCCAGCATTTCTCCTGACCTTTACAAGTTCTAAAATTACTGCTAACAAAAATTTGTTTCCAATTTAATCTCACTAATTATGATTATTCCAGGGCAGAGCACTGTAGACATAATGCTCATTGACATAATAGCACAGATGAGCTGAATAAGAATGTATCTAACAGCATTACTTGGAAAAAAGCTACATCTCCTTATGTTCCTATTTTTATATCCAAAGAAAAACAGCACTGTAAGGATTTTAAAGGTTTTAGCATTATGTACATAGCAAATGTTTTTATGGAAAACCTTGTTAAACAAATTCCAGCCTGCCAGGAGAAAATAAAACCATAATGTAGGTCCCTATTCTACCACAGTTGTGTATAACTTCATCTGGGTGGTGCCTTTATCTTAGAGCAAAAAACATAACTTCTCACATCTCTAAAAATGGCATCTTGAAAATCTTTTAAAATTTCTACCACAAAACCAGTAAAAACTTGAATCCCAAGGAAAGATAGGAAAGTTATCATTTTTTTCTATTTTTGACTTCGTATTTTTGACCAGTTGTGGATTGCGCCACTGATACCTTAGATATTTAAAGTCAGAAAAAATTATAATTTCTCGTCAACATACACGGCAGAAATGGTCTATCTTTTATGACATTTAAAGAGTTAGTAAATATCTTTGGAAACATTTTATTAGAAGATGCAATATCAAATATTGTTTATAGACTCCTTTATGTTATGAAGCCATCTGCTCCAGGACCAAGGGCATAACCCAGCTGCAGAGTAACCACTGGAAAAAAAGTCAGTTTTAAAGGCTTTATTGAGATTTCATCCCACTGTTGCTTCATTATTGTTATTATAATATATGTTTCACATTATTTACCAGCCATTCTGGGTTATCATGAATAATTAAAATTAGGCTTTACTTGTCAGAGGAAATAAAGAAAATATGTTATGTGATACATTATCCTTCCCTMGAGTTTTATTTCAGTTCTAAGCTAATTCTCAAATTCAGGAGGTTGCAATAGATTTTACAGTCGTTAGTATGATTCAGTGAGTTTCTGCTGTGTTAGGATTATATTAGATACACTCATAAGTGTCTCTGTAACAGATTGTAAACATAGCTTTCAAGTCTTTCTCTTTAAAAGAGATTTTCTTCTTTTCAGCTTTYGAAATGTAATTAGCAATTTTCTCATAGATTTATTTTGCTAAGTAATAAGCTATGCAATACCTTTTTTTTTTTTTTTAAATCTAGGTGATCGAAGATATGTTTTAACATTTGTTTAACTTTAGGTGTCTAGAGCCAAAAAAATCTGCAACAAAATTAAGGCAACAAAAGAACTTCAGTGGGGATTAAGGATTTCTCTTCAAGATTGCAGAGCATCTGCTCACACCTATTTTACAACTGGTAAATCTATAAATTCCCAGTAGCCTAATATTCTCATTCTTAGTAGCATGCCAGCAATTGCCTAACTCTGTTAGGATCCATAGGAGAGACATTCTTCTATTTCTCTAACATAAAGCACTTGATCTTCAGTTTGGAAGAACAGTGAGCAGCACAGGATCCCTTCCAATCTGTTGTAATCTGTACAGTCAGTATCGGAGATTCCCAAGTCAAGGAATTCAAAGTTGTATGTAATTTTTATGATGTAAAGATGCTTTTGAATAACTTCCCAAACTATCTTTTTTTTTTAAATTTCTTTATGTAACTACATTAAAATGAAAAGATATGTGTTCCTTTTTAACCATCATGTTGCTACAAATGTAATTGGTAAATTCATGAAGGGTGGCAAACACAGTCAAAACAGTCGTCCAGATAAGATGTTTAAAATGCACAGACCTAACATGCAGTGAGGTAGAGGATAGGGAGTGCTGATTCTCCAGCTAGTTAAGTGTGTTCTCCTTTGAATGGACTACTTCAAAATGTTTCTGTACTTGTCATCTCCATTCAGAATTTGGAATTTCTCATACTTTTCCATATCCAGGCAGGTTAATGGCAGATTTTCTTCACAGAAATCAGTAGTTTTCTCCTTGCTACTTTCTGTTTAGCAGTCTGGGAAGAGTGAATTGGTCCTAACTTCTAAATATATTAAGACCTTTTGTTTTATAGCCTGTGACCAATACTGTATTTTGGTTTGGAAATCCCCCATTAATTTTTATTGCTTATTTCCCACTCTTATTCGAATGTAAGAACTAGTGATCATACAGCCAGAGGTGGTAAAATTGCAAACTGCCTTTCATTAGTTTACTAATTAGTTACTAAAGAAATATTATTTTCATTCAAGAGAATTCACTTTCGCATTCAGTTTTGTACATTGTGAATGCTTTCACTTCCATGAAGATTCTCAGTATACAACTATCTCAGAGGTTTTAATCTAAAACTGAAATTTTACTTTGGAGTCCAAAGTTTGGTCACAAAAAGCTATCACAGATAAGTATTTTTATTTGTGCTTAGTATCATAGTATGATATCTGTAGAAAAAGGCCAATTTTAGTAGTAGTCAATGAAATATAGTATGAAACACATACAAATACATAAATATTAATATTGATGAATATGGTAACTATTTAAGTTGGAATCCAACAGCTTCCTATCTCAGCTCTGAAATTTTAAAGTTACATTAGTTTTCTTCCTAGGAAGCAAAGGTATTTTGTTATATGAATGGCAAGGGTATGTCCTGCTCACACTATTCCTATATAAAACCAAAACTCCCAGGGATGACTGTGCTTTAAGACATGCACATGGATCATTCCAACTCATTTGCCTTTAACCTTAATCTTTCAGTAGGTTGTATTTAGCACTTGGTATCACTATGTTTTTAAAAGTAGTTTGTGACTTATGGATTAGATATTATTAACCTTGCATTGGATGATTTTTAAGTCAGCATAATTATTTGAAAGTGCATTAAGAGGAAATTTAATTTTCCAAAGTTTCTCATAAACTTTTGAAAAACAGAGCATAACCCAATGATTTGTCATCTGTTACATTTCAAACTCCTTCGCCTAAATACCCAACTATGTTTTTTTTTATTTAAGATACTTTGTTTCTCGAATAAGAACACAGTAAATGGATCTAGTGTACACATTCATTTTTCTTCTTTGACATATATAAAAAAAACAGGTTACACTAATTAATAAAACTTTTTAGCATACTGGGTAGGGTTTTATTCTCCCCTCATCCATTTTTTATGTTTTCTCTCCTGAAGTTTACTGCTATGGCAGTATGACATGGAATTTACATTCTTGGAGTTACTAATCTGATTAGAGAATCATATTATTCATCTTCTATTAAAGGATAAATGCAGACAAAGACCCTGAAGGTCTGAAATCCCTATAAAGTAAAGTCCAAAAAGTTTGAAGCTGCCTTGACTGACTCCTTACTTTGGTGATACATGTTGGATTACAGCCACTTTTAATAGTGAATCAACATTAAATCAGTACAGTCAAGAAGAGGAGGATTAAAGTCTACGGCATGTATATTTACCCACCTAATAAAACTGTTCTTTTCATGAAGTTGTTGTAATTTCAAAATGAATTTGATGGTCTGAATAGATTATATTACAATGGCCTAATCCAGTGGCATCTAAGGATAGGTCTTCATCAGAGAAAAAAAGAAATGCATACACATACATCCACAGAATAAAATGAGTACAAAAATAAAATAAATTTTAATCATTGAAGTTCATGTGGGAGAAGTCCAGTAGGTTATACAAGCTATGCACCATCTTGACAAATCAGAGGGCAGAGCATTTAGGGAAGAATGAGACCAACTTGCTCAGTGTGGTTTTTTTCTTTCTACCAGCCTTCAATTTGTGGAAACTTAGCCATCTGTTTTTCATCCATATCTTATTTCTCATAAGCAGTTTAACATTTTTGTGACAGTATTAATARCAAAAAAGAGATATAAATCACATAGCCTCATCATATCAGTAGTGCAAAGCCCACATGATATCTTATAACCTCTATATTCATGATGAAAGGAATGGTCCATCCAAAATAAAGACCATTGGGACAGATACTTTGGAAATACAGTTTGTCTTAAAATGGTCTTCAAACATAGTTACAGTCATAAGAGCTGCATTTTCTTTGCTTGCTACTGCATCTTATTTAAATTCCTAATAATCTGGGACAGACCCACCTGTATCTGGAAAAAAAAAAGGATTTTTTTATGAAGCCATTGAACATTGCATTATTTTCTTAATGTATGGCAATTACAGGAAGGTCCATTCTGAATAACACAGTGTGAATGCACTGTGAACATTGAATGTTCAATAGTCTTAAAAGTTTCCCATTTCCAGAAACACATTTTTTCTTTCTTTCTGCAGCTGACCTTATGAAACAACAGACCAAAGCAGAATACCTCATTACATAAATAGTTCTACATTTATTATTACTTTAAACAGTGTAAATGTTTAAAATAATTTATAACTTCCAGTTTCCGGTCTTTTTTGTTCCATACAGTATCATTTAAAACACAAGACCTTAACATATACTCAGTCCTGATCAATGTGCATTTACCCTTTTTCTACTTTCTTTTCTGCAAAAGCCAAGAATATTTCTTTGAGTATGGTTCTCCAAGTGAGCAGGGAGACATTTATTCCTTAAAATCCTGATCTCCAGCAGTTTACACTTTGAAACTCTACTCCTCAAAAATATGCAAATACTCTTGTGAAAGTTGTTCTATATGCATTTTTTTTTCCCCAGGCTCATATGTTAGTAGTAATGACTTGTATGTGGGCACCAGACAAAGCTTTTGAGARGACAATGTGAACTTCTTCCCAGTTTCCCAGAACAGTGTGTTGGACTTAGCCACAGTGCTCAGCAAGGTGATGCAGAATCATAACACATATAGAGGATTTCCAGAAAACTTTTTGTGATTTGAGCACCTTGTCTACTATCTTGGCTGCTCCTTATGCTTCTAAATAGAAGCTGATCTACTCCAGCGATTTTTTGTCAGCTAGGACTGAAATGAAGTAAAAGCATTGCTCAGCCTGTTTGTAAGACATCTAGTAAGTAGGGCTAAACTTCTTACAGGAGTAGAAATGCTTGTAAAGAGTTAATACATAAAGTGCCAGTAGATGGTGCTCAAGGCTGCCTAGCAGATATCTTGGCTCCTGTAGGACAGAGAAGTCTACTTGTGCACTTCAAAGATCTTCCCAGGGCAACCCTTATCATAACTTCTTAGCAAATCTGATTTGAATTCAGACAGTGGAATCTGATTCCCCCTAAATTTTCAAACCACACTGATCTGCCACTTAGCTTTTTAGGGATGAATCTCAACTACAAATCTTAAAACATTAGAGTTCAGAACACTCCTATTTTGATCCAGATCTAGACTTTTGTGGCTTATGTGGGTCTCAATGATGTAAGATTAATTCTTCATCGACTCATGAGGTGTTCCAGTATTCTCCTGTTCTGTTAAATCAACCTCTGTGACAGTGGTATATGGTCCTGTTACATGAGATGGGAACTGCCTCACCTCTGAAAAAGTCCATGTTGTGGAAAGGCAGAACTGGAGTTAAGTTTCAAGACTAAAGGTAGGAGTTGGAAGGATGAGAAATAAAAGCTGCTGCTGCAATGAGGAAAAAGTCACCAAAGCCATGAGTCAAAGTTAAAATTTCCTAGACAGAAAAGCATAAGCTCTTATGATTATAATGATGGCTCAGAGAGGAGCAAAACAAAAAAGAAAAGGAGACCATCAAATAAGAACATAAAAAGAATATCAGCCGAAGAGTACATGGTTAGATCAAAGGTCCATCTGTGCTCACATGGTGTTTCTGACAGTTGCTATTATCAAATCTTAAAGAGTACAAGAACAGAACAAGTGCATAGTCCTACTTCCTCTGAGTATTCTCTGCAGCGATTTGTGGCTCAGGGACTTTTGAAGCCAGACACACAGTTATTGAATTGACTATATGTAACAATTGGGTTTTGAATCCATGTAAACATTTAGCAACCACGGCATCCTATAGTGAGACATTCCACAGTTAAAATGACACATTGTGTGAAAAACTTCTACTTTGTTCTAGTTTATGTTCTGTTGGTTTCATTTATTGTTCCCTTGTTCTTGTGTTAGCAACTTTCAATAATCTACACTATTCACCTTCTCCATGCAGTCAGGATTCTGTAAAACCTTTATACTATTCCCCACTCAGTAGCGTTTTTTCAACCTAAAGAATCCTAGTTTATTTAGACAATCTTGTCATGAAAGTTGTTTCATACCTTAGCTCAGGAGACAGAGCAATGGTGAGGCAGTCATGGAAGTACTGTCGAAGTAAACCATGAGAAGACAATATCCCAGCACAGGCTGTGTTTACGTACAGTAAAACAGAAGATCTTCTGATCTAGTTCCACTTAAGGGAGATTTGAAAGCTCAGATTTCCATTCTGTGACTTATGCCATCACAAGGTCATGCTCATTGCCTAGCAGAATCCCCAAGGAGACTGAAAACCTATAACCTATAGGTAAATGCCATATATTCTCTSTTTCCCTTCTCCTTCCCCTCTCCCCCCCCCCTTTGAATAGCTGATGGTATCTAGATGTCTTTGTGGGGGTGGACATCTAAACTGAAATTAGGTCACCCCTTCACCACATACTCTTGTCTTGCATCTCTTTTTATAAGCTTGCAATTCATAAGCTGTTTGTTAACCTGAATGAGTGAGGGGGATTTTACAGGACAGCCCTTCTTGAGTCTAATTTTTTGTCTTTTAGACTACTTCAAGATGAGCTAGAGAGAAAGACTTTACCATCAGACTATGAGGTTTAAACAATTAAAGCCACATAACAGGTCTGGATTCACATTTTTTTTCCCCATTCTTGATTTGTCCCTGTGAATAGGTACAAATTTATTCCTGATATAAAACATGAATAACTCTTGCAGTGGTGCTCACATGGCCCACCCTTGGTGACATGGCCTTGAAAAYAATGTTTATTAAGGTAGGAATGTGAGTGTAAACAGTACGGGTGAATCAAATACACAAAACTACCTGGGAGGGCTCTGTTCAAAACTGATCATATTCAAGAGAAAGACAACCAACAGCTGTATTAAACAGTAACCAGGGGAATTTCAAAGAGATTTCTGAAACAAAGAAGGAGTCAGCTTGAAAAGAAGCATGAAAATTTGTAACAGTGGGGAGAGACCTTGGAGTGGAAGCAGCAGCAGTCAGACCTGGTTTGACACTGCCAGCGGTGGCCCCACGGCATCACGAGCCCTGCCTAGGCCAGACAACACATCCTCCCAGTGGGATGCTGCAAGCAGCCCACATCCAGCGTGCACACTGGCAGCATGGGGTGCAACATGTGGGGACCACACCTGAGGTGTGCATAGGGACCACCTCTGGGGTGTGCGTGTGCGACCTCATGGGGTGCTGTCTCACAAGCCACAAATAGTGGACTGTGGGGATGGCACAGGTCCACATRAAGCTGGAGCACCCACTAGTCCCACCAGAGGAACCACAGGGGAACCTGCGCCCCCAGAGGAGTTTGTGGGTGCTTGTAACCCACATGTCTTGTGAGAGAGGGGGGTGTGTACATGTAACTGTGTGAATGTGTGAGTGTGTGTGTGTTTGTGCATTTAGGACTTTTGGGATTGGTTGTAGAAGGATGTTTAGATATTTGTAGTAGTTTATTAACATTTTATAAGCATCTAGTATTGTGGTTCATCTGCAATATTACTGATACCAATAGAGAATGCATAGTTCACTGGTTGCCAGTCAATTATGTGTTGTTAATAAATCAATAAAGCACTTCAATCTTGATTTAATTTTTGCTGTTGAGCAGTTTTTTCCCTGTGACAATTCCTACTGCTGCCACCTCAGTTTTGCTTCAGGCACCTGATACTGGTTTAAGGGAGGTTCAGGATTCAGGAAGTCTGTTGGCTCTGTTGCTCAGTACTGGTGTAAGCCATCTCAGTTCAAATAATTTTTGTAAAATTTTGTAATATATAGTAATTTTACATACAGTAAAATTTTGTAATATTGGCTGATAGGCTGATAATTTTGTGATATTGACTTGAATCCTCAAGTCTAGTGTAGATATCTCAACATAGTCAGGCTGGTGACAAAATCCCCGCAGCAGTCAGTCCCATCTGTAAATCAATATACAGTGTGTCTGCAGAGAAAGTTCTGCCTGCTTCTTTCATGAGAGATACGCAAAATAATGTGTAGTAGATCACAAGTTTTTAGTGTTGTCTTAAATGAAAGAATTAAATGCCTCTAATGAAACGTAAAGAAGGACAGTCCAAACCAGCTGAAATGAAGCATTTTTTTTTCACATGGTACATATTTAGATTATGAAATACATTACCATTGAATGCTGTTGAAGGCAAGAACTGCTATATCCAGTAATTCAATATATATATATATGTAGATATGGGTAAGAAGAGTTATAAATAGAAGGTATTAAAGAACAAGCTTTGTAAGGGAAATAAAAATCTCATGAATAGGACATGATTTAACTAYTAGACATTTGGCAAAGATTTCCCTAGGGAAGATGATCCCGTGCCTTTTGTAACATCTTTTGTAATGTCTTTTGCACTTTGCTATGAACCATCTAGTATTCTCAACTGTGAGAGGCTAATCCACATACTAGAGAAATAATAGCTTGGACTAGAAGTTGCAAGTCCTATTAAAAGAAAAATAAAAGAGGGACTTGAATAAAGAGAGTAGTAAACAAGACCAAGAAGTTCCTAAGYGAACTTCTCTGATTTAGGGAAAAATATTGAATAGGTATTTCTCAGGTGATGAAGAGGACAATATGATTACACAATTTCTTCTCATTTGCATTTCATAAAAAATGAATCACAAAATAAACTTGTTAAAGTGTTCTGTAATCTTATTATGAAAGGCACAGTGATAAGCAGTCACCTTCACTAAAAGTAACACCAGCTTAGGGCATAAATAGTATTCATTTCATATTGCCTTCTGTTTATATGGTATAAATAATTGATTACTTAATGTTAATAGATAGCGCCTTGACTTTATCTTCTGGTTGAAAAGTTCTGTACAATAAATAATTAATTTTTTCTTTCTAAATATGGAGAATTATCTAGCTTAGCTGTGAAAGATTTTCATTCTTTTTTCCTTTGTACACCTTTTGCAGTCCCAGAAAGGAATAAGAATAAATCCCCCAAAGTTGGAAATGCTTTTTCTTTCCATTTTAAAAAGCAGAACATTTAATTTAGGACACTACTGAAGCTTAGGCATATATTATGGTGATTCTAGGCAAACCTATATATTGTAAAATACACTGGTTTCTCTACACCAGCTCACCTGTTTCACCCCCCTCTTGCCCCCACCTTTCTACAGTTGCTGGAAGCCTGGGCATTTGAAATGGCTTTAGGCAGCTATGAATCCAGTCCTAGATTTCCAGCAACTATAGTGTGAGCTTAGACACCTAGTTTACATAGAGACAGTTACATGGAGAAATTTTAGATTATATGTCATAATAGGGAGCTGAATCCCACCCTTTGTTTCTGATAATGTTCAGCCTGTAAATAAAGTATTGATTTTTTTTTCCATACAGTTCCTTCATGTCTTTATTGCTTTGTGTATGTGTAAGCTTTCATCTTTATTATATTGATTTTTCAAGTCCACATTAAATACATTTCTGAAATGTATCATTCTCTTGTAATGAAGTGGAGTAAGAATGTGATATTTTAAAACAAGCCCTACAAGGCAAAGGACTAGAAAGGTCCATATTGATTTGAATATAACCACTACAATACCTACACATTCATACACAGTACTATGACTTTATGAAGAAAACTGTGTCCAGGTAAATGTGCAATATGAAGCATGTTTCTCCTTTTACTGGTAGACTCTATGTGTATATATTGCTACAAATGGATTTTGCTCTCAGTGAGGTGACTATGACAGTTCCTCAATTAGTTCTTAATAACATTATTCTATGGCAAAGATGTTAAAAGAAATCATGATCTATAAGAAAAATATGGCACTGCTAAATGAGAAAAAATATATGTTTGATATAACATATACAAAGACATTGATGCAGGACATAATGCCCAAATCCACTGGTATATAGGATAACTGAAAAAATATATTTTATTGGCTTACTGTAAAAGAAGAGAAATAAGTATTCAGACAACCTTTTTTCAAATGTCATTCAGTCCCTGCTGTCATCAACAGAACCTTGAAAAAGATATATGCTTAAGGACCTGTGTACATCTCTAAGGGCTACTACAGTGCAGAGTAGTATTAGAGACACCTGACAAAACATGTGGACATAACATTGCAATGCCATATAGAAATAGTAGCTTCAGTCCCAAAAGCATAATAGGTATGACTATATCRTTTCTATTTGTGGAGCTCACTTATTCAGAAAGAGCTCAGTTATCTCAGGACATCTCTAATTGATTTAAAGAACTGTGAATATTATTCTAAACTGATGCTAGAAAGTATGGTAAAGTAATTTCTCAGCATTTCAGTTTCTCCCTCTGTTTAAATCGTGATCATGATATTTATATGTGACTCAAAAGAGACTGAAAGATTCAAATCACTAGAGTGTAAAACACTTTAAGAACTGTAGCTAAAAGTGCTGTATAATTATTTAGTAATTCCAAGGAAAATGGATTTAAAATGATAACATATGAGAAGAGTTAGAGAGACAGAGATAGGAATGAATAAGGAAGTTGCTTTAACATAATCAGAAGAAATTTTTTCAGAAATAATTTGAGAACATCCATACTTTAATAGTCAGGGAGCTCTCACTTTTATTGTGATTAAAAATGGTCACAGGCACTTCTAAACTTCAAGGCAACATTCCGTTTGGAGTAAAGCAGTCATATTTCTATCTCTTTACATATGACTTCTCTTTGTTTTTGCAACAGTTTGGACGTTCATAATAATAACAATGCATTACAATTTGGAACCTTCTACCTAGATGTCACAGAACTCCCACAATGAAATGACTCTGCATTCACGGAAAGAAGCTGTTTTAGTAACTTTTGAAAAGAGAATGAAAAGAACAGGTTTTGCATAACAATGTTACAGGATAGTTTTTTCACAGAAAGCAAAAGAAAGCACTTGCCACTTCTGAATGATATCTTTGGGGGCTTGTTAATATTCAATGTACAGAAAGGCAAAACACATTGGAAAGACGTATAGGAGTGTAGGGAGCAGAGCATACCAAGGTGACCCCTTTGAGCAAATGACCATGTGCTTTCAGACTGGGATGTGATTGAAATGGAGCAACCAGCAGTAGAGGTGACAATCCAGGACTATTCAGAAATACTGGTCTGGTCTGAGGCAGAGGCATAAGGTATTGACTTCAGTAAAAAATAGAAATCAGTATAAATGTTGGAGATAGACRTTCTGACATTGTACAAATGTGTAAGAGTAGAATGGATCACTTAGGTCACTGAGCTCAGTCCCCCACAATCACAGTAAAAATGTTTAGTTCTTAAAAGTCTAGAGAACTTTAATCTTTAAATTTTTAAATCTATAAGTTTTCTTAAGATCAGACACCTTGATTGAGATCCTCACCGTTTTTGTGTCTCTCTACTATTAAAGTTCAGCAAAGGGTTGTTTTTATTCTGAATAGCTCCTCAACCTAAAAAGGGGTTACCAGTAACTACTGTACTGATAAAACGCGTGGATGTAACCATAAAGAAGTTCCTATCATAAGAGCTATGTTTTTGCAAGTTGATCTTTTAAGAGAGGTGATGGAAGTTCTGATACTTGACATGTTTAAAACTGCACTGAACAAAATGCTAAGCAGAATATTTAAAAGAGCAGCACTTTAATAATAGATTAATGGAACAGGTGACCTATTAAATCTTTTCAAGCTTCACTGCCATTTGATAGCCTTTTTTAAAACAAATCCTGCACTTCCGAGTTCCATTTGAAAGAAACATTGGATTGTAAAAGAGCTCTTACATAACTATGATTGGGAGTGATTATTATCATCAATATCCACTACTGTCCAAAATATTTTTCTGTGACCATGTTAGGCCAGTTACACTCGTTCTTCAGAATGTGAATATTACTATGACTTAGTCTTCCTCTCAACTCTTCCAAAGTAGCCTAGGGTGGACACTATCTTTGGACTTAAGAGAATGAAGAGAGAATTTAAACACCTTCCTGTCTACTCCTAAACTAGTCAATAAAGTCATTATTTAGTCAATGTTTAAATATAATAGCTACAAAACCAATATTCCATGTATGTTGCCTGCTTTCTTGCTTATAAGAATTTTTATGTTTTAGYATCATGTGGTTATGATTGTTCTAGCCAAAATGTTACCATCACACTTTTGTTGCCATCATACACTTGTATGTTCATGCCCAATGCACTAACACAAAGAAGATTTTATCACTTTTATTCCTGCAGCCACAGTATAGGCATGGAAAAATCAGCTAGGTTCAAATCTGCGCCATGCATCTTTAATTAGATGTTTATATATTGTTTTGACAATATAAAGCACTGTTTGTTTTAAATTTTTTGAAACCAAAGTTATGAGTAAACGTCGGTTGCAGAATATTTTGGTTCAAGTATGTGATTGTGAGACTCATAGAAAGAGACAACAGGTTAGTTTAATAGATTTGGAAGTGCCTGAAAGAGAATAAATACAGGAACTTGCAGTGATGTATTTGTCCCTTTTCAGATAAAAATACCTTCCTCAGAAAATCTAAGCAGAGCAGCCATGGCTTGAAACACTTTTGCTGTTTCATTTTGTGGATACATAGGATGAGCAAATATGCTTTTGTTTTTTTTTTCTGTTGTAACTTCTCCTTATTCTGCTATAGCCTTTTTTCTTATTTTTCTTTCACACTGTACTTATTATTGCTACTTCCACCAGAGCCAAAGGCAACAGACATTCATACATTAGTTATTACACTTTTAAAAAATGTCTGCTAAGCTTACACATTTTGGCAGATTTCCTTGAACCATCAACTCATCATTAGGGGATCATTTATTTCCCATGAATTTTGAATCTGTTCTGGGTGATTCTTTCAGCAAATTTGAATTTGGGACTGCACTTGAATAGGATAGAATTATTATGAATCAAATGAAAAGTTTTAAAGTGTTAAAATATATCGGGTTCTGAAACCTATTGAGAATTACTTAACTTATGGATTTAACACCTAGTTAGATGTTAAATGCTGTAAAGAAAAAGATTTCAGTATAAATCTGGTTACTTTTTAGTACCTAATTTTACCACACAGAAGACTAGGCTAAACAGTGAAGAAATGCATCCAGTAAATTTCAGGAAGATTTTCTTTTTTCCTTTCCTGATTTTTTTTGCTACAGATAATGATATCATTGTTCTAACAAATATCACAAATCAGGTAAAAAGAACATGGAAAATATGGATATAGAAAAGAGGTGTAAGAGGACAAGGAGCAGATGTTTAACTCTCTGTCCTGTAACTCTGGACTGTAGCGCAAAAGTCAAATCATCATCTCCAAATCTTTTTCCCTAAAACTGGATCAGTACAAAGCAGCAAAAGCACAGAGAAACGTAGCCATAGGCAGAGTTTAAAACACTCWGTTAAAGTCTTATTTGGGGTAACTTGATGCAAGTGGGGCTCACTGCATATCTTTTTAATGAAGTCTGTGTAACTGATCTTACACAGAGACTGAAAGAAGCAAATTTCTAGCCCATCATTGACTCTTCAAAACCTGACAGCCATTCAGGAAAAGGATTTACCATGCATTTTACCTGGATAAGTCTGAAGCAATGTGAAGATTTGGGGAAGCAAATCTATCTCCGCTGGGAAGCTACTGTAATCAGACAGATCTTCCAGGCTGTCTCACTTGTGTGGAAAGTAGTGTGGGAAATGGAGGGAATTATCTGGTCCTAGTAGTTGCTCAGGGTTTTAAGTTGCCATTACCCTATTTCTGTTTACACATTTTTTTACTCTGCTGGTTATATGCAATAAAATAATGACAACTGGAAGAATACAGATCAGTGTCAGATCTCAGCAGTTTTCTATTGTTTTCACACCAAAAGACAACACTTACAATTTCTTTTCATGTATGATTCTATCATTGTGAAGTAGTTTTTTCTAAAAGGTGTAATAGTATTTTTAGGAAATTGTTTTAAAATGGTTGATATTTTATGACCAATATAAATCAAATCAATATTATGTGAGGCTGATTTGTTGTTTTCTTTGCTTGATTGCTTAATTTTAATCCAAAGCACAGTTTGCTAAAGGAAAAGAGAGATAAGAGATCCAAAGTTACATCACATGTACAAATTGAAAACTGAAGAAAATGCAGGATGCAAAATTAAACATAAAGACAAGAGATAAGATTGAAACCAGTGGAATTTGAATAAAACCATTTAAAACTTGATGATTGCTGCCATGTTCTAATTACTGAATCAGGACATCTGAAGAACAATTAATAGAATCAGGATAATCAAATAATTGCCTGATATTTATGCTCACTGCAAAGACACTATATAACTAACTTAGTTGCACTGTTCTATTTATTTATCTTACACTTTATGGGCTGAATCTTGAGGCAATTGTGCCAATTTTATTGAATGAAATACCTATAAAATCTTATATTTATGTATTGATTTTCATTCAAGAACACTTATGCACCATACAGACTGGGATCTTGATTATTCAGACATGTCCCAGGACACTCAGAAGCACAGAAGACCTGGGGATATCTTTCAGCAAACTGAAGTTTGAACCAGTTAACTTGTTAAATCAGGTTTCACTTCACTTGCTCAGCAATAGAAAGGAGACACTGTGGAATTCTATCCCTGTAGTGATAAGGATTTCTATAGAAATAGAATTTCAAGTTTAACAATAGAATATGAAGCTAGTTCAGTGACCCTTTCTTAAGCAACATATAACAGAGTATTAATTCTCAGCTAGGAATGAAGTTCTAGTGAAAATACTGGTCTGTAGAAAATAGTGAAAGGGAGCACAAACATTAGTGGTTTAGGACCTTAATATCCATTTTAATAAATACTTAGTTGCATCTTTAGGGTAAGAGATCAGCCATCACATCCAGACTGTTCCAGGAATCCATAGACTGCCATCAGCTTGCACACAATATTTAGCATAGAAAGCATGTCTCTAGTCTTAAATCTAACCTTGATCTCCCTTATCTTAAAGAGCTCTACAGTGACCACTTTTGAAAATTGTAACCATACATTTATATTTATTTCAATGGAAAAAAAAAAAAAAACATTAGCCAGGCCAGCGGAAAAAAGCTGGATAAATCAATTGTCAATTCCCTGCAGAAGGCAATCTTCTACCAATCAAACATGTCAATTAACTGTGAGTCAATGAATAGACAATGATTCAAGCACGGCACAGTCCTCTAGTCCAATACACCACTTCCAAAATCTTTTTCCTACCAGCATCATTCATCATTCTGTTTTCTATAAAGAAGTACAAGTACAAGTTAGCATGGAATAAGAAGCTTGCTTATTGGTATTAGTCCATTTTATTGGAAGCTGATAGAACTCTTTGACCTCTTGTAACCATACATGAATTTATACTGCAAGTTAGTCATGTGTCTGCTATATTATTTGAATGAAATCATAGCCTGTCAACACTCATTCATTGTCTGTAACAATGAGGTGGCCTACAACCATGGGAAATTGTTTGCCTTTGTATGATGTGCATGAATTACACAAGGTGACTGTTTTTTTCCAGCTATAGTCTTTCACTAAAACAGTTTGGTGCAAGTGTTAAGATAAATAATATAAAATGGTCCTTTATACGTCACAGATATAACTACCAACTTTCTACAACTCAATATATACTGCAGATGATTACCTAATCATACCTGTATGTGTAACAAGGAGTTCTGAAGTGCCTTGGGCCCTCTTAGCTCATTACTGTCTAGTGGGTCATCTGCTGCATTAAGCTCAATGTGGCCTACAGGGTTAGAGGAACAGAGAACGAAGGGAGGTGAGGAGGCAGAGCTTTTACGGGCTGCTTAATGTGCTATTGCAACTTCAATTTATTATATAATCTTATACAAGACAGGTAACTTCTAAGTTCATTGGTCAGCTACCTGTAAAATGAAGTTTACAACAATGCAGGGCTGTGGAGAGGATTAGTTAGGTAGAGGCATCAATTTTAATTTGGTTTTGGATATTGTTATTGTTTCTTTTTCAAAGTTTATTCCTACAAATGGGGTATATCACGCTTAAGTATACTGGGATATTTTTAAACTATCTTTTCAAGGATTTCTGTCTGTTAATGGTCCCTCACTCTGCTTCCTCGATCCATGAGATAAATTCAATTTCATCAGGGTTATCAAATCTGTCTAAAAGGTTGTGACCTTTCTTTGATACTGTGGTGAGTTATCCACGCCTTTCGAAGCTGTGGATTTCACTGCTGCTCTGTCTTCTGCTTAGCACTGCCATGAGCAGCTACTTATGCTATTGCAAAGTCAACTGATCTCTTTTCTTAGTGGAATAATCCTGTACATGATGAGTAGGTCAAAACTGTGCTGTATGGGCTGTGTCTGATTCTACGTGTAAACTGAAGTCTCAGTTCTAACCTACTATTTCAGTTCCTCTGTTGTTTGATGACTATGTTAGAGTCTTCTTGTGCATTGCTACAGTAGCTAATAATTCACTCAGCCTATTTTAAAAGTAAAGCTGCGGAATTGTCTATACAGTAAGGTCCAGGCAACAACATACTAACACCGCCTGCATTTTGGGTTGGTTGTTTTTGTGGCCCAGCTTCTATCCCACACTCATAAAGCCTATCTCCTTGGTGTGTTTCACAATGTGGGTATTGATCACAGCACCCTCCATCTGCCCCCTCTCCCCCCACCCCTGCCAAGTATCTTGATCTTGAGCAGGCTTAAATATGAGTAAAATGCTCAGCCGTGCAAAAACTAAAACATTTTGTAAACATGCAGAAGCACTTTGATAGACAGGCTGAGAAYTTTAATTGCAAAATAGACATTTAAGGTGCTTAGACAGCAGCAGAACAGAAGGTGTGAGAACCTCAGCTATGGAATTTAGGTGCCTGATTCCTTTTTTGAATTGAATTCTGTTTCTTGTCTAATAAGGGTCTGGTGCAGGCAAGTTTTACACAAGACCACACAGTACCACCAATACCCCTTGATCTGCCTGTTACCTGCTATTCCAAAGCTGTCTTTAAGCAGGCTACAAAACAGAAACTCTGAACTATGTCAGAATGATTGGCAGCTGGCAAATGGACATTGTCTTTATTGGCCAAAAGCACCAAATTAATTTTCACCTCTGTCCCATATACTGCTCTTACAAGCTGAGAAGTCAGTATATTAAATCATTGTGCATTCAAGGCCCTTTTTAAAGTTGTAACACATGAAAAGTAGACAAGCATATACCAGAACAAATACACTTCAGGTTCAAAATGTAGCATTCATCATTTTGTCTGAAAAAGATGGAGAGAAAAGTTGGACATAGTTATTTTGGGGTGCAGAGATCATAAACATTTATCAAACAGCCTGGGACAGTCTGTACTGATTGCTCATTTCCAGTGGGGTCTCTATGAATTTTCAGGATGGTCTGGGAAGTCACAAGCACTCAAAGAGAGGAATCTGAGGCTGCAGGTATAACAAGCCTGCATATAGGTTTAAGAAAAAGAGACACATTACACCGTCGCTATGCCAATGCCATTGCATTAAAACTTGTCATAGCATGACCTAGCTATAGTTAGGGCCTTACAGTTAAACACCTACCTACATGGGTACATTACGATGATCTCGATTTGTAAATATGGACCTTAATTATGGGCACGAGCTAAAAAGAATATTCCATAATATTGTTGTACCTCCTGATGGTAGCTCAGATATTTTTGCTAACTGCAAAAACTGTCTTTGAGGCATCCGTAATATTTGGTTAGAATGGATAGAATCCTTGAGGAAAGAGTCAAAAACCTGCCTTGAGCATAATTTTGGCTTATAGCTTTGTGGTGCTTTCCTAACTATTGGGTTTAATGTTAGACTCCAGCAGTGTAACTAAAAACAAAAGTCGTTTTTATTTTTTGACTGCTTATCCCACCACATAAAAATGATGACCTAGAGAAAGGGTCTGGTTGTAGAAGTGGTGAACTGCTGACCAGATGAAGTCAGTAGGAACTGGGAATTCAACACTCTCAAACAAAAATCGTAGGGGTGAAATTTTGACCCCTGTGAACATAAAACTTCAAGGGACTGTAGTGAAATCAGGATTTTATGCTAAATCTCAGAAAGTAGGTACCCAAGATGAAAAGTACCCAAACTAAGAGGCCCCTCTGGAAAACCTGCTTTTGAATGACATGCTAGAATTCACACAAAGARTCATTGTCAGAGCTGAGATGAACTCATGATTTCCTGGCTCTCACTGATTGAAATTACTCCTTAGAACTGGCTAGCTTGGCAATAAAAGCAAATTTTGTACTGCAATCATTTCTGATACTATGTTCGACTTTATAAAATATGTTCCTTGGGGGTGAAATTAAGGAGCAACACATAAAGACTGGTTATTCACACTTTACGCAGCTGCACTTATGAGAGGATTGGGAAAGATGAAATCCAGCCTCAATACAGGGCCATGTTGTGATGTGGCCAAACTTCAGGGGATTGTGGCTTTCATTTGACCTTATAGACTGGAGTAATAGCTGCTGACCCTCTACATTCTGCATAAAGGTTCCAAGATCTCCTTGGCCTGTCATTTTGCAGCTCTTTTCTGAGCCTATTCCTAAATTCTATGCCACAGCTCCATTCATAGCAAAATCAGAGCTTCTTCCACGGCATTCATGGAAGTCTGTACAGAAGGAATTCAATCCTTGTTTTCATAATGCCTTTATTAACAGCTCCTCCACAGGATCTTATTGGACTTATGTTAGGTTGATCACTTCAGGTAAGTTGCCAGCAAGCCACAGCAAATCACTTATGAAAATATTTACCTCTGGCACTGTCTACAATGTGTGGGTAATAATGTTACTTCATACAGTGCTGTACCCCATCATTCACAGCTCAGGCTTTAACTTAAATATGGATTCTTAGTTAAATGGGAGCTGTGGAGGGCAACCAAGTTATCTTGAAAGGATGTCATACAGACATGGTTTCCTGCCTTTTTTTTTTTGCATAAGAGGTTCTGTGTTGCACTTCTTTTAGTCTCTACTTTTAGTCTCTTTTTTTTGGCAATACTCTTATGTTTTATCTGTGGTTATTTCTAAATGTGTATGAAGAAAAGGAAAGGAAAAAAAAMCCATAAATATCTTTGTTGAGAAGGGAGTTGGGAGGAAATGAGAACATATACTTCCTTCTCTTTCCTAGATATGCCCTTTTCACCATGCAAGCTTCCTGCTGACTAGGGGATATATTGCATGATAAATTATAACATAGGTGGCTCTCAAATGATGTCAGAGAATTTTGTTAATTAATGTTAGTTTGTTCAGACACTGAACTGTCTCTTATAATATACACACACAATTCCTTTCCTCAGGAATTTGCATTCTGAGGTCCAAATCTTAGCAACTTTGTTAAAACAAAATTTCTTCTAAAAATCAATAGGACTTCTGATTGCAGAAGGATGAACTACAGAGTTTGGCCATAAACTAGAAAAACAAGATCAGACATTCACTAGGGTGTGTACAGTAACACTTGTAAAAATGCTTTACATTTTAAATGTGGTTTGCTAATTGTAAATGGAGTACTCATTTGTTCACAAGCCAGGCTTTGCTGTATTTTTAAGTAGCCTTCTCTGATGAGAAGTTTGGCAGGATTCCTGCTCGGTAGAGGTATAATTTACAGTGTATTTACATGGTATTTGGCAAGTTGATGGTAGTTCACTCTGCTCRTACTCCCAGTTAGCTCAAAGTCATGTAAACAGGGATAGCTTATCTCTACCCAAGTTAATATTTGTGTTAGCTCAGCTTCAGCACTGCTAGCTCACTTCAGTACCCTGCTAATTACAGCAATCACAAGATTTCCAGTACAGGAAGCATTTGAAGATGGAGAGCAGAGTGAGCTCATGTGGGTCCACCATTAACAACGTGACCTGCCCAGTGGTGTTAAGGTGGCAGAATCTGATCCCGTCTTTCTGGTTTTAATATTCTATCCTTAATACAGTAGGTGCGGATAAGGAAAAGTCCTTAAAGGAAGAAGGTGGATGAAGAAGAATAAATTTATTAATATAGAAAAGGTTGAGAATCCCAACCTTGTCTATAAGCAAAAGTTATGGAGAATATTATGAATAGCCTCCTCAAACAGATTTAATTAATTTTTTTTAACATTCCTTAGAAAGAAAATAGGTTTAGTGTGTTGCTACTGTGGAGAATTACACCACACATTCTTATTTTCCTGCTTACGGACTTCCTGGGTGAGCTGCTAAAAATACCAAAGTTAATTATAAACATCCTCTGTTAAGCATGCTGTTTGGTTCCGAAGGAAGATACCTTGATGAAGGTACAGTTTGAAATGCAGCTCTAGAAAAAAATTGTTTTCATCTCACAGATAGGTGGTATCTTTTAAATCCCTGYTGGATTGTTCCACCTACTGTATTTAACAATAGAGTCTAGTGGTTGTATAGAAAATAAGAGCTGTTTATGACTTATGTTAACCCCATTACAAAATAATCAATTTGAAAAGAAATGGCTAACATTTTTAAGAAAAATATATTCCTTCTGAAAAATGTTCACCTAGAATTTCCTGTCCTTGCTTATTCCCAAGAATAATCCTCTACCCCTGTTTTTATATCAATATTCACAAAACATTTCATTTGTTAGAACTGTTCTCGTTATTGCTTTTTCTCATGTTCAGCTAAATATGAGTCTTTACTGCTTTGTCATGAAGTTTAATTTGTCTTTTTCTGTTTATTTTGATGACCTATTGTAGCATACAGAAATAAAACTCCTAAAAACTTGAGGGACCTCAGAGGCTTTCTAAACTTCAGTATAACAAAATAATAGATCAGCAGTCCAAATCAAGTTGAAATTCCTGAAAGTTTAGAGGAAAGTTGTTTGAACAGGCTAATTTGACTTTTTCTTCTTGTCAAAAAGTGAAATCATTTGCCTTCCTTTCAGCAGTTGTATTTTTATTACACATTTATTTTATTTTTGTTTGTCAGGCATTTTCTTTATGCTYACTTCTGGGGACCTTCCTTTCATCCTATGTGTCATGCCCTTGGATTTAGAATGCATATATCCCATTCAGAGTTGAGGCCCACAGGTGAAAGGGAATGAAATTACTTCATTACCATTCTTTACAGTTTAGTGGATAAAGATAGTGCTGTAAATGTTTTTTTTTTTCTTTAATCTGTTATCTCCCATCAATACTTAATTTAATTGAAAATGAAATWGTTCGTCTTAGGATATCAGCTCTTGTTGCAGAAATAAGCTCTGGCTAGAATGCAGCAAAATTATGTGCTTGTTTAGCTTATTTATGTATTTGAAATAGTGACTTTCTTCTCTCTTCTGAAAATATGAAAGAGAGCAGATTCATTTGATTAGTTCTGAACATAATTATGTTTTCTTCCTGGTACTAGGAATATAGTAAAATAATTTCAGAAGACTCCAGGATAGTGCTTACACACTACTTCCTACTGGAAACAAAATAAGGACCCCACTGAACCTCTCCTTAATGCAATGAGGGAACTTTCAACTCTTGCCTCTGTCTGCACAACAGACTAAAAGCTTCCTTTCCAATATCAAAATATACAGTGCTTCATAACTTCTAAAATATTTTCAGGTATTAATAAATTATGCAAAATCTTCTATATCATTAAAAATAAAAGTACTCCTAAGACAATGAGGTTTCTTAATTAAAAGCTGCAGAATGCAGTGGTTTTCAAGAACCAGTGATACAGAGATGTGTGTGTAACAGGCAATACTGCAGCTGTAGCAATACTCAGACAAGCTGAAGGCAAAAGAATGGTGCTAATTAAAGATGAAAGAGGAAAAAACTGGAAGAGCATTGCAGAGCAATCTGCACTTTAGAAATATCTACAGGCTGAATTTCCATCACTTCCCAGTATTCTGCTTTTTTAGCACTCTCCGGCAAAGAAGGGCAGGTAGAGGACCAATTTATAGCTGTCTTGTGTAGTTGAGCTCTCAGATTTCATTACACTAATAAGGAATAAAGTTGTAATGCTGATTCAAATCCTAGGGGACATGGGTTAGATCTTCTATAAATGGACAAACGTCCATTCAAATTTATACGAGCTCAGAACTTAATTCTGTGCAGGCAAGTGGACAAGTGGTGCAGGCAAGCATCCTGTATGACACTACCCAGCACCGACTTCTCTAAACCTTCTATAAAAGCCACAGGACTGCACATCTGGTTAGTCTCTATATAATCAGAGTTCACACGCTTTTCAAAATGTGGCTCTGATCCTGTATGCTATGGATCCGTAACACCCTCTGAGAGTTTAGACTGAGAGTTTAGAATGAATAACAACCTTCAAACTGGCTTCAAATTAATTAAATAAGTAGAGATTTTGGATCATTAAAAAAAGAAAAAAATGACTGCATTTGGCTCCTCCTATGCTTGAGAGGCCCTCTTAGCTCCAAGTTACATAATGGTAAAAAAGGAGAGTAATAAGTCATCTAAACATCTGTTCACTACCAGACTGATTCATTTTCAGTTTGACTGAAGGGATGATGTTTATTAAGTTTAACAGTAAAAATGGCATACGTCTCTTACTTCAATGGGCATATGGATGTCTTAGAGAAAGGAAAAACCGAACAGAAAAGTAGCAAGATTTCCCTTTGGTTTGATCCCTTTGTTTGGTAGTATTTTAGCTCTAGTCAGGGTAGCTCAGGTGAGCGGACTCTACATTTATTCTTTTCCATCATTGTCAGTGCTGGTTACAGTCTCTATTTTTCTTATTGAAATGGAGTGATTGACCCCTAGAGTTTACTGTTAGGACTAACATTTTTCAATCCATTGCCRAGTTTCTGAAATATTTCAAGTAATCTCATTTCTTCAAGATAGATTATGAAGCCTCAGTAGCCAAGCCATGGAGAGAGGACAATAGTGGATTGTTATTATTCAGAACTATCTTTTTGAGAACCAGATTTCATTTTTAGTGTGAGTTTCAGTTATTCATTTTATCTTCTGTTTTTTTTTGGGGGGTGGGGGTAGGGGGTTGGGGGGTGTTGCACAGCCTTAGAAGAAATGTATATACAAATGGTATAAATATGTATATGTTATTCAGCTCACTGGAAAAAAAACAGTAGGAACTACATACACTCCTACAACTAATTTCTTGTATTCATATGGGAAGGACAACTTTTTTTAGAGGTTACTCTACAATGTGATCTTTTTGTGTCTCACAAGTTGTCAATTAAATATTGAATCTAAGCAGATCTTTATAAAGAATGATTGAGGTGGAAATGTCTCATAAGCAGATAAATAAGGTTGAAGTGTACTATAGCATCTCATATCCAAAGATTTCATTCATGGAAACAAACAAGCAGAATATATTAAAAGTATTTGAGATCAGGAAATAGAGAACAATTTATTTAATGGTTTTGTAGCTTTATTTATTTTTTCATTATATTGGTTTTCTTCTCATTGACTGTGAAACAACCCATATTCCTGAGACTTCTCTCCCAGCAACACACCCTGMAAAATAGCAATGCTTCCATTAAAGTAGGCATTTACAATAAGAGAGCACTTACAGCATACTCTAATTCTATTAGACTACATCTGGGAGATGACTACATATTATATGTTCTCCTGACAGTCAAAATAGACCAGGGATGATAACTCAAGGTGATGAACAGGAATAGAATAGAAATGCTTTTTCCTGTGTATCTAGAAGATAAAGAAGGAAAAGATTTAGTAGAGAATACATCTCCAGTTGCGGTGATCCAATCCTATTTTCTCTGAATATAGGTTCTTCTACCTCTTGGAAAGTCAAAGGTACCTCACATAGGAAGAAAATATGAAAAAAAAATAGATTTGAGATTGTAAATTCTCCTGGGAGGTCTTCCCTACATTCAGAGTTAAGTGGGCCTTGACCATAGCTGAGACTGATATAGAGCCATGTTATTCTTCTGAACAGCTGTGAATACAGTGGTCTCTTGTATTTATAACATACTAGTATGCTTTGGTGGCTTTAGACATAAAAATTTTGAATTTCTAACTTGCTGATTCCCATAATATTCATATACAGAATCATTGCCAATCTTTTTCTGTATTTTCATTTTTGTGGGTGTTTATTCATCTATTATCCTAGGTGTTTCTTCTGTACTTTCCGTGGTAGTCTCTAGCATGTGGAGAACTTCCATGTTGCCTGGACACTTGTCATGCAGAGTCTATAATATGAATGAAGAAGTTTGCTTATATGAATTCCCTTGAAAGAATTGAGATCTTGGGCCTGGTTGCTCTTTACATAATTTTTTTTTTTCCTCAAGAAATGTCTTTTTCTAGATGACTGGTGCTAGTCTAAAAGATATCTCGGTTAAATATTTTCTTCTGTTAAACATTTGAATTTACTGGAGTTAATCAGAAAGTTGGACACATACTTTTTCTCCATGCTGCACAAACCCTTAACACTCCAAAACGTATATTTTTCATTTCAAATTATAAAAGTTTTACCCATATGACTGCACAATTAGTCTTACAACTACAAATCAAACACATTTCACACAGCACTAGCTTTTTTTATCTTTTTGCTAGAGAGACTTTCTTTGCAGTGTTCTTTCTCTTTGTGTAAAGACGAATTAGAGATGACAGGGAGTCTATAAAAAGAATATGCCATTTAGCATGGTAGACTATGTTTTATCAGAATAAATGTTGATATCTTGTTTTCTAAAATTCCATCCATAATCTTAAGGCATTATGAGTGAATAGACTAAATTCAGTATATTTTTAATTAAATAGAATACTTATGACATTTAAAAATATAAATTCCAAGATCTTTAGTGATTTTTCTCAAGTTAAATTGCATATTTTCTGTCACAAACAACCAGTCTTAACAGGATAAGCAATTCTGCTTTTTGTGTTTCAACCCTTCAAACGCTTACACCAGGTAATCATATGCACCTAATTGTCATTTACCTAGGATAATCATATATCCATAGTCATTTATCTAGATTATACATGTGACCTTTAGTTCTTTTTATCTTTTGTCATAAGCCTGATTTTCCATCATYTTACCAATTTTTGTTGCTCTGCTCCTAGTTCCTTCCAATTTGTTTGTAACTGTTTGAGGCAGCTAAAACTGAACAGAGCATGCGGGATACAATCTAACAGGAGTATACAGAGTAGAAACAGACTATAAACTCTCTGAATATATAATCAGAATGAAGACAAAAATACTTCTTGCCAGCATTCAGGATTCCAATGCGTTATGGAGAGTCAYGTAAAAAGTTAGCTTGCTGATTTACTGCCTTTATGTCCTTTATATTGACTATAATAAATGAATCTCCTTCAGTTATTAATGCCAGGCAGTCTAATCTACACCATATACTGTCCTTGCTCCACTGCTGAAAGGTCTGGAAGAAGATATTTCTGTTTCATGCAAATATCAAGGTGGCTCTGTTACTGATGTCTTACTCAATAAGTAGGCAGATAAAATAGGGTAATTGTTGTTAGCCTTCTCTGAGCACAGTGTGGCAGAACGCAACTACCCCCCCCCCCCCCACACACACACATCTTGGGCCCAAAGCGTGRCAGAGCACAACTACCCCCCCAYCTTCTCAGGCCCAAAGTGTGGTGGAGCACAACTATCCCCCCCACACACACACACAAACACCTTATCTCAGGCCCCAGCTGACTGCAAATAACTGACTGCGCCCAGGGCTGACCGGGAGGAACTAGGTGATACTGGTTGCAACTGGTGAGGCCAGAAATGGGCATGAGATCATCAAAAAGGTATATCTCCACACCAAATATTGTATGACCATGAGTCAAACTCCGTGCCCATAAATAGCACTGCAGCCTAGAGCCCACTGAGCTCTCCTGCATGGTGGTGAATCTCCCCTTGAGCTGGGATGCCTCTCAAGGTTACTCTCCTGGAGTTAAGAGAACCTCTGACCAGAAACCGTTGGAGTGGTAAGAAGCTGGGACTCAGGCACTAACAAATGTGCAGTAAGATTTGCTTGCTATGACTACACTGTATGGTCATCTTCAATAAATCTGTTAACTAATAACCAATAACCTTCTCCCCCTGCCTTCAACCCCGCGACATACAGTTGTTCTTAGTAATGGCCCGAAATAAATCCTGTCACTTTTCAACAAAATAAACTATAGAGGAGCCGGAAAACTAACGGTTCTGAGTTCACTGAGCTAGGGCATTGATGTAAATAGGTATAGTTTCTACTAGCTTCTGTTAATTGAGAGTTTGGCCCATATAACCAGATATGCAATATATATGCAAAGGTTTGAACACTGTAAACATTTTAGAAATTGCTAGAAGGTGACATTTGGGATTTATAAAGTAAATTAACCAAAGAAAGGTTGTTCTGAATGGTAGAGTGGGGAGGGAAGATATTTTTTCTTTCACTAAAGGCCAGCTCCAGGCAACTATGTTTCATACTCCTGCAAATGGGAATCCAGTGAGAATTAGGTAGTTTGGAACAGAAGTGCCTAAAATAAGAATCAAATTTCAAGATCGCTTACAGGAATTTATTTTTAAGAGCACAGGAAACAAAAGAAAACCTGTAGAAATGTAAGCCTGGGAAAAGTAAGCCCTATCTCCAGAAATGAAATTACAACTAGAAAAGGTTGATTTTAACCTTGGGCCAGTGTACTAAGGTAACATGAATTTCAACCTTTTGGGGTAATTGTGACTGATTAGACATGTGGATAYAAAAGTTGCAGGAGCAGTGCAAGCTTTGTGGGGAACAATTTCTTGATAGCTGATATCTGCCCTCCCATATTAGATGTGAATTTCATTTAAAGGAGATCATCTCTGCCAATAATTGTGAAATATTCACCGAATGGCTGTCATAGGCACATCTTGCTCGCTGTCGAATGTGCGTCACAGCAGCCACTAAAAAAACACTGTTGAGGGAACGGGAACATGAGATAAAGAGGGACAAGGTCACTGCATTAGTAGACTGGGTATAGGGAATGTGAGAGATCATGTTTATTATGCCAAAATATTAGTTCTACAGTCTCAATTTTGAATTAATATGGGCAATTCTTCCAGACTCTGCCACATCAAGTAAAGATGAATTAGCAGCCACCCAGCCCTTGTGATTTCAGTGACACAATGTATTTTTTCTACCTTTTCTTTTTCACAGTCTGTGTGTGTTAGAAAACTCTTGCACTCTGGCCCAGGGAAAGATTCACTTCAGAAAATCCTTCCTTCATGGATAACTACCTACCTAGTCAAAAATATAGTCTCCAGCCAGGGTCATTATTATAGGTGTTAGAGAAAGGTGAAAAACCTCTCCTGATTAAATGGTTCTCAGGCATTTTTCAGCATTCAAAGTGTGCGCAAAAAAMCCTTCATTTCAGTAGGTTCATGATGGAGGAATGGTTAGGGGAATGGTTAAGCGAGAGAGGGCATGCTCTGATTGGGGTGAGCAATCCCCTCTTCAGGGTAGAGGAAGGAATCTAGGCCAAGGCAAGCGAGCCTGCTGAAAGCGGCCTTATCTAGGCCAAGGCAAGCGAGCCTGCTGAAGCCTGCTGAAAGTGGCCGTATAGCGGCCTTGAGCACTGCAAAAGAAGGTATTCACGAAACTGGTAAACAAGTCTCGGAACTAGGTTCCATATATGAAAGCGGACCCCTCCTCGTCCTCGTGGACACCTYGTGGACAGCAACCTTGCACCAATCATGTATCTGCTTTATGCGCGTGGACAGAAGCTGTAGGCCAATCATGTAACTATTGCTGACACCTGCTTGTTGCTTGTCTATATATACTTTGTAAAAGTTAGAATAAAGGAGAACGATCATACTCATACTGAGACTCCGTCGTTACTCCGGGCCTGCCTCYGACTCCGGCGTCCTCCGACAGGTTCAAGACTGATACTGCCTTCTCATTACCTAGGGACTGGTAATAGTTCTGCAAAGCTTACTGACTTGGTACTGTTCCTTCCCGGCAAGTTGGGAACTGCTTCCCTGGAAAAGAATCATGAACTAATTTGTCTATTAGAAGGTCCTCCCTGAACTTGCCTATTAGTGATTACTTTACATCCTAGGGCATGAGAGCAGTGTTATTTAAATATACAGCATTTTGCTCACCTTCCTCTGAAACTGATCACATCGGGCAGGAACTGAGAGACTGTCTAAGTCCTCTTGTTATTTCTACTGTATTAGGAAGCCAGGGTCCAGGCTGGTTCTTTGTAGTGGGAAGCAAGGTACAAACAAAGAGTAGAAACCATCAAGATCTAAAAGACAGGCATGTATATATTCTCAAGGAAAAAGATCTCCTTACATACAGACATCCCCCAACACTCCAGAAGGTTTGTCTCAGGACTCCTTTGCAAGTTCGCTCGGCTCCTGTCCTCCTTTCCCAGTGAACATTGCCATTACCCGTAGCACTGAGCAACTTTGGCAATTTACATATTATGTCAAAAATACACTTTAAATGTTTTGATTTTTAAATTTCATTGGTATATTCTTTCTGCTTGTRTTAAGAGAAAAACCAAATAGGAAGAACTGCCATATCTTGTTTTCACACTACATCACCAAGACGATACTGAGTGAGAATCCTGAGATGAACTTCAGTGATATCTCTTGAAGGTTAGAGAACTAGTTTAGACCACAGTCCAAGTCATCCTGTAGATAAAATTCTCCACTGGAGTAAAACTGATACAGATCTCCCCTACTCTTCATCTTCCTCTTTCTCCCACTCATTTAAAGCTTTATCATTTTGCATTAACAATCTTAATTCAGGCTATCATTTTCTCTATAAGAGAGAAACATTCTTTGAATCTTTCTAAATTTGAAGCCCATACTCCATGACGACACAGTCAGTTCTGCARTTTGTATCTTATATTTATTTTGGGTTTTACCACCTTTTGATTATTCACGTCCTCTTTTCAGCAATTATGAGAAAAGGGAAAAAGAAATAATTAATCCATTTGTTTAAATACTGTTCTTTATTTTGCTTGCCTTTTTTGGCTACTTGCTGAACCCAGCCTAATGTTTTTGTATTTCTTTTCACATGAGGGCTTTCCAGTGCTTATTTTCCATGTCAGTGTATTTTTGACCTCCTTCTCATTAACATGGTGCCATTCTCAGTCCTGGTCATCTTCACCCAAAGCACAAAATTAAGAGACCAACAGTCCTGCTTCAAGATTTGGGTTTTTTTAGACCACATTCCCTACAGCTTCCAAATCTGTCAAGATTTCAAGTAATGGACTCATGACCTGAACGTGAAGTAATATTCACACCTATATTAAAGCCCTGAAAACAAATGTGAACTGTCAGAGAGAGGCAATTGGGTCATCAGTACTTTCATTTTGAGGTATCAAATTTCATATATTATTTGGCAACTCACAGTGAAATGAATGCTTAGTGTGAAGTGTGTTTTATTTCTTATCAAACTGTTAATTCAGTTTCAGAAAAAAAATGAAAGTTTTAATTGGGAGACCAGAAAGCAACTGCCGTAATGTATTTCTGTAACCTTTGCAACAACAGAGAAAACATTCAGGAACTGGTTACCCTAGGAGCAGAGCCCCATGGAAATAAATAATTGTTTGTTCACATGCATTAATAAGATTCAGAGACATTGATTTAATAATGATGGGTCATTAGTAGTGAAGGCAAAGGCTAAAATAACCCTGAGGTTTTATGCTAAAATATATCATTCTAGCTCTTGTTATTACTAACATATGTTAATCAATTTAAACTGAATTCCTGAAAAAGTTTGACTATATTTAAAATATGCAATTTCATACATTATTTCTGACTTTAATGTACCAGATGCATTGCTGATGTAGGTTGGCATGGTTTCATTCTTTTCAACAGAACTCTGTTGATTTATCTTACCTTAGGATCTTGTTCATTAACAGCAGTTATCCTATGTTCATTATAATACTACATCTCCATTACAAAATTTTCTAAAGACAAATATTTATTGAGTCATTGATATCATGCTTATCATAATGCTTAGTGAAACTCAGGCTGCCTAAATATCAACACACTCTAAATATGAGAGTAATTGTCCAGCTGGAGAGAAAATGCAATCAGTAATAATGCCTTTACCTGTCTAAGAATAATAAAAAACAATAAAAAAAACAGAGAATATTATGTTAAGAAAACAATATTTTAGAAAAAAACACAGAGCAGATTGCTTACTTCTTGAACACATTCAATTTACTTAATCTCATTTGCTTTGGTAAAAATTGTGTTTGCATTGTTTTTGTTTGTTTGTAGATATGATCCACCTAGAAAGTAAATGAGGCTTCTCTTCATGTAGAAGAATTAGTTATCTTTCAGAATTAGTATTTTCTGTAAGGAAAAATAAGCCAGTTTGTTAAAGGAACATGGTGGTGGGGGAGAAGGAGGGGGAATAAAACCAAAGAGGGAAAGGCAGATGATGGTTTCTTAGGTTTACCCTTTCATGCTTATATACAAATGCTTTCATTTTGCATCAATTAATTTTATTACTCTGAAAACATGCCATATCATTTTATGRATTATGCAATTACTAGTATTGAATTGATAATTCTGGACCATAAATACTGTAGCAGCTAATTAAACTGAGTAGGAAAGGCAAGTAAAAAGATGTATCTAGAATTAGAATAATAACATACCTAGGGAGAAATATAACACTGGTATATGGAAAGTGGAGTTTTGATAAAAAGCTTTCTGAAATGTAGCTTTATGCTGCAATGTTCAATGGTTTTTTTTGCTCTCATTTAAAAGGCTAAGGGTTTTAATATTCCTCCCTCCTGTTTATGAATTAATATCATATTCATACTTTATGCTAATATTTCACCCTAAGTGGATAGATCTATGCAAGTTATAAAAAGGATAGGTTTGAAAAATGTACAGCCTTGATTTTTGATTTAAAGACTGGCTGCACACTTAATCGAACTATTATGAAAAWGTGACTCATTTAGAATACCTGAAGGATGAAAATAATATGATGTAAAGGACAATACATTTAAGCATGTTTTAAATACACATTGCAACAGTTGAGTGTACTTAAAATGCATCTTTAAGTCAGTGGGAACATTTAAAACTTTAAAGAGCAAAAACATGTGACTACTTTGCTGGCATCTCTCAATCAGAGAATATAGCTGCTCACCATAATGCCTRTGGAAGGAACATCAAATGAAAGGGGTAGGCAGGAATCAGCAGTTGGCTACACAGTACAGTCAAACCTCAAATATCTATTATTCAAAACATTTACATTTTCAATCAATCAGGTGCATGCTGTCATATTTGAACAAAGAGTTCATTTTCACTGGGAATGTTATTAATTTGGGGAAATGATAACACTGAAACAGAGTCTGAAGTACTATGTTGTGTTCCGGCTTCTACATCCCTCTTCCTCCCTGCCAAATCTGGGAGACCATCTGACATCAAAGAGAACTGAGGGTTTTGTTTGTTTGTTTTCTTGCGCAAAACTACATCGAGGTACTTCCAGTTAGTGGAGCTGTTCAAAGTTCCACTGCAGAGATAACCAGCAGTGATCTGTCACAGCTGTCACATCTGGGCTTATACTTTYTAATGCATTTCAGATGTTTTTAATGTATGCCTGATACTTCAACATAAACTTGCTTTCAGTTTTATGAGCTAATAAATTTAACGAATTAACTGAGCCTATAAAAACATAAAAAGTACAGATAAGTATTAAGAAAAAAAATCAGGTCACCTGATGTGTGAATATAATTAYAGTCTATTTCCACATCCTCTACACAAACATTACATTTTAACTTGATACAGTATTTCTGAACATCTCTTAGCTTGATTCTTTCTTATGCAGAGCTGCTAAAGATAGCATGAAAAGTGTCTTTGTTTTATCTTAGTTTTTCTTGGCTCTGTTAGGCATAGCATGAAAGCAAGAAATATTTGGCCCTTCGTTTCTAAGTTGTCATTTGGAAACTTCAAGTTTTTGTTTCTTTCCTGCTTGCTGAGATTTAATTTAAACTATGTCACCCTCCTTTGGAAATGAGGTCATAGCCCTTTGTGATAACACCAAGGTTCTCAAGAATATCACCACTGAGGCAGTGCCATTCTCTCCACTTTTATAAATGTTGAACAAGCACAATAAAGGAACATCTAGCACAGGTTCATGCAGCAAACGCTGTAATTTATAGGACAAACTCCAGAGCCAATATTTAATCCTCCCATAATGTAGAATGAAAAATAATAAGGCTCCCAGAATTTAAATTTAGCTCAGCTTAATCATCCAATCATTACGGTTGTTCTGACCTCAGTCTTTCACTTCCGTTTCCAGGAAACTGCACTTCTTGCTTTACAATCGCAGACATTGTGGTTCCTGATCTATTCATGTTAGCTTTCAAAATTTTCATAGACTCATGGCAAGAGGAAAGACTTTCCAAGTTATTATACTTTTTTCCCTTTCTAGAACTGGATTATTCTTGATAATGTACACTGCAGAACTGTATTCAGCCTGACTTCAAATGACTGCTCAAATGCTTTCCATCTGCACTTAGCATTTAACAGATGTAATGACATATGTAAACTCTGGCTTCCAAATGTGGTAGAAACTATAATCTGAACTTTCACTCCAAGGACCCATTAATACTGAAACCCAAACAAAATAAGAGGTCCATCTGTATTTCCCTCCTTCTAATGAAAATGTATGTTATTGATGGCATCTAATACTGTTATAAATGGAGCAATTCAAGGTTACAGCCTTGATGGTGCTTATTCCTGTAAAACATTAAAAAAACCTTACAAATAAATAGCATAAGGGCATGGTAAGTAAATTCTCCCTAAGTAGAATTACTCCCTAATTATCCCCTAAGTAAGATAGCTATTAGGAGATTTRGAAAGAAGTCAGTTCAAGAAAAAATGTTACTTCTGTATTTGCCTTAAAAGTTCAGCAAATGAATACCTTCCATGCTAAATAATTGCTACCAGAGGGATCACTGTCACCAGATTCAGGTAGAGAGTATATAACAGTAATGTGCACCTGATTGGAGAAGGCATCAGCAGCTATTTGGTTAAGATATATCTGAACAACACCCAAGACAGAATTCTTAAACTGAGCAGGGTCTGTGATGGCTTATGGTTGGGAGAACACCTATTATGTAAGACATGCTGAGTGAAATTGTAACCCAGCTGAAAAAAAACCACAAAACCTTAAGATTTACCACTGACTTCAAAGAAGTCAGCATATCTCATTTATTCTGTTCAATGGTGACTTATCTTTTGGAGGCCTTCATCCATTCTACACAAAATCTGAAAGCTCAGGTGATTTTATATTGGAACTTCCTCTTTCCAGAGCTTTCAGAGTCTGGTAATTAACAATAAACCTAGAAAAATTGTGTGATAAAGAATCAAAACCTTAGCTACAACCTATCCTAACACTTCCTTTCGGGAAACCTAGGACTGAAGGCCATGTTTTTAGAGTTGTGCCTGGAATAGATTTATAAGGAAAAAGAAAGAATAATGARAGTTGCCATTAGCTTATGCAATATGGCAATTCCGATTCATCTGGACCAGGGCTGCTAGGGCATACTACCCAGCACAATATTGGTGCTACTAAGGCAACTAGTGTAAATTTAGCTTTGACACATCAACACAAATCATAATCACAATGGTGACTGTGATGTGAGCTAGCCCTTTACTGCAGTCATGACAAGGAATGGCCTATAAGTAAATAATTTTTAATTGTAATATAATCAGTTACGGCCATAGCCAATTGTGAAGTCCTCAGATGTTGTTAAGTGCTATATGTTTTTAGGAATATTTTCCTTAATGAATGGTAGGAATCATTCTGATTTATAATCTGGTACAGATGATAAGATGAGATAGAAGAAAGGACAGAGTGAAGACAGACTGTGACGGTGGAGTAGGGACTGGGGTGATTTACAGATAGCCTTCATTGAAATGTGGGGAAAACTGAGGTAAACTTGGCCAGTTATATTTTAGGTGTATAGAACATGAAATCAAGTTTTTAATTTTTCCACTGTATAGCATCCCTTTATGTTAGCAGTCTCCATGAAGTGTTCTTCATTGGAAAGATGAGATAAAAAAGTTARGGCATGCAGTATAAGCTTCTTTTGTGGATGGTGGAGAAAGATGAAGTATATGTCACATCCTTAAGAAAAGGGGGAAGAACTGATTTCTGGAGATTTATCTCTTTTTTAAATGACCCTAAAAAGAGCCTGCAAAATAGCAGGGACAAGATGATCAATTCTGAGATGGCTAGAATTAGCTGAGCTACTGACATAAGCAGCTAAGGCCATGCACTGCTTAGTTTTAACTATGTACAAAAGCCGTTGCACCCTCAGAAGTTCCAGATGTATCTAGAAAATCTGAAAATATTTTGGAAAACCAAGTTGTCATAAATGTCATTTTCTTCATCATGACTGTAAAAGGAAAACCTATGTCAAATACTGAATAAATACTGTTCTGCATTGGTTACATATTTTGGATTTGGTGCATATGGAATTTTTGTGCTAGCATAACAAACTGGTAAGAAACTGTGATGTAAGCAAATCTAAATCTAGTCTGCTTACTAAATGTAAGCAATGTTGCTGAAACCAGATTTATAGATTTTATTTCTATACTTTATCAAGGCTAAAGTAATCCTTATAGACCTTTTTAGACAATCCTGTCAGCTCTAAGAATGTTTCCTAACAGTCTCCTGTTTCTTAGCATTTTAAAATCTTGCTTACAGGTATATCACTGAAGATTTTTATATATTGCCTTTTTTTTCTGCTTGTAACATGATTGTTCCTTGTTTAAATTATTTTGCCATATTCCTTCTTGAACAGGGATTTCTGTATATGACATGACAGGTGCTAGAAATATTGTTTTTGCCTCTCACCTGAGAAGCATGCATTGGGGATGTATTCCTTTTTCTTGTGTAACCATACGGTTACTTACCTTGGAGAAAAAAAAAATTTAAACCCTTAGTTTAATTTTCACTACTAACATTTTATTCCTAAGGAAAAAGATTAAAAATAAAAAAGAAAGAACAAATCCCCACCCCAAGATTTTTTACAAATCTTCCCTGGTTTGTGAGAGAGTAGTATCTTTTTCATTGAAAATTTGATGACTCTGTTTTATTACTTTTCTTTGAATGACTGGAAGCTTCTCTTCATTTAAACAGAATGCATCTTTCACCATTGTGATTAACTCAAACCTTTTCCATGGAAACAGTTCAGCAAGTGTAAGTGGATGGGTTTCCAGACTTATGCCTAGACCCATATCAAAACAGCTTTATAGTGGTCTGATTTTGTCCACTGAAGAGTGGATCAGTATAAATTTTAACTTTGGTGTTCTTTATGCTAATATAAATCTGTGTATACTTTGTAAGGATAGTCCACCATAAGATGTTCAGATAAATACAGTGTAATAAAAGAAAAACCTATAAAGGAAGGGGGAAACTCTTGTTTCTGAGAACCAAAGGAATGTATCTCATGGGCAGGGGTGTCCTGCTGCTTGAGCCACTAGAACAGAACTTCCACCATCATGTGATGGCGGGCATGGTAGTTTATCCTTTGTTTAAKTTAGTCTGGTTTTCAAGAGTAATAAGACTGATGCAACTGCACTGTTTTCTGTGTCTATGTGTCCCCTCATCAAGTAACTTTTAAATCCAATAGTCATTGACAACCAGTAGGATGACAGATACAAAAGACTAGATTTTTAATAGGGTTTTCCTGGTTTACAAGGCTAGTTAGAGAAGAGAGAGCCTGTAAATCTGACCCGGCTGAGGAAAAAATCTTAAGTTCCCTGCAGCTTGACGTGAGAGTCCACACCTGCACTGCTGAAGGTATCTCTCACGGAGTCATATCTGAAACTTCTCACTTCCTGGAGATGCGGTTGTCCTTGTCTAATGTGTATCACTAGTGTCCAGTCACCTCTGGGACCCAGCTGGTTTTTCTAGGACAATTATAATTTTGTAATTTTTTTTTTTTAAGCTCACGGTACCTGAAATACTTGGAGGACAATGCTGTCTCTGACTACAATGGACTTTTTGGAGAATGATGCTGAGACTCTGTCCTGGTATTTGGAGGCACCAGGACTGTTTGAGTGGTTTTTAAAGACTTTGTAGGATGAAAGAAGCCAAACTTGACATCCCTTATTATTTACAGGGAGCAGCCTCTGCAACAACCTGTTCCAGAAATCTCCCTTGAATTTTGACTCAGTAAAAACTATTTGGTTCCAAAAGAAAGACCAGGACCTGGAAAATCTGGAGATCAGTGTCCAAGATCAAATACCCAGTGAGTACCGAWGGAGCACTGGCATTGAAATCCAGGCTTTATTGATTGTGTTGTTCTTGGACTGATTTGTTTCAATGTCATTTTCTTCCAGTGGTATACTATTTATTGCTTGTACCTTTTCCTGATGAGTTTTAATTAATATTCACACAGATTTTTCAGATGGAAGGGAATAAATAAGGGGAAAACATTTTTACTATTAAATAATAGCTTGCAGAAGTAGTTTTCCGCAAATAACATCAAGCTGCCAACTCTGCTTTAATATGCATCTTTATTTTCCATATTAATTTGTTTACATCCAAGAGCAGAATATCTATAACTTAAGTAAGTTCCCTTCCCTCTGCTAGAAATCTTTTTTAATCCATTATGTAAATGGAAATATTATCAAATCCTCCCCCAAATACATAAGTCTGCATGCACGGCATGATATTGATTCTATATATCTCCCAGAACAGTGTATGCTCTGGGATAAAATGTGTATGCTCTGTATGCTATGACAAAAGAAAAGAGATCTCAGAAAGAAAGATTTCTTTCATTATTTTTTGAGAGTGGTAATATGCTATTAAAGAGACATGAAATGCATTAACATCCCAAACAGTATTCGTAAAAATATATAAACATTTAGTTTCTCTGTAGGTAGCTGCTCTTCATCATTTTTTTTAAATTGTATTTCTGGCACACCAACAGGGAAAAAGGTTGCTTCTCTCAGTTGAGCCTTCAGGTCCTAATACAGAAGAGACTGTAGAAATTGTGCATTATGCCATCAGATTTCAATATCAACTGTAATGAAACAGAGATACATTTATTCCAGCCACATTAAAAAGATTACCAAGACAAGTGATATGTTCTATGTTTTCCATATTAACTATTATAATTTAAAATCATGCAAATCTTTTTTAAAAGTAGTTATTGATTGACTTTTATTCATTTTAAAAGCATTTAAATACCACATGGAAGAGGAAAAAAAAAGAAAAAGAGTTCTTCTAGCTTCAATGTCTGGGTAACAGAAAGTCATCAAAAACAAACAGATTTAGCTGTCACTGAAGACAGTACCTAGCAGAATGAGCCACCCGTCCCAAACTGCACAATAGTTTTCTTTGTGACTTTGTTTTTCTGCTTTTTTTCACATTTTGGTCTTACTTCTTTCCTCATTTGTTTATTTTTTCTGTTTAAGTAAAAATGCACACCAATATATATAATTTGCATGTCAGGGATGGGACACACACTACCTCAACATAGCAGCACAGCCAAGGAAATAACAAGTAACACATCTCTCATTGTACAATCTAGAAAACAGAGTTACAAAGAAACCTTTAGTGCTCTGTTTTTCTGTCTTCCCACTGTGCAATCTCAAGTCACTTGTAATAGACTCCAAAATATCACTCAAGCAGGCGATACAGGAGATTGAAACCTATTAAGCCAGGTAACGCTTCATTTTCCATAGACCTCTAGTTCAGAAGAGGTCATTTAAAAAAAAAAAAAGAGTTCTTTTAGTCATGTAGTTAACATTTTAATGTTGAATGAAAAATGCAGTCATTTCTAGTTTAAGCACTGCTGACTTCAAAGTGCAGATTTTTTTAAGGATAAACCAGATTTAACAGTAATATTCAGATGTACACAGAGTCCTTTATTTTTATATAAGGACTGGTTAGCATGCTGTCTGAATCATCACTGCATAAGCTGTGAGAGATCAACTATTTTAGATATTAGAGGAAAGGACCAAGAGAAATCTTATGAAGTTCAACAAAGAGAAATGCAAAGACAGAACAATTTCACAGATCTGTACAGGCTGGAGGGCAGCTTGCAGAAAAGGACCTAGACTTCGTGGACAAGTCGAATGTGATTTGGCAGTGCACTCTTGCAGTGATAAAGACTAATCACATGCTGGACTGCATTAGGCAGGGTGTAGCCTGCAAGTCAAGGGCTGTGCTCATTGTCCTCTGTTCCCCACTGGTGATCTCCATCCTGAATACTTTGTTCATTTTTGGGCCCTCAGTACAAGAGAAATGTCAACAAACCAGAGCAAGTTTGGTGCAAGGCCACCAAGATGGTTAGGGGCTGGAGGACATGGCATGAGGAGAGGATAATTTGATTGGTATTTTTTTGGCCTGGATGAGACAAAGGTAAGGGRTGAGCTAATAATTTTAATGCTATGAGGCTAGCAGAAATCCTCAACTACTTAAAAGAGAAGTTAAAGAAAACATGGATCCAGACTTTTTCTGGGGTGCATGATAAAAGGATAGAGTACAATGGTCACAAGCTGCACCAAAGAAAATTCCAGTTGAGCATAAGGAAAATATTCTTCCCTGTGACAGCAGCTACTCACCAGAACAGGTTGCCTAGAGCTGCTGTAGACTCTCCATCCTTGAAGATTTCCAAGATTCAGCTGGACAAGGCCTTGAGCAGGCTGATCTAACTTTGAAGTCAGTCTTGTTCTGAGCAGAAGGTTGGAACGGAACAGATGACTTCCAGTGGTTTCTTCCAGCCTAAATTTTTCTTTGATTTGGTGTTCAACAGTTTAAACCTTTATTTTTGAAGCCTTTTTTTCTTTTTTTGGCCCCTGCAATGGTCAACTTGATCCAGAATTGCCCTGTTTTTTCTTAAAAAATTGAGTTCACAGAAACTTGGGTTAATTTCACAGTTCCTTTCAAAATTGGTTTCAGAATGTCTTTGTTTTAGCTAACATCTGACATTAGCAACTCTATCCTGCCTGTCCACAAGCACCCCAAGTCATTCCAATACTGGAATTTTAGCTATGATCTGCTGCTATATTTGGGAGGTTAAATACAAAATACGTAATAACATTGCAATGAAAAAGAAGGCCTGTTTATCTATTTACATAAATGTTTTTTGACAACATTATTACCTAAGCATTTTATAATCCACTTGTGTTTTGGAAATTCACTGATCACAAGAACTAATTTGCACAAGAAGGCAAAGCAGTAGTAACTCCCTGTRTTTGTTTGACTCATTGAATTTTTTTTTTTTTTTAATCTCTCTCTGTCTCTCTTAACATTGCTTTTCTGGTCTTAAGTCACATGTCTCTAAATATCCCAGGGTAGAATTTAACAATTCTCACAACCATCGATTACCAGAATTTGTGCATTACAAGTCGACAGCACATGCCTCTGTTGTCCTTCTCTTATAGAATCTGAGATCACAAACCATAAATGGAGATATTTCTTAAGCAAAAATAATATTTATTTGAAACAGATAGCAGAAAGCAAAAAAATAAAACAAGAAAGTCTACAAGAATCTTATGATAATGCAAGTGGTCTGAAGTTTTTGAGTCATATTTTAGTGATCCTGTCTGTTTTCCTCAGAAAAAAACAGTTGAAATCAATTATTCTAGTCTCTTTCAAAACTCTAATTTGGTCTATCTGCATTAGCTGAGCAACACTTCTTTGAGCTATTCTTCTTGGCCTTTTGGGCTTTCCCTCTTAGGTCTTTAATCATACAGCTTCCTTTTAAAATAACCCAATACATATTCATACAATAATTACCCAATGATTAGCAAAACATGTAGTAAACATAAACTATTGCTACCATCTTCCAGGTTGTTCCACAGGCCTGTAGTGAATGTTTATCTCCTGGGACCAAGAAGAGACCATGATAAAAAGGCAGGCTTTCAGAGTCACCAAGCCTGGAGCTGCTCCAATTTACACAACACCTCCTGCCTGGGGCTGTGTCAAGCTTAATTAGCTGCTGTCTGCAGGTCAAAAAAATGCTGAAGCCATTTCGGATAAGTTTCCATACTTTGGGATTTTAACTGAATTAACCATGATTTGTTGAACTGCTGAGATGTACTCATGACTGTAAGGTTCAGATATTGAGGGGAGAAGATATTCCCTGTCAAAATGAAAGAAAAATTACATCAGGCTTTAAGATGCTTAATATTTTTCATTATGTTCCTCTATGAGGTGACAGTTATTGAACCCAAAATGTAATGTTTGCATAAAACTCACATTAAATGATTTGACAATAAATAAAGGAGAACAATTATTTCAGAAGCTAAAAAGGTCTGAAAGCATTTCAGGAATGATAGGGGAAATTACATATTCCTCAGGGTAGCTTGTGCTTCCTCATGTTGATCTTAAAGACTTGTGAAGATGGAATAGTTAACAATGAGATGATCAAAATCATTTTTATATGGTAATTAATGGCCAAGAAAAATAAGATGGAACTACCCCAAGAGAGGTAGTTTGGGCTACTATCACTGCAAATAGGTTTTATTTTTTTAATGCTTATCCCTTCAGTTAACTTATTGTCTTTGTTTTCATTTCAGGTAACAATTTTTCCACAATCTACAATTATTCTGAAACTCATAATCACTTTTGTAATATGAAAAATTCTTCCTGCTATGTTTGTTTTAAAACTAGATGATATCTCTCTCCTAAAGCACATTGTATGTAATGTCTTTCTTGTATAACATACAAGAAATCAGTGGTGTGAATTTGGCTCCATATGTCTGTCCCATTTCATTTTCAAAGATGCTGAATTAACATTGTAACATATTTGACACATGAGCTGAATTAAACAATAGTACTTTTTCTGWTAGTAACTTTTACTGTTTCTTCTAGCAGTCTAGATAAATGTTTTATTTCTTTCATTATGACAATCTGTAGGTCAAAGATTTTTCTTTTCCAAATTTATTTAAGCTTTATATATTCAGACTACCCAGTTACACAAAGAAGCCTCAGCTATGTTACTTGCATCAGGGATCCAATCTTTCCTCAAATATGAGCATGTTTGGTTCAACATTTTCTGGTCAACTTTTAGTCAATATCTGCCCTCACACAGAAATGGCAACAAACATCTTTCAGCTCATTTTGACTTATAAATAATTTTGGATAGATTCAATAGCCATTTCACAAATGCAAAAATCTTGATGTGGATGAGAGTTTTAAATGTGAATGTTTAGATTCTGGAATTTGGTTCATGACTGTAAACGCCTTATGGAAAATAACACTGAAAATAGGACTAAAATGAGGTGAATATTCAAAAACTCTTCATTGAGGCCCTTGGATACCCACTGTTGATGTACTTTTGTCTCTCAGAAAACATTGCACAAGATAACAATATAGTTTCCCTATAACCTGGCCTGAACAAAACTGTTAAGGTATGAACTGTACTAGACTGTACTAAAATGTRCTAGAATGGTCTTAGTATTTTTCACGCAGTTTGTTAAACAGCTGGCATAGGATTTACACTGATTACTGATCCTGTGATGTTCCTTTTGGAAGGAAGCAAAGAAAATAATTTGTTTCATGGATTAATACAATCCTATCTTTGAACTCATTCTGCTTTCCATAGTTCTGTTTTGTTTTGTTTTATTTAATGTCACAATAAACTCAAAGACTGCAGATTCTTTGAATTGTTCTCTTTTCCTCTTCCAAAGTCTCAGGGGTATGTCTAGTGGAGGATTGTCCTGTAAAATCTTGAAACATATATTTTTAAGCTTCTCTGATGTCTCTCATAATGAAAAGGCATCGGGAGGTGTACTTACTTGCATTTCTTGTGAAAAAAGATGCATGATGCAGGAGAAGATGCATGAACAAGAAAACATGATGAAAAGAAAGAAAGAGAGGCTGAGAATGAGTCAGGCTGCACACCTCCTATTTATGCCCTCCTGAATGCGTTTCTGACATGCTATTTATATCTCACAGTAGATGCTAAAAGCATATAAATGAAAAAGATGAACTTTTGAGCTTAGAGGCCTTTCCACTAGATAAGAGCAGTGTTTGATGAAGATCTTGTGCCCCCAAAGCCTCCACTTGTTCTATAGTTGGGTCAGCTGGCCTCATGAAAATTACTGTACCTCCTTTACAGACTTCGCTTCCTTTTCCCTTTTTAGATTTGCATTGCTGCACTAAGCTTAATAAACCACATACAATTGAAATATTGTTATCCAAGAAGCAATTGCTCACTCTGTCACTGATGCTGTGAGAAATGGGGAGAGTCATAGAGTACTTGGACCTTACTCTTCACTTATCCTTAGCCCCCTTGAATTGCTCTGGCTGTGTAAAGTGGCTTTCAAATTACATTTACCATGCCTTAAAGGCTCCTAATCAGTATCACTGCCATGGCAAAGGGCCTTAGCATTAAATGAGAATCAGGCCTCCTGAAGAGTGTTTGCACAGCAGGTTTTCACTAAGGTTATTTCGTTGCAGCTGCTTCTGTAGTAGAGGTACATTTAGAAAATTCATTGTTAAATGAAATTCCAACTCCCATTTGCTTTTCACCTCATAGGACAATCACTAGCCAAATTATAATGATACAATACAAAGCTCACAGAACCATAAGAACTATAATGTAGCCAARTAACCTTCTCTTCTGTCCAGGCTGTGGCCCTCTTAATGGCTAACAAGCCATCTAAAAGCAGGAGAACAAAATGAAGTGCTGGAGAACATTTAAATACCTCACTAGTGAGGACACTTTTAATTTCTGTTATAATGTTCTGGAAGGGTCTTGTTTCTGTTCTGCACTACATTTGAAAACAACTTAAGTTATAGATAGATTTGAATGATTTCCATATATCATAAGCAGGAAAACTAAAGTTTGGTCATTTTGAAAAAAAAAAAATTAAGTCCACAGCCTCTTGCAACTTTAATTCAATATTTGCTGTCTTATTCTTACCTGCACCAAAAAGATATAGAACTGAAAAAAGAAAATCTCTCTTTTCTCATTTTTCCAGTTGAGGTTGCTGATTCTTCTGTGTATGGTCAGAATCTGGATGGATTGCTCAGAAGGTTGCAGTGGCAAATGCAGCATTGCCTGGAAAATACCTTTTGACAAGCCTACAAAAGATTTGTTTGTAAAGAAAGCACACAGTACTTTGCAGAAGGATACACTGGATAACTCCTTTCACACAGGATAATGCTCTACATATTGGCAGGTTTGTCTTCTGAAAATTAAACAGCTCTTCATGGGTGCTTTAACAACCAGAGAATAATATTTTACTTTAGTAGGAAAAATTTACTACTATGACCAAAAAAGCARTAAATTCACTGTGGCTTGAAAGAACTTCAAGGTAGGTGACGACCAGATTCATTCATACCATAACAAAGAAAYATTTATGTTTTGTATTTTCATTCAACATTCTACTACTAAAATATAGTGATATTAAAATATACCATATTTGCCAAATATACTTCTTAACTTGTGTTTGTTTCTTCAAGCCTGTTCCTTCTGTTCTTTCCTTCTGTTTTCTTCTTCTCTGTCTTGYTCTTCTTTCCTATCATTTATCTTATATCTTCTCATTCATCATTTACTATCTACTGCTTATACTCTTTATTCATCGGAGACAAGCTCATACTTTATAAGAAGTTGTTGACATCTAAATTTCAGACTCTTCTGTTCTCTGTTGGTAGTGGGAAGGAACAAATGTAGACTAATTACTTTCAGAAAAATACCCTTTTTCAGCTTTCCTGAAGGTACGCTCAGTTCACAAACATCTGTGAAGTCATTTGTCCTTGAAGAATTTTCATTTAATCTTTGTGAGCTACAGCTAGCAGTTTGGCATGACAAAATTTCATGTGAGCTTCCAAGCTGTGATGCATATAGTCAATAAGACATCTGATCTTAATACAATCTTACTGTATTAATCTAAGTGTCTCAAGTAACATCACAGCCATACAACTGCCAGTTGGAAAGGCTGGGTTTTAGTTTCAGAACATTTGTGGCAGATATGGAGCCACTATGGTAATTTTCTTTCTTATTCTTTCCATAAAGCAAACAAAGTAAAAATAATTTAAGTAGCTGCTTTATTGAAATCAGAAGGACGAGCTATGTAGGTCTAGTATTTCAGTTTTTCAAAATAACTCTTATTTTTCTGTTCCCACTCTAATATCATAACAAATCAAAATCAGTATATGTATATTCTTATATATTTGTAACTTTGATGAAGTCTAACTCTCTTCCTTGTTACAGACTCTTTCAAGATTATTTCCAGCAGAGATACAGTCAAATTGCAGAAGTCAAATTTCTCAGGTTTTTATGCTTATCTTCTCAGGTCAAAGCACTTGATATTTTGAAATACTATCAAATTTGAGTCAATATGTTTTTACCATGCATTAACATGTGGGTTTCTGCTTACAAGTTCATAAGGTCTGTCTCTACAAATTATATTTTCATTCCTCACTCTTTCTGTTTTCATTTTCTTAACAAAGCTGAAGCTAGGCTGGATGATCAAAACATAMTGTCCTTCATTCACCAGCAAACAAACAAGCCAAACAAATATCAACCTGGCTTTGATTTAAATGTTTAGTTTGGCAGAAAATTCTATCAATAGCAGAAATATTATGAAGCAAACCAAATTATTCATACATGCAAAATGGATGAGGTACATCAACAGTAGTACTTGAGTAGTAGAGCACAGAGCCTTTCTGCTCGAGGTTACTGGTTTAGACTCAGCACAGATCTGTAGCAGCCAAAGTAGTTAATATCTAGTAGATGTTTTATAATTTATCTGAATGGATATATGTTACACGCAAATATACATACACATAGACAGATAGAAAATAGAACAAAACAACTGCAAAAATAAAACAGCAGCATAATGGCATACTATATAGATGTTGAAATATAAAAATAGTATCTTTAAAATATGCACATTATTCCTAAATATTTCTTCCTTTCTTTGCATCCACACATTTTTGGAGAAACACACAATATAGTTTAAAAATACCTTATAATTATCTGGGTTGCTGGGAAGCTGTTCATTGAAGCTTATCAATTCACTGTCTGTAACTCATCTGCATTTAGAATCAAAGCCCACTGCCTGGATGACCAGATTTTATCAATGATTTCCAAGGGACAAAAATTTTAATCTGAATTTTTGTCAGAAGTTTTTATAATGCCTTAAATAGTTCATAAGTTCCCCTATTTTAAGTAAGGAATAAATGTATTGACTAAAGCTGTTGAAAATRGTTTCATGAGAAAAGAAAGATTTGTTTTCAATTGACATGTTTAAAATAAATGTGTTGGGATAATCACTGGCTTTTCAAATTTAATCTTTTATCACAACCATAGCAAAGTGAATGTAGAAATGTTTTATTTAATGGCAGTGTTTTACATAAATTAGAATTAACAATCAACTGAATGTCTAAGGCAGAACTTAGTCTGGAGAAAAAAGGTGAAAACATTTCTGAAAGGTCTTTTCAATAGAAGAGAAGGTTATTTGTCAAGAAGAATTTTCCTGCTTTTACTAACATCTGAAGCAAATTAATCTAATTCATTACCTGATCTCTGTTACCTTTATTTCTGTACTTGTAATACCCTGCAAATTTTTCAAACTGGAGGAAATCTGACTTTCCTATCAAACTGGACTGATGGAGACTCTTGGCTTTGCTTACATGTTTGGCTAAGCCACATCTACGTGGAGCAGCATACTAGCAGAAATGGCTGCATTTTGCCAGCTCTCTGCAACCTGAGCAGAATAAAAATACACCAGTTTGTTGGTGAAGGAAATACACTTGGACTTTTTATAAAATCTAGGTATGTGAAGTTCTCCCCTTATGAAAACTGCAATCACACTGCAGGTTCTGCTGGTGAATTTGTCCTGGCTGATACTAATAAAATTCTTTTCACCCACAAATGTAGCCTTTGTTATTGCAAAGAGAAGAGGATAAAAAATGTCAAATGCTTTACTGAAACCCCATTTTTATGTAAGACCTAGATATTTCGTGTTTATCCTGCTCTGATCAGGTTTAAAAACTGTTGGAGGAATGCCTTGGATAAAGTTCCATTTTTGGAAACTGCTGTTTAATATTCTTGAGGTTGCCACTGCCACTGTCTTCTCATGGATGGAACTGTACCTTGCTGATATTTCATCTGTGGCGATGAAAGCTTCCTCCACAAAAGAGAAGATGTGCAGGAAGATGAATCTATAGAACCTGTAAGTGATTCATTCTCTCAAAGTGTCTCCCCCAGAAGAAGCCTCTCTCACTTTCACCATTGACTTCCAAACTAGCACATCTGGAACATCTTTGCTTAGAATACCATTTAATGGCACCTTCCATTTCACCCTGAGAACACGAAATGACTTACAGAGGTCAGGAAATTATACKGTAGGGCATGAAAGCCCTCTGCAGTAACCAGCTCCACACATAGTTGGGAATTACAGGGACATTAGGGTCTCTTAAGAACTAGTTTACTGGGACCTGTTGAAGTTTATCTTCTGTCATGACTGGCTCGTGGTTTCTCTTATGTATTATCTGCTGTATGATAAGTATTTGCACAGAAGATCGAGAATAATCTATGGCTTCATTCCATCCAAGGCTAACATTGTAATGTAGAAGTGTAAATGAGGTGCATAAAAGATTCATCACAGAAGTACAAACAGTGCATTGAAAAGAGAAAGGTGTTCCAACCAGCAAAAGAATTAAAGGATCCCCTTGAAATCCTATACTGCAAATAAAAGGATAGTGTAAGAGTAATCTCAGCTTTCAGTTTCCTGATGTTAAATATGAAAACAGAAAGTATGAATAATACAATAGACAATTCATGGTTACTCTACTTTGGGAGTATGTTCCCCAAAACTTTTACAAAATCTACACCAGGCCACAAAACATCAGGAGAATTTTTTTACCCTAAAATAAAGAGGAAAACAAGCAAGACTAAAGACCACATTAATGTTTTAGAAATAGGTCAATGTCAGAAGTAAAATCTGGTATCATTTCATTTCACCCATTTGACTAAAATCCAATCTTCTTTAATTATATTTAGCCATAATGTACTACCACTGCTTTTAAACAGAGGTGGGAAGATCTCGTTACTTTCATACATAGTCCTTATTTTGACCTGTGAGACTTTTTTCTGTCTGAAAAACAGGTTTAAATATTCAGATGTTCAAACTCAATCTAAGTCCACCGGGCTAACTACTTCTATTCATCTATTTACTCATATTTCAAGGGATGGTTAATGTTTGACTCTCTTTCAAACCTTTATTTTCAAGATTCCACCTAGAAGAAAGACAGTAGAAGTCCTAACTGTGTTGTGATAGCGCATCATACAAAGAAATTGTGGGGTCACTTTCTAGTTGCCCTTTYTGCTTCAGTTCCACATTTGTAATATAAAATATATATTTTTTCTTTTATCCCATCCTTTGCTATATTTTCTATTTTTATTGAAAGCTATTTCTGGAAAGTCAATATCTCACTATGTTGCTATACAATGGCCTTCAGCTTCAGCTGGAAGTCCACATAAGCCTCTGTGATACGAACACAGTTCAGTAACGTGCTCTAACTGGAAAGCCTGATATTTATGATGACTGTAGGCAGAGATTAATATTTTTCTTCCCAGTATAATAAATTCTGAATTACATGTGGAATGAGTTGGTGAACTTGGTTAAGCATTCAAGGGACATTCTCATTCTCATGTTTTCACTAACAAGCCCATAAGAAGACTAACACTAATATCAAAGCTTCTTTTCAGCTCAGTGATTGTGCAGGCACATTGTCAGGAACACAGCAAAGAAAGCCAACAGTTCAGGCTATATCTCTTCTACAGTTTGGGGATTTCCATCACCAGTACTGTCAGGTAACACCTCCCACTGGAAAAAAATTCACTGAAGTTATATGTGTATATAATTAAAGGAATGTAAAATAAATTGCATCCGGCTTAGCAGACTGTCATCTAAACTTCAGGTTTAGATGATCTAACTCAGCTCTGTCCATCCCCACCAGTTATGGCATCTCCTGACAGACCTTTAAATACAACATTTCTGATAAAGACATAATACTGTAAAAACATGAGGGAATACTCTAACTACAAATCTGTGAAAAAGATTTTGTTAGCACTTCTGCTGCTGGAGTTTTGTTCTTAAGCATGGACACAGCAGGACTGGATATGGAAGGAATCAGGGACAGTAAAGAAATTGCATCCTTCCTCATTACCGTTGCCTGGAACAGAAGGCATATCCTTAGTTGTGCAAATTCTTGGCTTTGCAGCACTTTCATATCTGTTGAGACAATCCCTCAAATGTTTCTCACACAACTGTGAAGGGGAAAAACAACTCCACACCCATAACAGTGCTGTCTGCTTTTGAGGTCAGAAGCATGAAGGAAGACAGCAGTGACTGCCCTCCCGTTCCTCCTTAACCTTCTTTTCTCCTTCCCCTTTTTCCTTGCAAAGCAGCAGTGCATGAGAATGAGGGAAAGGACGGAAAGGAGACAAATTTTTGGCTGTATTCCATTGATGTGCTTGAGTTGTCACCAAGACCCTGCAGAGGAAAAATAAACTGTCCTATGTACAGCTACAGTAAATTAGCAGCCCTTGGGAGCCTCTTGGCATTGCCCCCTGCAAACGGATGAGCCAGAAATCTCAACCTCATCTTAAATAACCAGCAAACAGAGACATATTTTTTAACAATTACTGAAAACAAAGCACTGCCCCTACCAGGAATTGTATGTCTTGTGATTCACTGAAAAGCAAGCACATTACCATCTGTGTATATCAAGTGTTTGTGTCTGTAAATCAGCACTTCCTCAAAAGACAGCAGTGAAATTTAATATTGCTGCATTTGAACAGGGCTGAGTTTCTTTTTTTTGCCTCAGAGGCCTTTCCCATTACAATTCTGTTACAGTTTCTGTGTTAGTTAAAAGCTTTGGAAATCTAAAGTTCTGAAGAGGCAAATGAGAAGTCACTCAGTGGTAATGTAACTTATGTTTACCAGTATAATTCATCAGCTGAAGTATGACAAAATTTCAGTCATTTGTAGTAACTGTGTATATTACATATAAAGCTTTATTGAAGGTCATTGYATATTTAAAGAAGACAGGCAATTTCAGGAAATGCAGGTATATTTGGTAACATCTTTACTGTAACAGGAAAGAGCAACATTAGGAAGTGAAGCGCTGGGTTTCCCTAAGGCAGGCTGCTGGGGTTCAAATACTGGAAACTTTTTAGCACAGATACATATCCTAAGTATCAGCAAGAAAAGACTTCATCGAACCCTTTGCTTCTTTATAGTGTATTTTTAATATAACAAAATATTCTGTAGACTTTAATTGGTACTTTTCTTCAGTATATTTCAAAGCAGAACACAAAAAAAGGAGTTAACATCATTTTCTGCTTTTTCAGATGGGAAAGTGGAGGAATGGAAGGCCAAATACCTTGCTGGTTGTTAGAGTTCAAGATACTACCTCAACAATTTATGTATATAATTGATAAAGGCATATGTGCAACTTCAGGCACAGTGACACCCAACCTTCATTTTCCTTCAGAATCTAAACCACATATATTTTGTAAAGTTAATATTTTGTAAAGTTCTTCGGTAAACAATAGTTCATGCTTTCTCATTACTCTGACATTTCTGCTCTCATTTGAATCAAGTTTAAAAGGAAAAAGAAAAAAATAGAAATGAAACAAGGAAACAGCAAAAAAGATTGCTTATTTAGTATTTGACATTGAGATGAAAATGTGAAGTAGAATAAAAATTTATGAAAAAGCTGGAAGAGGAAGGCTGAGTAATTTCAACACAGGTCCTGAACACTTACCTGGTGTTCCTTCCTTATCAAAATAATGGTTTCCTCATCAGGTCATCAGAGGGGATCATGGGAAGCCTTGCTTCAGGGGGGAATTCTAAAATATGATGAGTATCTTAAATGCTCATGAAAAATTTTGCACACAGATTCTGCAGAATTGCTTTTTTTTATCAGCTTGGCCAATAGAATCATCCAGTGGAGACGGGTGCTGTGCACAGTGGATGCGCTGCTACCCATTCTACTGCTCCGGTATTGAAAGACACAGGGCCAGGTAAGTGCATTTTGAAATAAGATCTTCCTTTAAAGCTTAAAGGAGAAAGAAAGTAAAATGGCTGAAAACAATATGATCATCATACAGCTTACCTTTCCTTTGGTCCCATGCATTCTTTTTTCACTATCATTGGAGATTGCCTAAAGGAATACAAAAATGTAGAAAAGGGCATACTTCTAGAAAAATAGGATTTTTGACATTATTGAGATCAAACCTTTGCTGTTTAACGATGGCACTAGTAGCCTTTGTTCTCCCTGGGTTAATCAAGTATTTATTTGATAATTCTTTTTTTTCCCTATCTTTTTTTCTCTCCATCCTTCTAGCAATGGTGCCACAAAGCTTACACTACAATTACAGACAGTGTTTATTTTGTTAATTTAATACAGCCTTTCTTTATGTGACTTTGTTCATAAAAAGGCGTGCCCTCCTTTTCTTTCTCTAAAGCAATCTCTCCACAAAGATGTTGCCAAAGATTTCTTCCTATAGCTAGATTTAAATGAACCATTTATAAGATATTAAAACAAAACTTTCTCAGGTTTGTGAAGTAGAATAAAATTGATCTAATTCTGAGTTAATATAATCTCTAATAACTCCATAGCTGAATCCATGAAATACCAACCAGTTATTGCCTGCTCTTATGCACTTTCTCTTGGATTTTGTGAACTGCATTAGATCAAAGAGTTACTTTTATTGCAGTACATTATAGTAACATAGATAAAGACTGATTAGATGGTATGTAATGATTAGATTTCTAGTGACTGATCACATAAAAATGTGGCTGAAGTCCAACTGGTGTTAAGAAGCAAACAGGAATGCAGCATAAATTTCAGTATACAGCAGGGTTGTGCTTCCAGGCCCCATTCCAACAAGGTTCCTCACTTGCCACGAGCTGGAACCTTTGCTGGTTAGCCCATCAAGTGAAAATATAAAGTATCCAGTAGGAAGACAGTGAATGCATAGATAAGTTGATCCTTATGTGGGAGAAAGTCCCGAACTTTCCAAACAGCTGGACTTGTAAGGTTTATTACATCAAGGCTGCTGATAACAATGTTTTTACTTTTGTTTTAACTTTGAAATGTTTCCTGTTCTATAAAATGAAATCTCTGTATACCACTTCTATCACCCTTTTCAGATATTAACCCTATCCAGTGTATAAAGCCAAAATCTGCAGAACAGGAGCGTTAGCATGGCCTTAAGTGATATGGATTTGTTCTTTGGTGAGCTAAGTAGAAATTGTGATTATGTTTATTGTGATGTAAGAAGAGAACTTTTCTAAAAGTTAGGATTTTAACTCCAATTTTTAGAATCTTCCACTAGGATAGAAAACTCATTTCATTATGTGAAAATGTTCTACCTGGTAATTTTGAGGGAGTGAGAGGTCTTCTTTAATGAAATCTCTAAGAGGTTAACAGTTAAATTCAAAGTAGGTTTTATATCACTGACATTCCAGTATTCCTTCTAAGACCTTACCTCATCAGAACAAGTAGATTAAAATTAATCAATTATTTATTACAAACAGAAATATTTCTACTATATAAAATCTTGAAACTTGACAGAAATATAAGTGAGACTGAAGAAATATTTGTGAATACACAGGTATCTTTCATTTATTTTTTCCTAGTCGACAATTTTCTTCCTAAAAAGTCTGAATCACAGAAACAGAAAGCGGTGGTGTGGCTTTGGTAACCAATCAGAAATAACAATGGTTCAAAAAAACCACCCAAACCATAGGCTGAAATCTGTTTATCTATACAATTGTTCTGATTAACAATGCATTCAGAACAATAAAAACTGGTTTCTAAACAAATCACCAACGAACTTGCAATAAGCTGTGTTTCCAGAGCACAGTCTAACCACATCTGATATGCTTATAATTATATTCCAACAGGAGAAGAATCCAAGAGTTCAGGTGCTCTCAGCCATAACAAGTAGCCATTGATCAGACACACGTCCTCTGCACACCTTGTAATACCACATATAGGTCACCATGGACAGCACAAATTGCTTTTATTGAACAGAATAGTGAAGAGGCATTTAAGACAAAAAAGCTCCTTTATGTTATTTTGGCAGAGTTTGTTGCTTGTGACTGCATAGTTCATGGTTCTGAAACAGTAACGCTTTGGCTAGCCTGAACACCTAAGAGTATTTTCTTTGAGAGTTCAGTATCTCCCAAATGAATCAGACAACAATCTGTTTACTCACAACAAAGGGTGAAAAAAAATGAATAAAAAGCATCTGCAAAATATTTTCTGGAAACACCCACACTGGTGAAAAAACCACTGTTTAGAAGGTGAATATGCATTTAACTGTACTGGATACTTTAATTCCATTTTTTTTTTTTGGTTGGTCTTTTAAAGCTTGTATACCCTGCTTCAAAATGAGTGATTAAACCAAAGCACTATTTATAGTTATAAATGGCTATAAATAAATAAAAAAAACAAAATAAAATGAACAAACAAATTCTGAACCATATGGGATTAATTAGGAAAATAAAGAACTTTTATCCTTCTAAAAGTAATTTGAATTCCATTGAATTTCTTCTTTTGGCAGAAAAGAAATTAAACAAAATTGTAATTATTGCCATGTAGCACTTAAATTGTACAGAAAAGATACATTCTGCTGAAAAACTCCCAAAAGCATTCAACCTAATCTGAAAAGGGAGAAATATGTGCTGTATAGGGTAGCTGTTTATTGCAGTGTTCCACCATTGCCATTGAGACTCTTCCAGCATTCTGAAACAGCTATTCACAAATCTGCAAATCTTGCTATACAAGAGAACTCAGTCCCATCCTTCTCTAGGCCAGCTTCCTTACTTTGATAACTGATAGAGGATAAATGATCCAAGGAGATTCCTGGGGGACATGTCACTGTCTGAAGATCACTGTGTGTGCATTCAAGCATGCTGGAGACAGAACTCAAAGTTAAATGATCTTGACAAATTGATTTGAAAAAAAAATAGAGCACAATCCAATAAGGAGAAGGTTTTGCATCCGATAGGAGTAATCTGCTGAAGAAATGTAGGACAGGGAATATGCAGTTAGCTTTGCAAGAATGTTGTCAGGCAACTGGAGAGACTCTATGATAGCAATGAGACTGGTCAGTAATCAAGAAAACAGGCTATATGGGAAAAGATTAAAAGATTGTTGCTTATATAAAAGGGAATGGAGAGACTGAAGGGATATTTTGTAATGATCTTCAGACAGGTATAAAGCTACTGCAAAGAAGAAACAAATAATATGTTTTCTATCTACATAAAGGATAAGACAAGAAGCTTGAGTTGCAGCAGTAAGAATTCAGATTTGGTATTAAGATAAACTTTTCAATTGTGAAAATTATTATTAATTAATATTAATTATTATGGATAATAATACTAATTAACAATTCATATTAATTATTATGGAGGCTGTAGAGCATTCAGCTTTGGAAATTGCTAATGATAAGCCAGTAAAGTAGCAGGAAAGGCCAGTGATACCACTGACACCTTCTTGGCTATGGGCAATTGACTTATTCAAATTTTTTATTCCTCTGTGAGTTCCTCATGGCTCATTTCTGTTTGTCATACCCTTTTAAGGTTATATCTATGTAGTCTCTAGTCTCAATATTCTTTGCTGCAAAATGTCATTTGAGACAGTAGTTAGGGAAGCTTTCTCTACAAGAGAAAGTTGAGGCATTTCTGAGTTCAAGTGCAACAGTGGCACTTGCTTTAACTGAAAAGGCAGGGGTTATCAAATTTTAAACTGTGTAAAACCAAGTGGATCACCATATGGGCTCYAGAAGCTATTTCTCTAATAATATCAGGTGGCCTATTTAGGTCCATTATGGAGGGGTTAATCTTTTTCTCAAAAGCATCTGGCATTGGTTGTTGTTAGCAACTGGATACTATATTAAATGGTATCAGGGTTTTATTCTTCTGTCACACATTCTGTGTTGCTAAATGATGCACAGAGAGGCTTCTCCAACAAAGTCAGAAAGTGAAAATATATATCCTTCAGAGAGGAAATGGTCATGTTTTTCCAAGCTGTGAAAGCATAACACTGAATGCTTGAAGAGTATAGAGTTTCCTATATCATATTCAGCATTTAGGCAGCTTTGAGACTATGAAAAAGCTAAAGCACTGTGCAAGTAAGAGCCTGTCTAGACAGCAAACCAGGACAGGATAGAAGATCTATTGCCAGTGGTGGCTGCTGTGGATTTTCCTGACAATAGGGATTGCGAACATGCGTAGAAATCGCAGCCAAGAAAGAAAATGAAGCAAAGTGCAGATCTTTGAAGGCAGCAGAGAGACCCGCAGAGAGATGACAACAGCTAAGCGGTTGCTTAGGGAATGAAAAAACAGTCCCAACTTGCTCTGCCAGAAATCAGCTGACAAACCTTACTAAGTGATTCCGGGTTTCAAAACAAAAGCAGCAGGTACAACTTGACTTTCAAGCTTTGCTCTGCTGTCTACCATATATAGATATGAAATGTGGAGACCAATAAAGAGACACATTGCATTTTAATGGCTCATTGAAACTAAATAAAATCCAAGTATAGACCTCCATCCTAAATACAAACCAAACTGATTGGTTTTATTGCTATTTTTAAGGCTCTTGCATCTTTATATGACAAACTTGAATAAGGAGTTAATTTTCTTATTCATCATTAGTCAGAACTTTCCAAAGGTCAGCAGCATGTGGTATTTCTAAGGAAATTCATTTTCATTCAGACTGCAGTAATCAAACATCACGCATGGAAATCTGTGCAGACTTTGACCTACATCAGACGTAGTCTTTCATTCACATTGTTGATAACTTTTTGTTTTGGGTAAATATTGTTCTAAATTAGATCAGAGTTAGGCCTGATGTTGATACTTTTCATACTTCTTTCTACTAGGTTGATCCAATAAAAGCAAAAAAACAAAAGCCCCAAACCAAAAGCCCAAAGTTTTTTCTCTTCTGATCAAGTTTTTCTCTTCTGATCCAGTCAACAAACTGGCAAACATTAGTGAAATCTTTCCATATTTATGAATATTCTATTTGACAYTTTCTGAAAACAGTTAAGATTGGAAACAATTTTAAAGGAAAATTCTTATCAAGACTTCTAATAATTAATATCAGCTGAAACCTGAAATTCAAATAATTATAACTATTCAACAAAAGCAGGTTCTTTGTCATGAAAGATGTCCATTAAGTAACAGTCAAAGAGTAAATAGTGATATAATTCATTAGATTTTAAATCATTCAGTTAGTGAAAAATAAACCTAAGCTGCTTGATAAGATTTCAGTTTTGTTGTTGATTTCCCTATTTTTAGCTGCAGAAAATCAAATACTCTGATTCGCTCTGGTATGAGTGTAAAATTTAAACTTCTGAGCAAATGTGAAGAAAAATGCTCTTTGTAATGCAACTTTGCATAAAAATACAAAGCAGAAACTTCTGTCACCAGGAGTCTGGAAGAAATAACATTTTAGGAAAGACTGAAAGAGTGATTGCACTGGAGAATTTGTTAAGGAACAAAACCCAGGAACATTTTCTTATTTTTTTTGCCCACTGTTTCCACATCCAAATTCTTCACCTGCAATTCAGAGTGAACAACAAGTACAAATTTTCTGATAGAATGTAAAAACTACTTGCTGAAGAAGTTGGAAGCTTCACTGTTTAGAAATTTTCAGCACAAAAATAAGCTATAGCAGGAGTCCTGTGCTGGCCTCAAAGACTTTTGTTTTTATTCTTCTTCCCACAAAGCCACCTTCTGTGCTTGCTATGCCTGAATCCTTCTAGCTAGAACAGAATAGAGAAGGAAAAATCTGTATCATGACAACTTTTGATATTTCAAAATCTGCTTTTATTTTTCATTCAAAGGAATGTCATATCCATCATACACTTGAAAAACAAGAAGTGTGTGATGTGGTAGTTCATGTAGTTCCCTCTAGTTTTATTACTAAAGGATACTGATCTTGAAAATATGCAATGTACTGTGAGATTCAGTTTGTATAACTCCCAGGGTGTGTTTCATCTCCAAATTAAGACTTGTGGGATTCAACACAGATGCTCCCCCATGGATGTTTAGTGCCATTTGCAATATCTTCTGATGTTAGAGTTGACCTCCAACTGTTATTCCAGAAAAATACAGAACTCCCCTAGTTCTTTTGTCACTTCTGTCAATCCCGTACGGATGTTTGGATGCTCTGGGGCACTGCAAATAGTACGATGCACATGTGTGGGGCACTGAATGAAACCCACAATGGTGCATTCATTTGGAGGTTAAGATACCTAAATGTAGGAGTTTACATGTCAACCAGGTGTCTAAGCTCGGACTGCAGTCCAAGGGCACCAGTCAATACAGTCGGTGAGGCCTGAATAGACCTGGCTGAACTCAGCATCTGGTCTTTACCACCTTTGAGTAGTTATCTGAATTCATATTTTAATCAAAGGATATCAAGTCAGCACAGTCAATGGAGTCTAGAGAGCAATTTGTCTTATCCTAAAGTAGATGGTTGTATTTAGTCAGAGGAGTCAGATTTTAGACTCCATTGGCTGTATTGACTAGAACTCCATTTAGTAAAATGGGAACCCACACTCCTGCCTGAGTGTGGGTGTCTAACCCTGCGGGCAGTTAAAGGTCAGTGGGAGGAATCTCACCTCTACTTTCATGTCTGTGAATTGGGAGAGCATTTTTCATTCAGATCAGTCTCTAYAAAGCACATGAATGCTGATTTCTTCACATTTCAGAGCGGTGCCTGGTACATCCATGATAGAGGTTTCAGTCATATACAATAGCTTTTTTTAAGGAAAATTGGAAGCAAATACAAAGTTYTTGGTCAGGGATTTTGTCTTTGCCAGAGCATGGCATTTCACTGAAACCAACTTTTGGTGGAAATCTTTCACCTAGGTATATTAATATTCCCTGTCCCCTTGCATATCCAAGTAAGAATTTTCCAGAAGGTTTTTAACCATTTTTCCTTAACCTTCCCAAATTAGAAATTTAGAAGTTCTGAAATTCACAGTTTAATGGATTTTCCTTTCAAAGACCAAGCCTAAAACTACTAAAGTATCCAAGCTTTTCAATTCATTAATATGGGCTTTGGGCAAAGGTTAAAACTGTGGATGACATTGATGGTTATTTCATTTCAATTTAAGAAAGACTAATTGCTTCTTTCAATTAAAAAAAAAAATTTTATATATACAGTATTTTAATAAGAACAACACAAACAACATTTTCTCCAAGCTAATGGACATATGTTTCCATGATCTTTGTCATTACTTTTCAAAAATTTTTTTGTTTATGATTTCCCTTTCATTGTCAGATCTCTAAATTGAGAGTAAAGGCTAGATATACAAGGAAGGTAGCTATTCAGTTTTCACAACTGATATACCTTATATGAACAACGTTCTTGCTACAGGAATGGAATAAGTGTATGTATATAAATGTGTGCATGCATATGCATAGGCATAAAAAGCAGAATGATATAAATGGTTTTAAATAGTTAACTCATTTAAATAATAATATCCAAATTTTCTTAAATTATAATAGTTCAGAGGAAGATTTCAAAAAACAGACATAGCAATTAGATATTAGTGACCATTTTCATAGCATGTATTTTCACTATATGACTTAGAATTAGAGCTGAAGTCCTATRTGCCCTGAGTGCCTTTTAAAATATTCTGCTGATATAACTATTTTTAACTGGATGAAATGGGTTTATATTTTGCTATAGAACCTTGTGTTTTTGGAGGCATCCAGGATGAATTTTGGAATATAATAAAGACCAGGGAAATAGCATGCACATGTTAGATTGCGAATCAGTGCATGGTTTCAGGAAAAACATATGCAAAGCCCTCTTGGACTTGTTAGAAACAAATATCCCCTGAATCCTATTTTGCATACAGTGGGTCTTTAAAAGGAGATGTGTCTGGAGAAAGCTGCCTCCAAGCTACTGAAATTGGCTCTGAAGAAGCAGCACATTATGATGAATTGGACAAAAGTGTGATTTAGCTATTACTCATCAGAAGGTTTTCATGATTTTCTAATCTTCTGAGGATGAACCACAGAACTGAGACCTGGAGGGTAAATTACATCTCTACATGACACATGATTGGAGCTTCTGGCTCTAGCTAAGTATTATAAAGTTTTCCTCACCTCTCTGTTTGTTGAAAGCAATTTGATTCTTATTTTTACTGGAACTGACTTATATTTTTTGTTACAACATCATGCAAAATTAACAATTTTCAATAATTGCAACCTTTGGTATAAAATGTCAAATAGTAACTTAAGGAAATGTTTATACACAAATCGACAAGTGTCAGAAGACCCAGAATCCTGCATAACAGCAAAAACTCTTGGACTGGTAATACTGTAACAAATAAGCTGGAATGATTAGTGAGGCAGAATAAGTGACTTAATAAACAGACCTGTGTTTACTTTACAGAATTTCATAACTCTGTGAATTGATTTCTTTCTCTTCTAGAGCTAAATTTAGAGAGTAACAGAATGACCCTACCCTGGATAATGCAAACTCACACATACCCATTCACTCTGGTCATCCTTCTTCTTTCATCAATATGTCATTGAAGAAAAGCCCTTCCCTGCTTAAAAGTAGCCTGATACACTTCTTGTTGTAGTTATCTAGTCAAAGCTACATTTAATCAAAGCCTTTAATGGCAAAGGAAGCAATGAATGCATGTTTTAGGGACAATTTGTCCTTTAAAATTTTTCTCTCCTTTTAGAGTAAACCTCACGCCCATTTAAAAGAAAAGTCTTGAGAATAGATGATGATTTTTTAAAGTCTCAGAACCTATCTGCCTAATGTTATTCCATCTGTGCTAAAAGGCTCCAGTGAAGTTCTCTGAACTCTCTCAYTGACCTCCCCTTTTGCAACACCTACAGTTTTATTTAGCAGTATTTCAGTTGCCTAGGACCAAGCTATCTATAGATAGCTGGAAAAAATGGACAATATATCTGCACTTTAGAGGTACTTCTATCGCAGGAAAAAAAGTGTGTGTGATAGTGATAAGTTCTGTAGTGCTAAATCTGTTTAACCATGAATATTAAAAATTGCTAGAGCAAAAGTAATAATTTCATTAATTTATTCCTTCTGTTACAGAGTAATGTTTTATTGCACTAGAGCATGTTAGAGAAGTTGGAAGTTATAACTATGTTAATGAAAGATGGAGGTGGTAGGAAGCAAGTGGAAACTTGTGAGGTAACAAAGTTGCATTCTCTATGCAGAAAATCCTAGTGTACCCAGAGGAGGCAAAAATTCTACTTAAATATGCCCCAAAGAATGTTCAGCTGTTTAAAAGAAAGTAAGCATAATAATGCAATGATAATCCAAAATTCAACAAGCAAAACTGTTCACCAGAATGTCAGCTTTTTATAAAACCAAGAGTAGGAGACATTTTCCATCAAACTGCTTAGTTTGCTTTAAGCTTAAAACTTTTCCATGGATAACCGTTGCATTTGTTTCTAGCTTAGGCTTCTTGTACCCATGCTATATTATAARCCAGAATTTAAAGAACTGGAATTTGCAGCAACTGAAATAATACTAAAAAAAAAAAAAGGTTTCTGCAGTTTTGACCTGTCTTGATAGACTGAAGGGAGGGTGATGAAAACTGCAATCTTCATAAATCTCCTGCAGCTAAAGGTTTAAAACTCACACTGTTTCAAATTAGTGAGGACAGCAATATTTATTTGCTGCTGAATTCTAGCCAGCATGACATTTCAGCAGGAAACACTTTATAAGACTTAAACTTATGACCACAGAAGTTGCAAACTAGTACTTAAACTATGCATCGTAGGAGGGTTTGTATCTTAAACAAAAAGATGAGTAAAATTGACTGCCCTCTCCTCCATCTTTCCAGAATCAGAAAGTCAGGCATTTTTGCAAAATGCTCTGCAGTTCACTAAGTGGAAAGGACAGGAACTAAAGGCACCATGCACATTATTGTCCCAGCATGCGTAGCGGCAGCCAGACAACATTACAGTCCATCAGCTCCAAAGTTTTCTAGCAGGATGTCTGTGTAAAATAACAACAAGGAAAGCGTGTGTCCAGGTGAGATCTTTCTTATTTATTGGTCTGTTTGTTTATTTTCTTCTGCAAAGGGGAGCCAGATGATGAGGTGGCAGGAGGAAACAGAGCAAAGCTCATCAGCAGAAGAAACAGCCAACGATAACAGCATCAGCCACAGTAAAGGATGTAAGCACTGCACAGCACTTGCCACTAGATTTGTTTGTTTCAAAAAAGCAGGTGTTACCATGCTGAGGTGGTTTTGCAAACCCAGAATTATGCTCAGTCTGCTGTCCCCTCATGGCCTGACATTTAGTTGCATGCCAGAGCTAATCTATGCTTCAAAAGAGGTGATATAATTGACCCAAATAATTATCAGCTACTCTCAGGACTCCCACTTGCCTTTCAAATAACTTTAAGAAGTGTGGTTCAGGTTCAGTGGTTATCCTGCTCAAGAGACTGAAATTTTCCTTCCATACCGAGTAGGCTTTGTTGCTGAATGTGCTGCTCGGTTGCCATAGGCATGTGTCCGTACACACCTCACCATTGACAAAGTGAGAGAGTGACAAATGACTCAGTTCTAATGACTCACACAACCCTGATGTTGCCATGGATTTCAATAGTTTAATGATAAGCTAGTAGCTGCTGGAAAGAAAGCAGAAACTGAGCTCATCAATGAATTTTTAGAGTCACAGGAAAGGCGTTTTTGTATAGATGAATAACACAGACTCCAGCCTTCTTTGACTAAAAGGCAACAGCCTGAATTTACTTATCTGCTATTGGGCTGCAACCACCATTTTCAAGTGGAACTTCATAATTTAGCTAGTTTGGGATTAGAAGAGGAACCTGCAAAGACCGTAAAGCATTAATGCTACAATATCCTTTAAATCAATACCAATCCAGTAATTCAGGGGCAGAGACATTCCAGGTGGATATCTGCAGTCACTTGAAATCATGTTAATTGGTGATGTCAGTGGGCTTAAAATGAAGTAACTCCAGAGTAAATGAATAGGAATTAGAAGTTTTTGAAGGGAATAYTTTTTTATTAAAAATAGTAATAGCAATATATCAAAAGCTAAACACTTTAACAATATTTTTAAAGGGCTAAAAAGGCAAGCATTTCAATGTTTTCTGATTATAACTCTTTCCTTTTAATGCAGATATTTCTTTGATATAATAAAAATTAAAATAAACTATTTCAATGGGCTGAAAATAATGAAAGACCCAACCCTAAACAATCAGAGTTTCATATTCTGAAAAATTTCAACAGAAAGTTATGCTTTTACAAAATCATATGCTTTCACTCTGCATGTGAAAAACAATCTCACATGAGTCAGGAAGTGCAAAATCCAGTTCAAACCTGTCTTATAAATGAATGAAGAGTACAGAGTACTGTCATTTGGATGACACATCCTCTAAATTTGGTGTGCTGGCCATCTTCCAGAATGGATAATTACATTCTGCTTACTTGATATCCTCCTGCTGCTTCTCTTATGAGATGTATTCTTTGTTACATCCTGCTCCAAAATATTGTTAATGATGCTGTCTTCAGGACACTTTTTTTGAAGCATTCAAGAATACACTTCGTATAGAATGCATGCCTTAGAACAACAAGCAATAAGAGATAATCTCTGAAATACAAAAATGACTAATTCTGTAGAAGCAATTCTGCCTGTCTCTTTTTAAGCCTTCAGCAGCACAAAATAATAATAATAAAAAAGAGCAGAGCACTTGGCACACCAGAAACCTCTTTTTAACAACCTCAAGATCAACAAAGAGCAAAAATGAAACCAAGAGGGTTTTTTTAGCTAATACAGCTAAGTTTAAGATCAAAGATTATATTGAACATTTACCTGCCACAAAGAGACACATTTAATTCCTGAGTAAACTCTCTTTACTAAAGTTTCAAACATTTGTAATAGCAATGATACTATGTAATTGCCTAAAAAATAAAAATCCACTGCCTGTACTGATTAGCTGTCCCACCTGCTCCAAAGCATTATTTTTCTGGGTTCTTAGTAAAATTCAAAGGCATAAAAGAATCCTTCTACATCTATTATACCTATTTAAAGTTTGGAATTCTATTTCTCTGCAAATACACCCCTCACTATCTCAAAGTGCTATTTCATTTCTAAAGTTCTGGGTTGTGCCAGGTTCCCTGGACACATCCACCCACCCCTTTGTAGACTAGAAATGCTGTTGCACTGCCTTTTCTCTTCATCTTCCAAGCAAAACATCCAACATATGTGTGCCCAGTTATCTTTGTTAGCAGACTTAAATATCTATTGTTTTAGGAGACAGAGGACTCTCTTGCCATTCCATTTCTTTCCAACTACTGGGATTTCAACTATTTATACTATCCCACAATTCAAACTGTAATAAAGAAAAGAGTTATATTTTATTGCTAAGATCTGTAGTTTAGAGCTTTTGATGAAGAGTCCCTTGCTAACTGCTAAAGGAAAATGTCCTGACCTGTGGGATATTAGAGAATAAATAAGTACAAAGAAATAAACAGGCTGTTCTCCAGGCAAGGGGAGTAGGCTGAGAGCTTCTGTGGAGAGTAGGTGATAATGATATTTTAGCTGTAAAGATGGAGAACTGGAAAAATGTAGTTTCCCTTCTCCTTCTCCTTCCCCTTTCCCTTCCTTTCCTTTCCTTTCTTCATTTTAGCAGATGTGGCTGTTAGACCTTACCAAGTGAGCTATCTACTACAAAGACAGAGATTCTACTGTTGTTTTTAATAAACGTGAAATAAAAAATGTTTACACGATTCCTAAGACTTGGCATATATCCTCAGGAAAGGTACCTTTCCTTCCACTAGGGATTTTAAAACTGGTATTTAATTTTCATTTTCAGATTTATTTAGAGCAATGTATTCTCCAAATTTTTGGCATGCCTGGCTTTCATATGATAATCAGACCTGCCATATGTTTAAGAGATTTGCTTCTCACTTAACTGCTTTAACTTGCAGAAATAATCAGCATGACTCAAAGCCAAACTCAATAGCTTGATGAAAAGAACACTCACGAAGTAACTGTCCATCAGTTTTTCATACTGTGACAAAATGCTTTTCATTTTACTGCAATTATTTTGAGTGGTTGTTGTGTGTTCACAGGATTCTATTTTAAATTTCATTTTGAGAATAGAGCTGAGTTAATTTCAATGAAATAACTATTYCATTTGTATATACACTTTCCTTATGGCTTCATGGGCATGATAAAAAGTTGCTATGGACTGAAATTCTAATTTAACACACTTTAAATAACATGTATAGCCAAATTAGAAATACTACAGTATCTGTCCCAAGTCATCATGTTACAGAGTTTAGATTTATGTCATAAATCAAAACCTACTGTAGATACGTTTTGCTGAATGAAAAACCTGACGAGAAAGCRTTGGTCAAATCAAATGAAGCTACCTCATGTTCCTGCTTGACTATTTGTTCAGACTTAAGCAGGAAAAAGAAAAGATGGATACAATTTTAGACATGATTTACATACAATAAGGCAGATATATAGTGTCATCATTTGAAAGTCTAGACACTAGATAATCCATTTTAGGCTAGAAGGATAAACATTGCATCCCTAATGCAAGACCTACTGAACTTTTAAAATCAGTGCATTTAAGATTAAGCCCTAAATGAACTGCACCTACTTGTAGATCATAATATACAATAAAATTGGTGATTTTCTCTAAAAGATAACTTCATTTTTCACTCATTTTCATACAAATGGTATGGAAGAAGGCAGCAAAGATAACTAATAAGTATACTTCCCTTCATCTCACAGTTATACATAATCATTTCCATTATAATTGAGAATATTATGAAGTCTGAATATTGCTAATCAACTGTGACCATAAAATCCATTTATTGTTTTCCACCATCTACCTGGATGTAAAAATACATTGTTTATCCATTAGCTATATGAAATTCCAGGTTATATCAAACTTTTATATTTTTATCATATTTTTCAATATATTTATATACACATACCTATTAAGTAACACTTTAAGAAGAAAAATGGCCCAATTTTCACCCACAGAGCATCTTAGTGCAAAATTATATGTATATTATAGATTCAATATTAGCACCAATGTAGAAATACCAGATAAATCAAGAGAGAAATAGCATGATCAATGATTATGAATGGCTTGAATTTGGGGGTAAAAAAAGAACTAAAAGTTATATAACAAAACTTACATAACTTAATCATAAAGAATAATTTGCTGAAATATTTTTCTCCAGAAATCTGTTACTTTAATATCTGAACCACTTGTTTCTTTCATAAATGTTAAGGATTAAACTAAACTTTCATTTTTTCCTGTATTTTAGTAGGTAAGACTTCATCATACATAAATGTTCTTTTAGCCTTTGAGTAGGCATAAGAATAAAATGGCACCAGCTTAACTACTTTCTAGTGGTGTTGTCTTCTTTCATTTTGAAGATGTCAGAAACCAGCTAGAACCAGTTATATAGCATATAGCATGTTATATATAGCTATACAACACGTATGCAGCTTTGTTTTGCTTTGCTTATTTGGGAGCACTTATAAAATAGAACTCTAGAGCACACAAGAGCATAGGGAACTAATTAATCTGAGACTCATCACAGTCAAGTGACTGAGAGTGGCAAGAATATAATTATATTTAAATGTTAGAGGCTAGAAAAAGTCACAGTCACATTAGACTTCAGGAAAGGAGGAACTGGTAAAAGGAGACGGATTCTGATATTAACACGAAAGGCTGTTGTTTTGGAAGTAACATGAATGTTACTTAAGGAAATGATAATACCTTGGCAGGAGGAGGTAACATGGTTACCTCACATCTTCCTAGTTYATGTATTTTACACCTTCCCCTGAAGCCGCTGGTGCTGGCCACTTTGACAAGCATGTGATTGGACTGCATGAACCTGAAGTTTGATCTGCTGTGGCATTTCCTTTGTTTCCGTGCTCCTTGGGGGCCCTCTGTATTCGTTTGGTATCATTAGTTTCTTTACATAGAGTGGAGAACCTCAGACACAATCATAATATTTCTGACTTAAGGCCAAAGTGCCTGATCTAGTTCCATTCACACTGATTTCAAAGGACATCAGATCAGTTTCACAATACTTGTATCTTTTTTATCCTTTATCTGTGTTACTGAGGACACTATATTCTAGCAGAGGGGAGACCACTGCCAGAGAGAATTCAGACGACTAGGGTAAAGTAATGAAGTAAGACGCTTGTATTACATGGTAATGAAGTGTACGAGATAAACCAGGCATTGAAGGTTATTTCGTTTGTGAGACAGTAACACCAGTTTGGATCTTTGTATCCTTGCAAGCTCTTTTCAGCTGTCTAGACAGATATTAGATATGTTGGGGTATGGTTGGGGGAAAGAGTGAACTTGTCATTTATAGCAGAAAGTAATTTTTCACTCAGCCATTATAACTCAGTCCCATTCTGTATAATGCTTGTAACCTGTTCAGATCTAGAGTTGACACATTTCAGTTATGAGAAAAGTGATCCCTGTTATAAAGGATACAAAAGATTTTAATTTTTTCCAGATGACATTTGCTACCATAGTTTCTATTTAATTCACTACCAATTTGATCTGCTATTTAAAATGACCAAAGCTTTAGGAACAAAATGATTTGTCATATGGGCAATGCTAATTTCACTTTTTACTTTGATCAAAATACCTAACATTGTTGGATAATGTAGTTATAGGCTATTAAAAAAGCTTGTATAATTAATTGATAAGGATGGTCAAAATATTAAATTACATAAAAAGGAGAATACAGGAAAAATCCATTTTCAGAAAAATGACTGAATAAAGTCTTTTGAGTATGCCATTCACATGCTGTGTTTCTGCTGCCTAAAGAGGAACCTTAATTGTTGTTGTTGTTGTTGTTGTTGTTGTTATTACTTTTCTTCCATTTGGAAGAGTTAAAACATTTTCAAAGTAAATGTGTTCATATGTTTTCTGTGTATCAGATTTTTTTCTCTTTTTTTTAATTAAGATAGTCATTGTCTCTCTACTGCATAGTCTGACTCAAATTTCTCTTTGTTTTAATCAGCTTTCGTTTTAATAATGCCTCAAAAATCTACTTAGGTCCTCAGAATCCTAAGCACTATGTTACAGATAAACTGAAGAAGTGACCTATGTTCAAAAAAASCTGGCAGGCTAATGCAGGAATTTTGTGATAACGCTGGTGGCAACTCCAGTCTAAGAAACTCCCTCTTTTTCTCTCCCACTGCCTGCACATCACGGCCATCTGAGTGCAGAAGCTTTCTCTCTCCTGTGTTTGTGCAGTGATCATCTATTGTGTACTTACATATAGTTATATATAAAGCATGTTAATCATCATCAAGATCGCATTCACAGCTGAGGCAAAATGTGTTAATAACATGAAGTAGGATTAACGCAAACTTCTTACAGACAGGTTCATTGATGTGCCTGGGTAATAATGTGTATCATACAGACGTCAAACTGAAATGCTACTGCCTGGGTTCAAACATCATGACTAAGAACTTTGGAATCCAAAGTTTGCTTGGTCCTTTCAGAAGAAAGGAACATTCACAAAATTTAAAACTGGATGCTGGCTTGCATTTCTAATTGATAACAAATTTGTTTGTTCAGATTTATGAATCTGGTATAGAAGTTTTATAATACTTTGCAGTATGCAGATAGTACTCTATTTTTTTTAGGGATCTCTTATTTATTTTAGCCTTGCAAAGGAGCTCAAAGGTGACTATATAAAATTGTATTTTATTTAGTGAAGATTTAAGAGATATAAATTATAGAATGTCCAAATCACTTCCACATAAAAGCTAAAACTTCAACTTGGATATTGTTATAAACAGAATCTGAAAAAAAAAAAAAAAAAAAAAAAGATACGGCTATGTTATACCAAGAGCAAGAAATAATTTTGAGACTTTGAATGGTGAGCTCACAATGTTATTAGAAAAATCTTCCCTCACTGTATGTAGAAATCTTGCAAAATTATGTGTACTAATTTAATACATTAATGCAGGAGTAATATAGTTAAATCCAGTAAAAGGGAGRGCCTCTGCATTATTGAATGTATAACTGATGCTCTATTAACATGTTTACATGTACTTAGTTTTACTGTGTAAAATCGTGATTGTTTGAAGTTACTTTTAGTCTCCAGCAGAGTTTTCCAATTAATAGCATTGTATGTCTAATTCCATTGGCAGTCCTCTGGAGATACAGTGGAGATAGGACAGAAAATCAGATTTTTTTTTTTTTAACTCCATAAGGATGCAAATTCCATGGAAACTAGAAAGAGTTCAACACTTAAATACATTTATGAGCCTTATTCTAGAACAACGTTGGCACTGCATTTTAGGTGCATGTCCCTTGTCGCAGAATGCACAGTCGAGTTTGGCACCTCGGCTGCTCATGTTGTGCACAGGAATGTTAAGTGTCTCAGAATGAGAACGGCTAATAGCTGATACATTGAGTAGGAAGCTGCTTAATGCCAGGTGAGGAGCTTGCTCCCTCCAACTGATTATAATAGTTTCCCTTGCCATGTGTAGCTGCCCTCTCAGCTCTAGTACTAAAACCAAACCTACGATCACTCCTCATTCACATTTAATCAAAAAGATTTGGGTTAACTTGAATACTTTCTTGCATAATTTTGATTCAATAGAGTAATGGTGTGCTTATGGGTTCAGTTATGCTGACAAATGCAGTGGAACCAAAGTGAAGGACAGCCAAGAACTTGACATGTGGCTCCAGCCTAAGATAATGATATTGGTAATGGCTCCCTTTTGTCTAAAGCAGAACCACGTTTTAAAAAACACGATGTATTTATACATATATTGGCTTGAAGAACTCAGGTGAGGTATCCAGAAAAAGGCTGAGTTTGTGTATCTTGATGGCATTTGGAGCGAGATAGGTGCTTAGTAGCATCTCAGCTCTAGTATTAAGCTGCTAGCTCTGTCAATACTGAAGCATCACTGAGTATGTTTAGAAGCAGAATTTCCTGGGAAAACTTGATGCATGAGGACACTCCAGATTAAAATGCCTATGTCTTGACTAATTCCAACTCTAAGAGCCCAAGTCCTTTTGTAGCTGAGTCCATATATCTACCTACAGCTTTACATATATCACTTTACATATAACACTTGAAAAATCTGACCTTGATTTCGTATAAATAAAACAAAGCCATTTGACAGAACAGGTAGAAGTATGAAGAACCAGGATTAAGTGACATCAGGCTTTTCTTTTATGCTCATAAGTTGGTGCTTCTTCCATTTACCTGGGTTCATTTAATTTATTTTCTAAATTTCCACTCTTCAATGGATAAAAATCATGCCCCTACATGCTATATATGGTAATTTCCAATTCCTTCTCCTGAGAAATCGAGGACAAAAGAAATAAAGGTTGTTTTAAAATAAAATTTCACCTTCTCTCACTGGTATGAGGTTGCGCCTTGAAAAAAGGTAACCATGAGAGAGGCAGTAGAGAGACTTCCGAAACAGAGGAAGATATAGAATCAGGACCACATTAAGCTTATTGTTAAGCCTGTGGGGCTAAGACTGGGTGAACATTCCTGAGCAGTGGTTCAATGATACAGTCCCTGAAATGTTTGGGAGTCCATCCTTGGAAAATGGGAATTGGTAGAAATCTGGTGAGATTTTTGAATTTGAATAGCAGTTCCCTATTATCTGGCTCAAGGTTTGTTACCTTTTATGATCAATGAGAACATTGACTAGCTTTTTATCTCTGTTTTTAAAAAGCYGAAAGGTTCATTTAGAATGAGATATTGTGTTAAAGAAGAGAACATTTCTTTATCTATCCAAAAGGCAGATCTAGTACTTAAGTTGCTCCTTCAGTTTTATTCACCTTTGCCTATATCTGCATCTCAGCTTGTCAAAATAGGTGTGTGTGGTAGTGGTGTGGTAAGCTGGAGCCTGAGGCTTTGACTGAGCATCTTTAGCTGCTTGACTTTTTGCTGTTGATAAAAGTCTGGTTATCACAAAGAATAAAAAAAATCTAATGTTACCTTTAGCTCATCCTCAAGTCAATGGATACACTGAAATGTCTGGATGTACTAAAAGCAGATGTATGGTCACCAAACATACCAGAAGATACACCCAATTTCATTTCAGTCTAATATCTTGTGTAGCCAGGAAAGTACAGTCACAGGTATGGACTGGGCAAACTTGTTTGGGACAACAGTGCTTATGCTAGTGACTTACAACAAAGTCTATGTTACTATAGTATCACTTTTTTGGTACCTCCATCCACCGAAATCAAAACTAGCTTCTACACAGACCTACTAAGTAAAATCTTCCATGTGCAGACACAGCTTAAATGAGACAGCTTTCTGATTTATCTGGCATAAAAGTACAGATTGACTTTTAAGGAGAGAGAAAGAAGTGGAGTCATAGGTGTTCTGAATTTCTACCTAATTGCATTACAGGATACAAAAAATGTCTTTTTTTTTTTAATCTGATTGATTTTTTAATTTTCTTCCAACATCTTTTTCACTTAAATTAATATTCAGGGCTGGAAACTATTTTTGATACATTGATAAAGATACATTAATCAAAATCTGACAGCTAAAACCCCACTGCAATCTCCAAGTAACTTAGGTTTTACTCCATTCTTCTATGTAGAAGATTGCATTTTAGACAGTGATTTGAATGGCGTTAGTCTGATATCTGTCATAAGAATATGGCAGTAACATCATCTGGTTACTCACTGTACATATGCATTAACATAACCATAAAAATATTTCTTTTATATGTGTAGTACCAACATTTTAGGTCGGTGTGCTTGAACACACCTCTCCCAATCAAATGTGCCAACATGACAGGAACTGCTGAGAAGAAATTTTAGTTGTTTCAGATAAAACAACATTGATGTAATTTCTGCCTCTGAGAAGGATATTCCTCGGCACCAAGCTAGCTCTCTAAGCTGGTTTTAATTGCACATTGTGTTGATAAAATTGTTTTTTTCTTGAGAATGCAGAGCTGTTTTTTTCCATTCCTGAGTCAGGAGAGCAAAGGGTTGAAGAAAAAAAGAAATACCCTTTTCTCCTCCTGTTGCCATCCCCCAMACAAGTCATCTGAATTCTTATGTGCAAGGATGGATGAGACTTGTTCTCTATTACCTAGCACATGGCAGAGATCAACATCAAACAGCAAAGTCCATGGTTCCATTGCAGCCACTAAGATATTTTGGGGCATAAGTCCTTTGCTGCATTATGGCCCTGCAGCTATGGAAAGAGAGTTTCTGCAACCTTATTCCTTCCTCATTGTCTAACATGCTCATTATTTTGTTTATAGCCTTTCGTTCTTGTTCTTACTGCCATCTTTGCAGAATCCCAAGTACAATTTATATAATATAGTTTGGGGCAGGGGAACTAAGCCACTGGTTGCTGGAAAAAAATGGACCACTCAAACCTTTCTGAAAAGATATATCCACTCCACAGACATACAGTTCCTAGGAAAGCATGTGGCTGATGTTGAGAAAACCAGTGCCAGAGAAAAGGATACAATTGTTAAGATTCTAGTTTTGTTTACCTTTTTATCAGATGGGAAGCCAAGAAAAGACATGAAGAATCTATAAAAGAAGAAAGAAAGAAAAGAAAAAGGCTGGATAAGTATGATAAAATGGTATGAATCAAGGACATGGTCTGATTAGTGACTGACAATTATCGAGAGGTAGATAAACTGCTGTCTGGCATTCTTGACTTTGTAAACTTGAACACTTTCATACCTCCCCATTCCCAAAGGTGTCTTCCAGATGTCTTGATTGAAAATGTATTGAACAGAAGAAAATTTAAAGGGCAAGTCACTAAAAAAATTCCCTGAATTCAGATGAATTCAGATGAATTTGTGATGAATGTTTTCATCACAAAGACTTGAACTGCTCAGTGTATTACAAAAAATTGTATTAAAAATATGCAAAAACTTATTCTAAAGCCCTGCATAAAAGTAATGTTTTTGTCCCATGTACCATTTTCACACACAAAGATAAATGTAGTTCAAGGCTGAATAAATGTGAAAGCGCTGTTTTAAGTAGATAACATTATAAGGTTGCATACTGCAAAGTAATTAAAGGACATAATATCCCATTATACAAGATCAATATGCATTTGAGATCAGGGCAGGATCTATCTCTGAAATGATATAGCTCATACTGATTTCCTTCACATTTTCAGTATGGATCTGATAAGAAGATCCTTCACAGCTTGTTTGTGCAGGTTTGAAGATTGTCTGTGCCACCAGAGTGAAATTAAAGTCAAGGCTGTTTGCCTGTCTACATAAACTGTTGCTAGCAGGCCTCAGACATAAATTTCTCAGTAAACAAGTAGTGTTATTTATTTGAAACGGTCAGTCCCAGCTCTGTTTTAACAGTTTGTAACACACTGTTTTTCCTGCAACTATTCCTTGATGGAATGGAGAGTGCAAGAGACATGTAACTATAGTGTATTACTTTCTCTGACATGTTGTTTATTCCTTTATCTATGAAGAAACACTGTGCAGTATTCTGATCAGATAAATTCTGGTGGGGAAGTTTTGGCAATGATTCTGAATTGGCTTTACTCCAGCAAGATGCATTAGTTTCAGCAATTATCTGGATGACCAGAACTGAACTAGGAGAATGTAGTAAGGTATCACTGCAGCATTTCTTAGAGAAAAGACAGCCAACAGAAAAGGCCAATCTAATTTTTCTAAGTCCATCAGAATTAGAAACTCCAGCAAGACACCTGCAGACTTTCATTTACACACAGATCCAAGATTTGATTTCCACTTCATCCCAAACTAAATCATTTCTTTCTCCCTGTCATCTGAGAGGAATGGCAACATTGGAAAGTGACCCATTTATAATGGGTCATTGACAAGGGTTAGGGGTTGACCCTCAAAACTGCAATTCTCAAAACTATCGCTAAGCTTCCACACAGCACTGGAGGTGCACAGAATCAGATTATAGCAGTTATTCTTACTCGAATACCAGGGGAAGTCTAAACTTTTATTCAAGATGTGAAAAGGGAAGACTGAAAAATACCAAATAAAGTGGTTTCTACCTTATGCTTAGACCACATTGGGATTTATAAGATGGACAGAAGCTCTGGCACATATTTGAACTAAGAATCATTGTACACAGCTATAAAAGAGGCTATCTCTTATTTTAAAAGACCAGTGGAGAAGGAGTTATTTCTCTCATCCTCCTATGTATCTAGCATTTCAAAGGTTAGAAGTCGATCTGAGAGTGCTGGTTTCTAATCTGAATTTTTGTGTTGAGATTCAAAGTTGTAACCATGAGACATTAAGCTGTTTTGAAGAGGGTCCTCCTCCATCCTTGTAGAAGGACTCCAGAGTCACTGGCTTGAGTGATTAATGCAGTTGTTGCAGAGAGATGAAATAATTACATGCAAAGTTTCACATAAAGTATATTCACACTCCTCTCAGAAGGAATGAAGTGTGTGTGGGAAGCAGTGGGAGGAACGGTACTAAAACCCAAGCTAGAGAGTTAGGCTCTCATTTCCTGGCAGTGAATTTTGAATTCTTTTATACAAAACAGAACAGCTTCATGAGAAGGGAACAGGAGTAAGAGTGCTCCTCCCCACATCTTTGTTTTTAGCCTGGTGRTTAGGACATTCCTGTGGGAGGTGAGACCCAGGGTTACAGTACCCTGAACTCCCACATCCGGTACGAGGTCTCTTATGCTCCATTATAAAATGAAAGGACCACAGTAACAGATCCTCCTCCATTTAGAAAGAAAGGTGATAGATGCCTACCATAATGAGAGGACCTGGTGAATAGAAAAGTTTCACGGTAGCATTGAGTACCATACCTCATCTGTCAAGCATGACAGGATTTAACGCAACGGCTGTTTCTTTGGGTTTCTCCATTAGCTAGTTTAGKAAGCTCCCAATTTAGTAAACTGTTACACATTTTTGTGTGTGACACAACCCATTCTGCGCTGCCTAACTTTCTCCAGGCTGATGGGGAACCCTGAGGAATTCATTCAAGGAATGTAGGTTCTATTATGAATGTCAGGGACTTCTATGCATTTTGGAATCTGAAGCCATAACTGCTTAAATATTTTATTCTTATTGTATTTTTTTTACTTTCACAGAGGAGAAATGAAAGCTCTTGAACTGAAAAAAACAACTGTTTTAAAGCGATCATATCTTGTCATTTTCTACAGAGTCCACATTTCTGTGATGCTACATAAGCAGTACTTACATTTTATACATTACCTGAGGCTTTCTTGTGATATTTCTGGAACCCTTGTTTTTTGATCAGAATAAAAGTTGTAAAATAAGCCTTTCTGATATTATTTTGACATGCTGACTTCCATCTAGAATCCTCAAAAACGAAAAGCAATGTCAAAGAAGAAAGACAGGTTAGGGTTCTTTTTTTTTTTTTAAATCTCAGTAGATTAAACTTGCATTCAGCTTGAGTTTCGGATAGATCTGATTTTAGTTTATCCATATTGATTTGCCCATTTTGATGGGAAGATACAGCTATCCATGAAAGAAGGAATAGCTTCTCAGTTGAGTTAAATCAATGTAGTTCAATTGACTTTAGCATTATGCTGATCTACACAAACTGAGAACCTGACCCAAAGCTGAGCTTGTTCATTTTATGACCTAGAGTCATTTTAATTTTTTTATCTAAAAATGGCTTAGTTATACTTTGTCTAAATTCTTAGTTATGTAAAGGATCTGACATCCAGTGCCTCTAGCACTACCTAATTACTAGCAAGTACTATAGACAGCAAAAGAAAAGATTTGTAATTTACCCCATGCCTCCTTGCACCTTCAATCTACAAGATAAAAATGCTTAAATGTTGCAATGTCTACAGTAAATTAACATTAAAGGAGCATTTACTCAGTTGAATCATTTAAGTGGCCTAGAAGGTTAATGAAAACAAAAAATTTTAAGAGACTCAAGTTTGCAGGAGGGTGATTTTCAAAAAACAAAAAGTACAAAATCTTGTATATTTCAAGACAACAGTGCAAAGCTCCCACCCAAATATATTCCACAGTGAAAGAAGAAAGTAAAGATCATCAGCTTGTTTTAACAGCTCAGCCTTGCTGACCGGCAAAGATTTCACCAAAGGGTTGTTTTTTTGTGTGTTGTAAAATAAGATACACGGAGTAAGTGTAATGCACAAAGATAATTTGTTACAATAAAAATTCAAATCCTGCTTATGTGGATGCATTGGAAGCTAACTGGAAGCAGAGAATGGTGTGAATACCACTTTATTTTAGAAAACTAATTGAGGAGGATCTTCTCAACTTTTGCTCAAAGAAGAGAGACAGGGACTTGGAACCATCCTCTCTGCTGGAATACAAGTTATGCTGCTGTTCTGAATTGCCGTTGGAAAAATGTGACTTTGTGTCTTAACTATATTTCTACAGTGAATCAGTTCAAGAGATCTCCCTGTTCTTCAATATGCATGACTTTAAGTGTGAATTTCCAAAGCACATGGAAGGAATAGAAATGTTTCAGTGGTTTCTCACAGAAATCAACTATGAAGCAGAGTTGTTTGCATGTCATTCAATAAACAGGTGTAGATCAGCTTAGATATAATCTATTTGTGGACTTACTGCTACTAGCCAGTACAGATTGTAGTGTCCTACTGCTGYAAAGACCACCACAGGGTAGACTAAAACAGCACTAGGTAGAGGTGGTGGTTTTACTTCTTTAAAAAGTATTGTCATTCTGGGAATGTTTTATTTCCAGGCTGAAAAGGCCCTGTCATCATATTTGCTTTTCAATCTAAAACATTTATGCGGGGATCTCTGAACACCATAGCTGTTGTGTTTTTCCTTTCATCATGTTTTCATTTACTGTAATGCATTTTTATAAAATAGTCATTATATATGCACCACAAAAATTAAATCAATTTAATCAATTCTTAGATGTAAAAGAAATCACCTATCAAGAAATATTAAAAAAAAAACAAAAACAAAAAAACCCAACAGAATTTGCCTAAAGGTTTGCATTGTTTGTGCACTTAGTTCAGTATTAGCCAACATCTAAACACAGGATGCTAGATGTTAATGTTAAGATTAATCGCTTTTTGTTGTAAAAATACAGGCAAAATGTTTTCCAACTTGCTACAGCATGTTTTTGTAGTCTCTGTATTTAGAAATACTTCACCAGACTTTGGAGGATTAAGCAAGAATTCAAGAAAATAATAATTCTGAATGCGTATTTGGCAAAGCACTGCTGATATGTTATTGCTTTTATCAAAAGTCACCAGAAAATATAGAGTCATTAAATTAAAAGCATTATTGCCTGCTTTGGACAACTGAAATTTCTACATTGCACTCTTTTTTGAGATTTTCCAACCTTCTTGTGTGTTTCCTATGTCTACCTAGTTTCTCACTAATATTCTTTCCTCAGGCAAGATTCCTCATTTCAGAAATTTCATTAGCAGAAGCCAACTACCCAGGTGTAACTATTTTAAAAATACTTAAGTGAGCATTTAGCATTTCTGCTGGTAGKGTCAGTTTGCTTTCTGGATGAATGCTCAGATCTGTTTTTTTATACTAACAGATTTACCCAGTCCCAATTACTACCTGCTTGGCACTCAGAATCACATCCCATATCTCACCACTTGTACGGATGTTGTATGTCATCACTSCACTCTAATAAACATCTGTGATCCCAGCTTCTCTTAATTCTTAGCATAAAAATGCAGAGGATAATCTAGGAGGGAAAAAATAATAAAGAGGGGAAATAAACCCTTTCACCTGTGAAACCTCAGTCTGTCCTGCTAGAAGGAAATAGGTTTAGTTTGGCTCTTATTCATTTCTTAACTTACATCCCCAAATTGTCATGCATAATTTGATCCAAATGGATTACTTTAGTTTCAGGAGGGGAAACATACAGCTCAATTAGCGGAGAAGAGTGAATCACCTGTAAGTTATTGAGAAGTCAGACTCCCCCTCTGGGTCAGGGTTAGGGTAATTAGCTGGTCAGCCCAAACTGTGATTTGCCTAAGGAGAAACAAATGAATTTGGTTTCCATGTTTTCAGCATGACCCTTGTTGCATTTTTCCTGAATCCAACAACTCCTTCCTTATTCATAACCAAAAAATAATAATTTGGCCACTGACAAAATAGTAATTTTTCCTTCAAAGACAGCAGTGGGTGTCAGCAGTCACCTCCATTTGTGAATGTCTCTAATTGCTTGCTAATCTGCCACAGTTTTCACACTTTTCCCATTGACTTTGCAGACCAAGTCAGCTGTAACTAGATTATACATGCCTTTTATTTTTCAGTTTCCAATCATTTTCTCAGCAAACACAAAAACCTGAGTTATTTGCTGTAGGACACACTCCTCCTTGAGAGGCTAGCAAATAATCAAGTGCAAAATGATTTTGTATGGTAATTTGTCCAATATTATGTACATCTTGATTTAAAGGTGCTGAAGTATCGATGGTTCTAACTGCTATTGTTTCTATGGTTATGGAGAGATTCACAATTGCTTTTGCTAGTTCAGCTGCTCCCAGCCAGGCTATGAGTCTAGAAAGGGAAGAAAGAACACAGGTCTTGGACAGGCTTCCAAGCCAGAAAGGTTAGTGGCRTATCAGATTTATGCCCGTGACAGGATCCACCTCTCTGGTAATTCAAACTTGATCTCTGGGTTTATATAACCTTTACAGTTGGGTTTTAAGGCTATTTGGCCCTCGTAGCTAGGCCCACAAGCAATATATCTCTCTCAAGATAAGAGATAAAAGATTGCTATTAATCAGCTTCTTTGTTCCACAAGTTGCAATGTTTCCTTTCATAGGAGCTTCAAATATCATTGGTCACCTTTTTAAATTTTTTTATTTTTCCTTATCTCCCTGTCTTCTCTATAATAAACAGACAACTTTACACTTTAACTTAAATCAACAGTTGTTACACTTATGCATAGATTTTACCATCTTTTTCTCTTTCTTTCCTTTCATCAAGGGAAGGTGTTAGCACCTTACTTAGGATCAGGAATTTTACAAACACTAGAATACAACTGTTAAGCTTGGTTATCAGCCTGGCATGAGTATTCTCTCACACATACCTATGCCATCTTCCTTTGATGTTAATTCTATTCTGGCGCCTCGATTCATTCTGTTACTTACACACTTTAAAAAAAAACAAAAAAGTTACCCATCCCAACAATTCTATCCCTATTTCTGTCTGCTTCTTTTAAAGTTGCTCCTCCTCAGAGGATCACTCTGTAAAAGCCAAGCAAAAAGAAAAGCCTACCAAGGCCATTAGGTTGTTATAGTTTGGCTTTAATTGTAACTGCTGAAACCATTTCTCTTAAGATTACTCAGTTACATCCATCTATTATTCAAATTTTAACATTTTTCCATTGATTTTTCTTTACAATCAGAAACTTTTACTACATCTTGAGGCATTTTCCAGTGTGTGTGTGTGTGTGTGTGTGGTTAAAGATGCTGGCTATTCACATTATAGGTCTTTCCTGTTTGGTAGCTGTGCCCCTAGGGCCCTTATCTGCAAAGCCCGATCCCCAGCTTGAGTCCTCTTATGCCTTGGTGCGAGGCAGAGTAGTTATACTGGGGGGGAGCTGAGGTTTCTCACATTCTTGTGATTAACTTCTGCAGGAGCACTGCCTGCAACAGCTATCACCTCTCCAGGAGCTTTGACTTCCACCTCTCAAACATTTAACTCTTCCATCTCTGTTCACCATTTCGGTAAGCAAATCTTTAATGTTTCATTTTTTTCTGCAATCACCCCATGAGTGACGGATGTTATTTGCTTTCATAGGGTGATAGAATTAAGCTTTGTGCCTTTTTTCATCCCAGAGGTATGGTTTTCAAAACACCTGCAAGTTTTGATTTCCTCACTTAAAAGGAAAAGTCAGCCTATATAGGACAAGACACCCCTCTACAATTTTGTAACTGTTTATCCAATTTCCAGTGAGCAAATACAGTTTGCTCATCAGTTGTAAGATTTGGGGCACGTCTGCAAAAGGATGACTCCCCCATGCCCTCACACTGGGCTCTCTCCCTGCGGTCTTGGGAATACTCTCAGCTGCGCTGTCACGAAGCAGCAAGCGGGATGGACTTCAGGACCCAGGGGATTACCTTCCCCTCTCAGCCCATCGCTACCCTTTCATCTAAACACCTTGGTTAGGTTCAAGCATAACGGTGATCTCCAGTGAGGCCTCACCAGTGCAGGAGACCCCAGCCATTGTGCAGACCCACGCACTTGCGGCCCCAGAATCGTAGTGGTTACAGGCACACAAAATCCCCAGCAAAGCCCCGATGGGCCCCAACCAGCTGGTAGACCCCTGTGCTTGCTGCCCAAAGGTGTAATGTTTATCAGCATTGTAACGCAGCAACTAACACACACACACTAAGACACCTTTCTGCTGTAGGAACTATTTAATAGGTTTAGGTCTTTTGCCCTATTTGATTTTTTTCACACACTCACTCACTCAAATTAGCCATTGTCCTAGTCTTTTGCCAGTAGGCTYCAGTCCCTTTGCTTTTTCATAACTAATGGTCCCACGGTTCAGGATCCCAGGCTTTGCCTTTTCCTTTCTCTAACTTATTTACATTCGTCCACTCATCGTACTCATTTCAAACTGCATCTGTATCTCTGCAATGGTTCTCCACCAACTGCAAGTCTCACTTTGGGTTTTTCCACCCCTTTGGAAGTGCTCAGCAAGCTATTCCCAGGTTTCTTGAGCATTGCGATCTTGGAAGGACACCATAGCTAATGCACTGGAATCACACTTCTGATACCAAATACGTGATGCGCCGATACAGGGGTGTCCGGGATTCTTTTGGATTCCAGGGTTAGCCACATTGAACTCGAGAGAACATTATTTGTCAAGTGTGAGAATTTATTAGAGACAATAGGTTCTAACAAAACTAAAAGTATAGTAAAGTGAGAAATAGAACAGAACTGAAAATATATATACATATCAGAGCACTACAGTTAAATCACAGGTGCACGGTGCAACAACTGCTCTCGCCCTTTCCTTGAGGGCCACCCTTCTGGTACAGTTTTCCCTGGTTTCTCCTCACAATGCCTCACCATGCCATTGACATTAGGGGCATCCCCACTTACAGGTGCGTCCTCTGGTCCACAGGCCATCTGATGGTGGGTCTGCAGTCCACAACACCCTACGTACGCCTTCGCTCTTTTATAGCCAGCCAAAATAATGCCAGCCCACAGCTATACAAAAGCTGTATGGCTCTAGTCAATAACAGCACATATATCAATAGATAACCTAGTGCTCAGCCCACAGCACTGCTCYGTTGGCAAAAACGCACCAATAGAGGGGTGTCCAGGATCCTTTCAGATTCCAGTGTTAGCTGCACTGAAGTCAAGAGATCATCAGCACCTAGATGTTTATGGTGTGAGTCTGTGGTGACACTTCTCCTTTGTCTGGACTTGTCAATTATGGGGTCGTTACAGGGTGTGCCCCCAGGCTGCAGTAACCCGACAGTGTGGTGACTCTGGCCGTGGTGCACCCAGGATTCGCTAACCCTTGGGGAGCATCCCAGAACAAACCCCTCTTCWATGGGCTGCACCATCTGGAGTCCCATGCTTGCCTGTGTGGCCCCTCTCAGATGCACTTCTRCTAAGACCGCCAAAAAAGTTCAGACTAATATTATTTCCATTTGTGCTTCTGTAATTGGAATCCTCTTTACACACAACATGCACACATATGTACACACATTAAGATGCGAGAAAGCAATAAGGTATTACATTAAGGTGGGCCCTGCTTTGAGCAGGGACTTGGTCCAGATGCCTTCCAGAGGCTTCTTCCACCCTAAATTATTCTATGCTTCTAAGATATTAACAGATGCTCTTGATTATTGCTGCCTTGACAAAGGTGTCTTTGAATCACTGAATCAGGAGTAAATATTTCTACAACTTCTCAGTAACCCAACCACTTGTTCCTTTGTACTGAACATCTTTYGAGCATTAAAAATGGCACAGGTTTTTCATCTATTTAATGTTAGTATTCTCATTAATACAATAAAGATCTTGTTGTGCTATTTACTGTACAAGGACATATGCAGAGACAGCCTATACTCTTAGGCTAAACTAATTCTAAGGGCCTGCTCATGGAACTGGGGCCATTTAGGCTTTGGATCATGCAGGGAGCCAGACATTAAAGAATGAATACATAATTGCAAGTGACTTTTGGGTCTGACACCATCAATAAAGATGGACAGGGGAGAAAAAATGGTATTGAGTAGCACAGATAAGATCATGCTATCAGTCTAAGCGGGCCTAGCACAGAACTAAGTTGATGCAGATTCAGTCCACAGCTTTTGCCTACATTTAAATATGCAAAATAGAACTGAAATTTATCGAAGGAAGAAAATGACTTAGACCATGAAGGACAGAGATTTTAAAAGTCCTGTAAAGAAGTGAAGAAGGTATGCTATTGGTAGGACTTGTAGACATTTAAACTAATAAATCTATAACAGAAATTAAGAGTTTGAGAAGCCCAGCATCATGGAGATTTTTTTTYCCTCTGTAATGAACTTCACTGCTGGACCTTTGGTTCTGCCTTGACAACCAGCTCTTTTCCACATTGYACAATGTGCAGCAGAGCACCCGTAAAGCATTTGCAAGATGTACTTTTATTAAAAAAAAAAAAAATCCACAAACAGCATTTGTGCATGAGGGAAGAATAATCTATTTTTGAGGAAAAAAAAGTTATTCAGACCTTCTGTTCAGAAAGATTTCAATATTCCTATTAATCAGTCAGTATCCTCAAGTCAAGTCTAACCTTTCCAGATCATACCCTGTGGTTAGCACTCAAYTGGCTGTTTATTTGCACAGTTCACTTCATTAAGATATGGTACCATGAGCTACCTTGAACTTTTACAAAGCAGGGACCCTGTATATCAGCAAGTCTATGTCATTTTCAGCCCTGCATGAAATGTGTCTTGTTTCTGTTTGTTTTCTTTTAGTAAATAATCTGTTCATTTCTATTTCACATTTTCCTGCCAAAAATATATCACAGTTGCTTGAAGTAACATCTAGGCAAAACTTCAGGTTGAAATCGTTTGTTTCCCCTTGTGAAAAAACAACTTTGGTATATCATGTGAACACACAAATACATATATGCACACACTATCGGCTGCAGCCTGAGGCTTAGCATCAGCCAGCTTAGATTGCTTCAGGAAAAATTTCCTGTGCTCCATCCTTATTTTGTTTTTTTTTATTGTTGATTTGGTAATGAAATAAGATTTTCTTGGCTCTATTTGTAATCTTCAAATCATTCACAAAAGGCCTGTGAAACTGCTCAACACATTTAGCGTTAACTACTTCAACACTGCTGCTAAGTTTGGAGGAAGTAACTTCCAATTTAAAAGCAAATGACCGAAAGCCAGTAYGCTTACATAGCAATTATCAGAGCAAATTCAATATACATTTAGAGTGCATGCCAGCCCATTCAGAAACATTTCAACTTATTGGCAAATTCRCGTTAGACTGCATTTAGACCTCATCAACAAGCTATTCAATTTATGGTTTAGTCCTTACTTTATATGATAGGATGCAATAGGACATGATCTTATTCAATGATATTTATATATCACACAAAGCATACCAGGCACCTTAGAGATCAGGATAAATATGCAATTTTATGCCTAAGGAATTTGTTATCACAGACAACCTATCTGGTGTGAAGATATCTTTCTTGTCCCCTCCACTTTTATAGGAAAGAAGGGAAGAGTTTAAGCTGTATCCCTCAACTTGCCACAATCCTTTGAAACGGAGCAATGGTTTGATGACTGTATATGACAACCACACCAAGACAGTAGTTGGATTATCTGGCAGGGCAATGTGGCTGTCTTGCCTCACAAGATCATGGTTGTATGTAATTAGGTCATTCCCTAATCAGATAGGAACTGTTCACTCTGCTGTATTTTCCAGGATCATGTTAAGACATAAAAAAAGGAAGGAAGTGGCTGGACAGTAGCTACCAGAGGTAGCAGAAGCAAGGTATCATGGAGTATGCTTGGTATCCAAGTAAACACCTTTCCTGTACATTTATGTGCCAGTAGATTCATGCGGTCTGAATGGTACTGCTCTATGGGGCAGGAGGTGAGAGATATGATGTACCCTCCGCAGCTACCAAGGGCAAAATGGCATTAAACATATGTATGTGCTCTGCATGTGCCACCTAGGCATCCTATGATTAGTTGATATCCTCCCATGTTCAGACATGGARCACTACCTGGCAGATTGGTCCTCCCTGACAATCCTTGTCTTGGTGTTTGACCAGTCATGCTGGCACAGGGCCTCCTATAGGGAGGCTGGGATGGGAGTCTGGTGGCTGTGCTGAGCAGCTCTTTCTTCATCGCTGAGGACATGAGGCAAGCTTTGATTTTGCCTAGGTTTGGGTARCCTAGTCCTTCCCAAACCCCAAACCACCACAAGGCCTTCTCTTGAAAGGCACAATTTTAGTGGCATGATAACAGGTAAACAGGTACAGGTAACAGGTAAATATTTTAAAAGAATTGTGCATTCTGCCTATACCACTGAATTTCTGGCAAAAAAAAAGTGCATGATGCAAGGGATCATTTAGCTTCCTTGAGAGAGGATGCTTGAAAGCTCTGGGAGGACCAGGTTGTTACAGAGTTTCTCCTCTGGCAGTACAACTTCCCTTCTATAAAGACTGATTGGTTTCCATGCCAAAATGATCAGGGCATTTAGACCCCAGGGTGCTGCTAGAGGCACTGTTAGAGACCGTGGTAAAAACAGTCAATAGTAATGTATGCTGTTCTTGTCTTGATTTCTTTGGCATCTCCTGGGATCAGCGTCTTCAGATGAAAAACTAATAAAAGGGAATAATAAAAGCTGTTCAAGTTTAACCTTAATTTCAGCAGAAATTCACATAGAGGGAAATAAGAGGATCCAGTGAGCCTAACTTCAATACTTATTAAGATAGTTGAGCAAATTAAGCAATCATTTTATAAGCACCTGGAGTAGAGTGAGGTGATAAGAAATAGCCAACATGGACTTGTCAGACACAAATCACATCAAGTCAATCTTATGTTTTTCTTTGAAAATGTAACAGGCCTAGTGGATRAAGGGAAATCAGCAGATGTTACATTTCTTCATGTTACAAAGGTTTTTGATATCYTCCCATGTGATCCTGTCATAAATTAATGAGGAAAATATTGTTTAATGGAATAACAGTGGGGGAAAGGTACAAGGGATTGTGAAAAGTGTTTTCAGAGAGCAGCTGGACTGGAATGACTTATTACGTAGGGTTCTTCATGGCATGTACTCAGTATTCAGATCTATTCAACATTTTAATTAGYGATTTGGATGAAGTAGTAGTAGTAGGTAAACACAAAGAAATTGTTCAGGACAACAAACTCAGAGAAAATGCAGGGGGACTGAAGGTCAGGATTAGACTCCAACATGAACCTGGGAAACTGGAGAAATGATCTACTATCAATGCGATGGTTTTCAGCAGAGAAAGCTCTATGCTTAGAAAAAAGGTAGAAGCCAAGTGCACAAATTAAAAGTGGTGAATTACTGGCTGGGCTCTGCAGTTCTGTGAAATAAATGCCATTTCAAAGTATTAGCATGGATCACATGTGAATACTGATACTAATTATGGATCACATAATACTATACTACTAATGCTAATTCTAATACTAATGCCATTTGGTGCACACGCACATGAAACACAGAAAATAGTTATTGCTTTCTGTTCAGCACTAATGAAGCTTAAGCTTAGTACTTGCTACCCTACCATAAGTTACCTATTGATGGACTGGATAAGCACACAGTTTTGGGCAGGCTAAAAAAATTATGCCAGTTTGGTATATAAAGTAGAAGACTAAACAGGGATATAAGAGTAGTCTTCTAATATATATGTCCTATGTAAGAAAAAAAGTATCAGAAATAAGAGAAATTTAGATTGTAGCTTAACGATGAATATGGTTCAAAAATGGTACCACATACTGGAACAAGCAGCCCACTAAATTTTTAGGATCCTTGTCACTAAACAGTCTGGTTTTGGGGACTTTTTTGGTTTGTTATTTTTCATTAGAGTTTATATATTCATTTTTAGGCATAGACTCACKGACTAGGTGTAGCAGGCCCTCACTCATAGAAAGAATATATTCGAGGTTATTTCTTTAAATTCTCTTTCAGTCTTGTAGTTCTGTTTAAAGAAAAAAAAATATGACTCTTTTCCTGTGAGTTTGTGCCTTCAAAACATAACTTTATTTGTTTTAAAGAAAGTAAAAAAAAACTATTCTGGGAGAAAAAAACATTTTCTCTTTGAAATGCACCCTCTTTCATTCAAAAATAAGAGATTTGTGAAGGATATTTCTTTGTTTCTTTTTTTAGTTTATAAATGAACTTGAGGCAGAGAAAATTACTTCTATATTACAAATCTTTTGAAAATTCATTGATCACTTATAATTTTCACTTCCTTCCCTCTCATTTTCTCATTAACAGACTACTAATTGTATGGCCTGAATTCTGAGAAGTGCTTAAATATATGTTTAAATCCATCCGTATTCACTGAAGAATAAAAGCTTGTTCTTAAAGATGAACATATGAAACTAACACACATTCGTGCATTTACACAAATGCTTAAATGTTGTGCTGATGAAGGGTCTGGCACCTGTATATAAATGCATGCAGAAGTTTCCAAAACTGTTTCCTTACTTTATATTTGTAAAAGAAATCTTTCCTGGGATATCATTTTTTTAAACTAATGAATAACAAGATCCAATCCATCAAATCAAATAAGCGAGTTGGAGGGATATTGATTGCATTGGCCAGAGTCTGCAGTGGCTTCCCATGAAACTGATGGATACAGAAACATTTCTGGAGATGTCAATACAAAGGTTGACAAAGCCTGCCAAGGAGCCAGATGCTGCTGTCAAAAAGAAATATAAATTGTCTTCAGTTTCATATCTGTTTGCTGCGGTTAACAGCAACAGTACACCATCACCAGTTCTCTCAGATTAATTAATTTAGTGTGAAGTGTCTCAGAAAATACGTTTGTTCAAAGTAACATCTGTTTTAGGTTTCTCACCCTGTCCTCCCTTTAATTTCTTATAAATATCTTTCATTTCATTTTGTTGTGAGTGTTTGCCTAAGTTTACTGAGACAGTAAAGATGTCAAGGGTTTGCTGAGTGAAAGCCATTTCTACAGGACAGTCCTGTAATTATTTGCGTCATGTGCTCTATTTGTTTTGTAAAAATGTATTCAGTGACAGTACACTTCCACAATATAAGAATCATTTTCTGCTCTTGATCTGGCTAAGTAATACTTGTGAACTGTTCATTTAATTCCTGCTTTTTCCTCACTAACTGATGAACACATTTGTTCACAAATAAAATGTGTTCATTATTTGACTACTTTGCAGATGGTTGAATAATATTAAGCAAAGAAATGATCTGGAATATTTTTCCCATTTAACTGTTAATGTTGTCTGATTCTTGTATCTCACCTTACTTGACTCCCATTTCACCCATCACCCAGCCCACACTTAGTCATTGCTGTTGAGTATAGAGACTTCTTAGACTGACTTAACTGAAAAAAGTTCCCTAGATCACAGCAGGCTATCAAAATACAGCTCCTGTGACTCTCTTTAGCCTGTCCAAATGGTCTGTTGAGAACCACAAAACTCCTCAGAACTAGGCCCACTGCTGTTCCTGCCCCAGGTGCATCAAGAACGCGTTCCCCAGAGCACAGTGCACACCATGTCTTCAGGTACGTGCCTGCAGTGCTAGGTCAGGAGGCCTCAGGCAGTCTGACTGTTGTTGTTGGCGATGTYGAAGGGTGGTGGGGAGGGGGAGAAGCACAATGTGTGGTGGCTTCCTGGGGTTCTGCCCTTTTACAACATTTCAGTCATAGCCAAAGGTACTGCCGTTCATATCCGAGGATGTTCAAACAGAACTACTGTCTGGRTATGTAGCTAAAGCATTTGACCCCAAAGTTTATTTTTAGGAAAGGAATAGAGTTAATGGACTGCGTCTCAAGAAATCTGAGTTTGGCTCTTGTGTTGGTTTCTGATGTCTTTTCTAAACTGTGCAAGTAACTAGCAGTCTACTTCAGCTGAGTTTGGGCTGTGAACTCTCCTTCCACACAGACTTTGGTCTAATGGGTAGGATGTGCAACCGAGTTCTCTGCCTYGCTTCAGCACTGGTCTTCCAGCAATTTGCTTTCTCTCTCTCTTATACTGCAGTTCCCCCTGTGTAAAATGGGAATAATGTTTATGCCATATTTATAATTATTTGTTTTTATTCATAATTTTGTGCCATATACCAACTATTTTGTAAACTGCAAATGTTTGGTTCAGAGACTTGCCATTGTTATTATGTATTTGTATATAGATTAGCACAATGAGACTCTGATTTCAGTTTGATTTCTAGGCACTGCAATAGAGCTAAAATAATAAAGCTCATYGTTAACAGAAATATATTACTACCTTTCATTTCTTTGGAGAGGGGGAAGTTACATGTTAGGAGCACTTTCTAATCATCTTGACAGATGCATAATGTGTCTTCTGTACTGTTTGATTTAATTAGAATTACTAAGCTTGGTAAAAATCTCCTACTGCATAAACTATGCTTGTACAAGCAAAGCCATAAATATTAATAATTCTACCTTAACCTGTGAGAAACTCTTTAAGTTCATGTTTTATTTCACTTTTGAAATTCAGTCCCGGTGTTTTTAAGATTATGTCTTGGTCTAAATGTCTTTCAAGGAAGAAAGGTATATTTTAGTCAAATTTTGATTGCTTTATTTTGAAACAGTAGCAAAGCACAATAAAACCTTCTACGTGCTGTGGAAGTTGGGTGGTATTACACTGTAGACCCCTCCTGTTCCTGCTCTTTAGGTTGTATGGACTCATATAGTCTGTAAACTGCCTTTAGTGTAGGAATTTCAGTTTCACACTGCCTTATGAGAGCCATGYGAGAGTTAGAGAAAGACATGTCTCCATCACAAACTCATGCAGGAGCAAGGCAACATGTTAATTTAAATTTGGCTAGAGAGCTGTATGTGAGATGAACTAACCTTCCTGTACTATTGCAAAAAGGTAGTACATATAGTAGAACATTACAAAGTCTGAATTAGTTCCATAGTTTTTTACATTTCAGTACATGTTAAATACATAAAACAAATATATTCTTACATTTTCAAAATGTGCACAGATGCCCCTAGAAAGGAATAAAGTCAGATTATAACATTGACTCTGAAGGCTGGTACTCTTTTGAATGCTCTAGATTCTTAAGAATCTCTGCTTTTACTTCAAAATAGAGCATTAGCAGCTGTAACAGTTGTAAAGAAAAGCTTGAAAATAGAAGCGGAGAAGATCGCCTGATCCTCTGAGTTGAAAATTTCCCCTTTTGTGTCCAAATGATTTTAACTCCCAAATTCACTGCTTTGGAGTGCCCTGTTGTCATTATTGCAAAAAAAAGTTACAGCTCGGAGCAATATAAGCTTCTGTGATGAAGTACCACATCTAGCTACCCTCAGTTTTCTYTGCTGAGAAAGGAGTTCCTGATGCCACAGCACGGGGGAAAAAAAGCAGTAAAGTAGTAATGTCTGACTATTTTTTAAGGAAGACTATACCTATTCCACACTAAATGAGGTACAGAACTATATTTCCTATAGACCTGAATCAAGGTCCTGGGTTTTCCTTTTCTTTTTC